>NC_143052.1:113406923-113709038 GCF_052426305.1 Pelodiscus sinensis
CAGAAAGTAGCTGGTAGCTTTGAGTCTGTCCTGAAGGGGGAAGAGGGAATCATTCTACACTGCTCTATATAGGAGAATGAGGCTTAGATGACTGTCAGGCTATGTGAACTATGTAACTAGATGTACTCATGCTGCATTGAGCATACCCATTTTGAGGGCTGAAACTTGCTGTTTAGAGCATGCAGAGTAACTGATCATGGCAAATGCTGATGTGGTATTTGACTATACTTAACCCCTGTCTAGATTGAACATTCCAAGCAAGGTGTGACACTACAGGATGTCCAGGAGAAGTTCCAGCACATGTGGCTCAACTGGAAGCAGCCAAAAGGCAGTGAGATCAGAGACTTGGCCAACCCAGAGGTATGTACGTGACTTGCCTATCGGGTCAGTAATCTGGGCCTTGGAGGGTAGTTGATCAGTTATCCAAAGGAACTTTGATCTTAAAGCTCCTCAATCCTGTTGACCTGAGAATAATGAAAGTATTTCTTGTTTAGATTGAAATGCTATGCCCAAGCAGTTCAGTCAGTTTGCTTCCTCACACTTCAGTTAACCTCAGCACAGTCTACAAACACATACTGGAGGCCATGAGTCTGCAATCAAGGAAACTAGCATTCATACAAAGCTCTGTTCTGACCTAACTATAGTGCCTCTAACACAGGGGTGGGCAATAATTTAACCGGTCCACTCCAAGACTTTAGAAAGTGGTAAAGGGCTGCACTCAATTATATTAATGGAGGAGATTCAGGGTCTGGAATGGAGGTTGGGTGCAGAAGGGGGTTTGGGGTAAGGGACTAGGGTGCAGGAAGGAGTTGGGATGAAGCAGGTAGTTTTGACCTAGTGCAGGGGTTTGGGACATGACCTAGGATAGATGGGGATTGTGATCTGGGGCAGGAGACTGGGGTGCCAGATCTGGGAGGTATATAGGTGTAAAGGGGGGGCAGAAGGTATGGATGTTGACTGGGGGGGGGGTGTAGACTTGAGGCAAGAGAGGCTGTGGCCAAGAGACTTACTGGTCAGCTGCCAAACTAGCCTGCCTGCAGAACTTAAAGTGACTTCCTGCCTGGCCACATGCTTCATGAATAACTGAGGCATGGTTCTTGGCTGCCTGTTGCTTCAAGTAGCTGCCATTGGCTGGTTTCTGCCAAACTGGCCAACAGGAATGTGCTGGGGGGCAGGGCATCTCCAGTTTTAAAACAGAGCCCTGCAGTAGCATTTCTGCATGGGGCTGCAGGGCAAGCAGCAGTCTGACAACATTGGCTCCTTTAGATAAAGGAACCTTTAAGTGCCTGTCCCTTAATCCGTGAAAGGCTGCTCAATTACAGCCTGTGGTCTTTCTATCAAAGATCTCCCTTGACTGGCTGCAACTCCTAGCACAACTTCTAGTATTCCAAAACCTCTGGAGGTAGCAGCAAATCTGATGCCTTTTATGTGGGGAACATCTATATTGTCTTCTGTCTCCCCACCAGATGGAGTCTGAGACTCTGGCCATGTCCCGCAGCATTCTCCAGCAACTGCAGGATGCCTGCCGGGTGCTAGTATTGAGCATTCAAGGGCTCCCTGCCAACTTCCAGGACAAGGTGCAACAGGTGTCTCGCAATGTGGGAGAGCTGCATGCTTCTTTCTCCACTGCCCGTTCCTTCCAGGATCTCTCCAGCAGCCTCCTGACCCAAAGCCAGGAGATGGTGACCAAGGCTCAGGAATATGTGGATGAGTTGATGGCATATGTGATGCAGAATACACCTCTGTCTTGGATTGTGGGACCCTTTGTTCCATTGAGGAAGGGCTCTGATTCCCTGGAACCCCAAATCCAAGAAACTGAAGCTAAAGCTAAGGAAGTGGAAATTGTAGCAGCATCCAAAACTGATAAGGAAGACCTGTGACCTGGAAAAACACAATTTCAACTTTCACCATGAATTTGTGGACTCATGCTTCCGACTCCTTTGGCTTTGTGTGCACCAGTCTACTTCTTCTGCAGGATGGCTACTATAACCTCTACCTAGATTTCTGGAGGTACTAATCCTCACCCTCCCTAGGAAGGGATATGGCTAATGTACTTCAGCTGTCTCCTGGCCTTGTGTCCCCGATGTTTAAATCTGAGGGAAGGATTGTTTAACTGTCAGGCTGTAGATTGTTCAGGTGAATGAACTATACTTCTAATGCTACATGTTTGTTCTTGACATGACCCTTCAAAATAAAATGTCACTGCATTTGAATAGCATACTCTAGTGTTCTTTTAGTAGGTGACCTATGTGCTGGCAACTAGTCCAGCAACATACAGCTTTATTTCTCAGGCTCACAGCAGTCACTGGTACTGAGTGACTACCTCATTAACATCATGGGCTTATCTTTACTTACAGATATTAAGGCCCTAGAATGGGTTCAATAGTTCTAGGTCAACTAGCTTCTAAATATTGGTTTCTCAGTCTTAGAATAGAAGAATTACTGGGATAGTAATTCCTCTTTCATATACACATTGCTGTGGTGGTCAAGTTCACTTCTGGCTACTCTTCCACAAGTTGCTAACAATGAAGCTGGTTAAAATTCCTACTATCATTCTAGCAAAGGCTGGCTTGATGCTACCTGAGTTGCTCGGTGCTGGGTGACAGGGAGGGAGCAGATTGTTTTGCCTAAAACAGGCTTAATATTAGAGGGGCTGTGAGATGTAGGTGTCACAGAATATGAAACTCCACTTCTGTTGGTGCATGTGATTAAACCATTTTAAGACTCACATGACAGGTACCACACTTTCAAAAACAGCTTGGCCCTAGCACTTGCTTAGGGCACTTGCACAGTCCTCCACTCCACTAAAACCTCCACTGCAATAGTTAATAGCACTTAAGTGCAAAAGGTTTTTTAACTCTGATTAAAACAGAGGTATTAGTGCTGAATAGAGCAATTCTTGGACATTCCTCAAACTGGCTGTCAAGGAACTTAGCTTGAATTGTAGTTCTTCCCTGGGCTGTGTATGGGGGGGCCCTCATCATATCTGAGGGTGCTAGAGTGATGGCTTTTATTTAGCCCATGTGTTAGGCCCTATTTTTATTCCTAGTCCTGCATTTGCTTTACATTCTCCTATCCCATTCCTTCCATAGAGGAAACTCCTTCAGGAACTCTTAAATTCTAAGGCCAGCATGAATGCATTCCTTGCAATAGAAAGGAGTTACCATGGCACACATTTCTGCTGCAACTTGCACCTTTCCCTAACTGAAAGAAGCTATACTGGCAAGGGCCTCCTCACCTGGTATAGGTACAATAGGGTCCTACAGCCTCTAGGCTTAGTGGGGCTTGAAGTGCTTAGCCTTTCCCAGGAACTACAACCAGTGGGAGCTGCAGGGGCTGTCTGCAACCATAAGGCTGGTACACAGCCTATTTGTGCCTAGGAAGCTGCTGCCAGGGCTAGCTGGGAGCCGTGGTAAGTGTCACTAGGGCTATGCAAGGCTACCCACTAGCCATCCACCTCCTGCTGCAGTTCAGTCAGACCCCAGCCGGCCAGAGTGGGCCCCACTGTGCAAGGGGCCCCTGATTGGCTAGAGAAGAGTCCCTAATGTAGGGGAACCTGGAGCAACCTTACTGTACCCATAGAGGCTGGAGAAGCCCCTCCCCTGCTGCAGGTTAGATAGACCCCAGATGATACAATTATAATTTATCATTTTAACAAGTTAACCTTTTTAAAAAAAAAAAAGGTATTTACATCTCTAGCTAGATCCTATGGCCCCAGCCTGGCATCCACTTGTGCACTGAAACATTCCCCCCCCCCCATACTCCCCTGTCATAGCCCTGAGTCAACTCCACACACCCCTTATCCCTGGCTGTAACTTGGAGCCCTAATACCCTTCCTTCCCACTGCCCCCACACATTCCAACTCTGTACCTCAGCCTGAAGCCCCTTCCTGCTCACTGGATCCCTCACTTCTGGCCTCAGATGGAGCCCTCACCACCCAGAGCCCTTTCTTGCACCATTAACCCACAACCCCAGACCACTCCCCCAGCCTCGTGAAGGTGGGGGAGAGCATCAAATGAAGGGAGGTGGGAGTTAGCAGGGTTCAAGGCCGTGGAGAAGGGGCGCACACAGGGCCTCAGGGAAGGAGTGTGGCAAAGGTGTTAGAGTGTGTAATTAGAAAGTCATCACGATTCTAGTCCATGGATAGTCTCGAGCTTTTCTTTGTAGCCACATGAGATGCAAACATTTGTTTTTAAATGGCAGCTGAGATTGACTTAATCACATGACTGGGCTCCAGGCAGCGGCTCTTGTGCCTCCATCTCACTCTGCTCATGCCCAGGGTGTGTCTGAACCTTTCTGAGAGGGGCCCAAGGCCAAAGACCCCAGCAGAGCAAGTGTGCTTCTGTGATGAACACCTGCACAGTCCACTCTGAGTAACACCTCACACAGGCAGGGCTTGGATCATGGGCAGGGCTGGGACAGAGCCACCAGTTTTTGTCCCTATTCAAGCCTGAGGAAGAACAATGAAGGGGTGACAGAGGGAGAAATACTCTTTTCTCTCACCCATCCCTTTTCATGAAACGTGTACTGTTTTTCTGAATGGGGGCTGAGAGAAGAGAAAGGGAAAGTTGTTCTACCCTACTGTTGTTCCCCAATAAAATGCTTCACTATCTATCCAACGCAGAGGTGGGCAAAATGTGGCCTGTGGGTCAAATCTTGCCTGCCAAACTGCCAGATCTGGTTCAGCATGTTGGCAGGAACCTAAGGTATTACCCTGCTTTCCCTGCCCCTGCATGCCACTCAGAGCTGGGGTACAAGAGGGGGAGGAGAAGGTTTCTGGCCAATGTGAACTACAAGATTGCGCTGAGGGTGGGAGCAGTATGCGAGCTCCCGTCTGCAGTGCTCATAGATGCACATGACTGCCGTAGCAAGGACGATACAGCCGTTGCGGAGAGACTAAATGATTCCTTTGCTTCAGTCTTCATGGCTGAGGATGTTAGGGAGATTCCCAAACTTGCACCATCCTTTGTGGGTGACAAATCTGAGGAACTGTCCCAGATTTTCTAACCATTAGAGGAGTGAGGTTCTGGAACGGCCTTCCAAGGGAAGTAGTGGGGGCAAAAGATCTATCTGGTTTCAAGATTTAACTAGATGGGTTTATGAAGGGGATGGTTTGATGAGAGAACATGATCTTGGTAACTAATTGACCATTCATTATCAGTGGGAAATAGGTCAATGGAGGGATGACAGGAGTTACTATAGAGAACTTTCTGGGTGTCTGGCTGATGAGTCTTGCCCACATGCTCAGGGTTTAGCTGATCGCCATATTTGGGGTCGGGAAGGAATTTTCCTCCAGGGTAGATTGGCAGAGGCCCAGGAGGATTTTCGCCTTCCTCTGTAGCATGGGGTACAGATCACAGCTGGAGGATTCTCTGCATCTTGGGGTCTTCAAAGTATTTGAAGGCTTCAATATCTGAGATATAGGTGAGAGGATTATTCTAGGAGGGGTGGGTGAGATTTTGTGGCCTGCACTGTGCAGGGGGTCAGACTAGATGATCATAATGGTCCCTTCTGACCTTAAAGTCTATGAGATTGAAGTGTCATTAGAGGAGATTTTGGAACAAACAGAAAAACTTAACAGTAACAAATCACCAGGACCAGATGGCATTCACCCAAGGGTTCTGAAAGAACTCGAATGTGAAATTGCGGAACTGTTGACTCTGGTTTGTAACCTATTCTTTAAATCAGCATCCAAGGACTGGAAGACAGCTAACATAATGCCAATATTTAAAAAGGACTCTAGAGGCAACCCTGGCAATTACAGACCGGTAAATCTAACATTAGTACTGGGCAAATTAGTTGAAACAAAGAATAAAATTGTCAGACATGTAGAAGAACATAATTTGTTGGGGGAAAGTCAGCATGGTTTCTGTAAAGGGAAATCCTGTCTTACTAATCTAATAGAGTTCTCTGAAGGGGTTAACAAACATGGACAAGGAGGATCCCTTGTAGATATAGTATACTTAGATTTCCAGAAAGCCTTTGACAAGGTCCCTCACCAAAGGCTCTTGTGTAAATTAGGTTGTCATGGGATAAGAGGGAAGGTCCTTTCATGGATAGAGAATGGTTTAAAAGACAGGAAAGGAAGAGTAGGAATAAATGGTAAATTTTAAGAATGGAGAGGGGTAACTAGTGGTGTTCCCCAAGGGTCAGTCCTAGGACCAATCCTATTCAACTTATTCGTAAACAATCTAGAGAAAGGGGTGAGCAGTGAGGTGGCAAAGTTTGCAGACGATACTAAACTGTTCAAGATAGTCAAGACCAAAGCAGACTGTGAAGAACTTCAGAAAGATCTCACCAAACTTAGTGATTGGGCAAGAAAATGGCAAATGAAATTTAACGTGGATAAGTGTAAAGTAACGCACATTGGAAAAAATAACCCCAACTATACATACAATATGATGGGGGCTAATTTAGCTATAACTAATCAGGAAAGAGATCTTGAAGTTATCGTGGACAGTTCTCTGAAAACATCCACGCAGTGTGCAGCAGCAGTCAAAAAAGCAAACAGGATGCTAGGAATTATTAAAAAAGAGATAGAAAATAAGACAAAGAATATCTTACTGCCCCAGGATAAAACTATAGTATGGCCACATCTTGAATACTGCATACAGATGTGGTCTCCTCACCTCAAAAAAGATATTTTGGCATTAGAAAAGGTTCAGAAAAGAGCAACTAAAATGGTTACAGGTTTGGAATGGGTCTCATATGAGGAGAGGCTAAAGCGACTGGGACTTTTCAGTTTAGAAAAGAGAAGACTGAGGGGGGATATAATAAAGGTATATAAAATCAGGAGTGTTGTGGAGAAGGTGAATAAAGAAAAGTTATTTACTTTTTCCCATAATATAAGAACTCGAGGACGCCAAATGAAATTAATGGGTAGCAGGTTTAAAACTAATAAAAGAAAGTTCTTCTTCACATAGCGCACAGTCAACCTGTGAAACTCCTTGCCAGAGGAGGCTGTGAAGGCTAGGACTATAACAGAGTTTAAAAAGAGCTAGATAAATTCATGGAGGGTTAGGTCCATAAAAGGCTATTAGCTAGGGGGTAAGGAATGGTGCCCTGGCCTCTGTTTGTCAGAGGCTGGAGAAGGGTGGTAGGAGACAAATCGTTTGATCATTGTCTTCGGTCCACCCCTTCTGGGGCACTGGCCACTGTTGGCAGACAGGATACTGGGCTAGATGGACCTTTGGTCTAACCCAGTATGGCCATTCTTATGTAGCCAGCTGCTTTGACTGGCATGCAGAAATGTGCAAGACAGGGAGCCTACCAGAGGGGCCTGCAGGGCTGATGGTGAAAGCCAGCCCTAGACAAGTGCAACCCACCCAGAGCCTGTACCTGGCACCACAACACCTCCCTCTTCACAAACCTATGTTTCCACTCCTGTATCCCTGCCCCGGGTCTCAACCCACCTCTCTGTAGCCCCGCTTCTGCACCCCAATCCCCTACCCCAGATCACAACCCAAATCCCTACATCCCTGCCCCAGATCACAATCCCTTCTTGGTCTCTGCTTCCCCTCCTGTACCCCAATCCCTGCTCAAAGTCGCAACCCCCTCCTTTACCCAAACTCCCTCTCAGGCCCCACAACCCCATCCTGCACCCCAATATCCTACCCCAAGCTTCCTTCTGCACTTAACCTCTGTCCAAGACCCTGTACCCCTTCATATTATGGAAGAGTGCAGCTCTTGATCACTTACCAAATTCTTGGAGTACCCCCCATTAAAAATTATTGCCACCCTTAATCTCAGGTGCATTATGACCTTGATTGGGAGAGTATCTGAGCACCTTCCAAAACTTCTATGAAGCATGGAAACCCTGTTATTCCCCATTACACAGAGGGCATCTGTGAGAGGTTAAGTGACTTGCCCAAGGTCACACAGGCGATCTATGCTAGAGGATAGAATTGAACCCAGCTCAAATCCTAGACTAGTATCCTAAGTACTGGAGAAAACTACCAAACTTTAGAGTGACACTCTGCCAGTTTTTACTTTGAAACTATGGCCAATGTACTGAGGAAACAGGCACATGGCTCTCTGCAACTTCACCCCCAGAGATAATTTATATTTATTGGGTTTAAGTTTTATTAATTTTTTAAAAAAATTTCAAAACAAAAATTAAAGTTCTGTTTCAGTATTTTTCCCTTTTCTCTCCCTTTCCCCACTGGAAATGGCAATGAAAGGCAATAGCTTTTTAAGCCACACAGGTGCTTTTGAACATTTTATTCATCCTAACTAACAACTGTTTCAAGACAGACAGCGGAATCAAAGTGAGTTCAGCTGGGTGGCAGCAAAGGCCCGAGAGGGGTTAATTGGAATCACCTATAGTGAAAAACTCAGTGCCAAACTTTGCCATCCCCAAGGGATTAGCATTCTCTTATTGGTCAGAGAAGTGGAAGCCTTCTTTTCACTGGCTCCCTGAACTGTCAGTCCTGAGTGTTTCACCCCCTGCACTCAAACCAGGACATCACCAAGTGTGTATAAAATCCTGCCAGATGGTGAGAAGTGTTAGGCAGTGTTTGGAGCAGCGAGAGAGGTTAGTGGGCTGGTGTAAGGCTTAGTCTTGATGTAGTTGGACTTGTGGGTAATAAGGGTTTTTTAATCAGCTTTCTTTTGTTTCTGATTCTTTGGTAAGAATGGTGCTATTTCTTACACTAAGCAATGTTTGGAGGTGTGGTGTGTCCTGTGTTGAGTGTTAAAAAGCTGCAAGTAGAATGAGTTGGGAAGCAGCGTCTGGGAAATGAATACTTGCTAACTAAGTGGCTCCTCTGCTGTGGGGACAGGATTGCATTAGACTCTTTTCTTTTGTGCAGATAAAGGCCAACTTCTGTTGTAATGGCATAGCTGGTGCCTTCTATGGGCTTATAAAAGTAGCTTCAATTACTGGGATGAGACAATCCTCTTGTTTCCTTTCTCCTTCTCTTTAGTGGAACTGAAATGTGGTGTGTCTGTGTGGCTTTTTAAAAAAGTGTATGTCTCTGCCCACTAAAGAGCAAGTATTCCTGTAAAGCTAAGCGCCTTCTTAGTCTGATGATGGGACTGTCATTTCTCTTCAGTCTTGGGAGCAGAATACTGTTCCTGTCTTTAAGGTGCTTTAACTCTAGGAACAGTTATTGCTTGTGACTTAAGCCTCTCTCTGCCTTCTTTCAAGCATATCTGACTAGACCATGGCTTCTAATGGAAAAGAGACAAATGTGGAATCACCAGAGCATGGGGTGGAAGAAAAGCAGGTAGGTACCTTCTCTTAAGCATCACTGGCTCAACATGCAAATACAACAGCAGGCTCCCCACATGCATAGTTTGGCTTGGTGTCTTTTGTTTAGTGAGGAAACTGGATCACCCTAATCATAAGCAGTTACTTGGTCTCTCATCTCACTGCTCAATCCTTTTATTTGGGGGCTAACACATTCAAGGGTATAACCACTCGACAAGCAATGGGTCAGCGCCAGAACAGGCCCTTGCTTCCCTGACTTCATTGTTCTCTCCCTTGCCTCACTAGAATGTCCTAAAGAGGGTGGCCAATCTCCCTGTGGTTAGCACTGCCTGTGACTTGGCTGCCACGGCCTACACCTCCACCAAGGAGAGCCATCCCTATGTGAAATCTCTCTGTGACATGGCAGAGAAGGGAGTGACCTCCCTAACCAGTGTTGCAGCCAGCAGTGAACAGCCAGCTCCACCTGCACTTGAACCTCAGGGTGAGTAAAGTCTGTAACTGTCTGAAGCAGAGATTTCTATTTGTGTGTGTGTGTGACAATCTCTTGACCGTAGGGTCTCAAGATCAATAGACCGGCAGCACTAGATGCAAGTAGCAGTGGGGCTAATGTGACTGTAGGAATGATTGAGCAGCCCTGAGATACTATAAGCAAGTGTGGATATGGCTGCATGTTCCTACCACTCATTATAAACTACTGCCAGGTGGTGAAGATTCATGTTCAGCAATTGTTCAATGGGAACACAAATGACCATCCTTACTCATTCCCTTCATGAGATCACTTCATTGAACCTTTTGGAGCCATGAAGTGTTGTAATCCTCTGGGTGCCTGCCAGAGGGCTGAGCTGGAGATAAGATAGTGCTTGACTATGGAGTGAGACCTTTACACTCAGTCTTACAGCTTTGGAGACTGTCCAGGACGAGCATCCTTACACAAGGATATCTCTTAGCCTGGGGCAGGGAGAGGCAATCACTGCACTGGGGAGATGGGGAAATCCCCTGGTAAACTGAGATTAGTTGCAAGTGTCAATGTGCAGCTTCTTCAACCCTAACGGTTGCTGCCTGAGCACATGACAGATGTGAGCCAGATCCTGCATTGCAGTAGCAAAACTGACCATTAAGGAAACTACATCTTGGTGTGTCTTCCTACAGAAGCAACAGGAATGGAGTCGGCTTCTGAAGTACCAGACAAAGTGGAGGAGAATCTACCAACCCCTCAACAGACGGCTGAGAAGGTAACTCACCCCACACAGTGACATGGCCAGGGCTTAGACAAGCAATACTGCTCTGCTTCCTCCAGCAAAAGGCCGTGCCACCACTTTGAGCATGAGGTGGTATCTAGTCTGGTGTAGAGCTTGACAGCAAGATGTAGGGTGAACCGATGCCCTTTTTAAAAATGGGACTGTCCTGTCTTTGGTCTTCCTATCTCTTCCTCCATCAATACTGGTGGGATCCTGCCAGGAAGAAAATCCTATTCCTCAGTTGCTTGTGTGCCAGGTCTGGGCGGGGGCAGGGCATGAATCCAGTAGCTTTCTGTGGTATGCAGGGTTGGCAGGGCAAAGTTGTAGCAGGTGAAGCCAGGCTGCTTGTCCATCAGCCGAGCCCGTGCTGTGCCATCTCTTAGAGGCAGGGCCCTGCCATCCCATTTGACTACTGGCTGAGCACTGCAAGGAGCAGCCTCTGGTGGAAGAGGGCAGGCAGCACTTAGTTGTGTGGTGCTGCTGCTCCACAGTTGGCCCTTTACATGCCCCCCCTTATTGCTATCCTCCCGGTTGTGCCCCTTCTTTCCCACTGCTGAGGCTGGGTAGAGAGCCAGCCCCTGGTCTGAGTGCTCAGCTTGCAAGTATGGTTGGCAGGTTCTTTCCTTGTTCCAGGGCCTTCCTGGAAAACCCTGTAGTTCAGAGTCCTGGCCAGGAGGAGCCAATCCTTGTGGGCATCACTCTCACTACACTCCCATAGGGAAGCTTTTGTCCATCAGCCAAGCTGTAGAGTGGCAGGAGGAAGTGACTTCCAGTCTGGTCATGACCCAACCCCAGAGGTGCCACAGGGCTCTAGATGAGGTGCAGCATCCTCTTCACCCACCTCCCCTCACCCTGGGTCCTGTCCCAAGGGAGTGTGGGACTGTTGCATCCTCTGGGTACTTGCCACTGCTGAGCCTCTCTGGCCAGGTTTGCTGAAGCCTCTGCAGTCGGGCTTTCTTGGCTCTGGTGCTCAACACCTCAGGGCTTAACCCCCTCCTGCCTGTGGACGAAAGGCAGCTGGGTGAGGCTAGCAGCAACCTGGTGTAGCTGCCACTGACTCTTCAGTACAGTGCAAGCAAGAAGACAAGCTGCTTTGAGCTACAGCAGAGGGTGGGGAGAGGATGAGTTCTGCCAGGATGCAGGCTAGGTCATCGCTTCCCTCCTCCTCAGGAGCTGAATCTCCAGTCCCTTTCCACCCTAGAAGGTGGCGGCTGGTCACACTGGAGTGAATACTGAAGGATATCCTGGCAGGAGGGGCCAAATAACCCTGTGCCAACCGTGTACTAGCTTGAAGACAAAGCAGCATGTCTTGAGAGGAATGGGTTGGTCCCTAGAGGCCAAGCCAGGAATGGAGGGTGGAGATGGCTGGGCAGGGAAGGTCTCCTCATGTCACCACCCACCATACCATGTGACAGATGCATGGGAGATTCACCTCTCCCTGTGTGAATCATCAAGATAAGGTTTAAAAAAATCC
This sequence comes from Pelodiscus sinensis, assembly GCF_052426305.1. Classification (NCBI taxonomy): domain Eukaryota; kingdom Metazoa; phylum Chordata; order Testudines; family Trionychidae; genus Pelodiscus; species Pelodiscus sinensis. The sequence goes on from NC_143052.1 coordinate 113,418,847, forward strand.
AAGCTACCTTTTTTTAAACATGGACTCTGTAAACTGCATGTTTGACATCTGCACGTAATGGGGTCTCATAATTCACTTGAATGAATAATCATAATTTTACCAGGTATCTGTATGTCTGACTTCTGGAGCTGAGCAGATGGTAATCCACTGCTTGGACTTCAATCCCTCGATCCATATGGGGTTTTTATTGCTCTGAACTACTGATCATACCTTGCTGGATCTTTCCCTCTAGGCCATGTCTGACACACTGACAGATGTCAAGGAGAGCATGACCAGAGTGGTGGACATGACCAAGGAGGCCATGCAGGATGGTATGAAGACCACCAGATCAGTGGTGGCAGAGGGCATGAGCACCATTGGGGAATCGAGAATGGGCCAACTGGCCATAAGTGGGATGGAAGCCATGCTGGAGAAATCTGAAGCGCTCTTGGATCACTATCTTCCCATGACTGAGGATGAACTAGGTCAGAGCACAGGAATGATGGGGGCAAATTTCTTTGAAAAACCAGGGTAACCCTCCCTCTGCTCCAACCTCCTCTCGGCGTCTCAGTCTTGTCCTACAGCAACTTCATAATGTAATGCACATGCCTCAGCTTTGCGTCGGTGGGCATGTACCCAGTTGAAATGACTTGAGCAACAGTAGGGACAAGGTGGTCCTGGATGGGAACCATGAGCATGAGACAGTTGGGGGAATAATAGACCTTATCCAAATGCTCAAAACCAGGCTTGGTGGTCTTTAGTGGAGTTAGTAATAGAGATGTAGCAGTGTTAGTCTGGTCTTGCTGAAACATTACAGGACTATGCAGCACTTTAAAGACTCTCATTTTAGTGGGGTTAATTATTGCTCCTCTTAAAGGCTGAGGCTACTTCCATGGTATTTAAAAGGTGCTAGGAAGCTCTGGTTCCAAGTGTTCGGGGTAGGATAGTGCAACTTGTGCTCCTTCCCCCAACATCTAATCTGAACAACCTTCCCTCTAGCGGAACTTGCAGAATCTGTGGAAGGGGCTGAAGTGTCTGCGGCACAACCACAAGAGCGTCGCGGCTACTTTGTGCGTTTAGGTTCCCTGTCCACCAAACTCCGCCAGCGCGCCTACTGCTATTCCCTGGACAAGATGAGACGCACCAGCCACAGCATCAGTGAGGCGCTTTCCCAGCTTCAACAAACCATGGGACTGGTAAGGACTCCTCAACTTCTTGAGGCTGAACCCTTCTGATAAATACAGAAAGCAGCCGGGCTCTGATTCCCTTCCCTCTTCATATGCTCCCCTTAAGGCAGGGAAGACTTCAACTCCCTCCTTCTGGACCAGGGCTCAATGAGGCTGTGTGCTCTGACTAGATCTCTTCTTGCTGCATTTGAGCATACCCATCTGAGGGCTGGCAAATGACAAATGCTGACATGTGCTATTGTAACTTAACTCCTCCTCCAGATTGAACACCTCAAGCAAGGTGTGACACTACAAGATGTCCAGGAGAAGTTCCAGCACGTGTGGCTGAACTGGAACAGAAAGCAGGCAAGAGGCAGTGCGATCACAGACTTGCCGAACACAGAGGTAGGTGCTTGCTTGCCCATCTGACTAGAAGTAGATAGTATTCTGGTCCTGATGACTATTGAGCAGCTGTTCTCCAAGGAAACTTGAGTGATCTCTAGGGCCTCTCAAGACAATGCTGAGCATAACAAAGACTTACTTGCTTAGAGATCCTTAAGTTTGTCATATGAGCAAACTGTGCAGATGGGTGTTAGCTAAGCTAGTAACTAAGTGACCTATGTGCATGCTTAGCTTAACCTCACTACAACCTAATATTGGGGATTGTGTGAAAAGGGGTTTCCCGGACATACCTCTCAGTTACATCGCTTATGGACTGCAGTGGTGATCCACGAGCTCCTTCATTTATCTAATAGAGCCAGATTGCTCCTTCCCTTCCTCCAAAGAAGGCATGCTGTAGCTAGTGGGCTTTCCATCAGACCTTGCTGGTTACCGGCATGGCAAACCCGACTGCAGGAGGTAGCATGGCAAACCCGACTGCAGGAGGTAGCAGTGAGTCTGATGCCTTTTGTGTGAGGAACATAACATACAGCTGCTTGTCTCCCCACCAGGTGGAGTCTGAGACTCTGGCCATGTCCCGCAGCATTTTCCAGCAGCTGCAGGATGCCTACTGGGTGCTAGTATCCAGCATTCAAGGTCTCCCCGCCAACCTTCAGGACAAGGTGCGACAGATGTCCCACAACATGGGAGAGCTCCATGCTTCCTTCTCCACTGCCAGCTCCTTCCAGGATCTCTCCAGCAGCCTCCTGACCCAGAGCCAGGAGATGGTGACCAAGGCCCAGGAATATGTGGATGAGCTGATGGCGTACGTGATGCAGGATACGCCTCTGTCTTGGATTGTGGGACCCTTTGCCCCATTGGGGAAGGGCTCTGCAGAGTCCCTGGCACCACAAAATTAGGAAACTGAAGCTAAGGAGACAGAAGTTGTAGTGGCATCTGAGTCTAAGGAGCCTTGAGCTGGAAACCATTTCAGCTTGGAAGCCTGAGGGCAGAGTTCCTCCATATCCACCAATTCAGTCTCCTTTGCCTTCATGTACACTAGCCCTGTATGTCCTGCCGAAGTAGGCTAACACCAGGAATCCCTGTGCTTGGATGCCTGCAACTTCTGGCAGGGTGACTAGTCCTCCTGCCAGATAGTAATGAATAATGTACTTCAGCTGGCTACCTGTTCCTGTGTCTCTTGGCTCACATGTCTAAATCTGAAGGAAGGGGTCTGACAAAGTAATGGGAATAACTTAGACAAAAGAACATATGCTGCTCGGGCTTCAGAACCTAGCATGTTGTGGATGCTAGAATGTAGATTTCTTATCTTTATACTAGTTTGTACTTACTGCCACCCTGTCTTCAAAATAAAATGTCACTGCACTTGAATAGTGGTGTGTCATGTCTAAGTGACTTCCAGGTGTATAGTAGGTGATCTGTGCACAGACTAGTCCTGCTGTAGACATCCTCATTTTTCAGAAGCAGCAACTGCTGTTAGTGGGACGGACACTTAATCTCACTTCCCAGGCTTGTTTCATACCAATAACCAAACTTAGAACTTCAGACATTAAGGCTCTAGATAAGCCACTGCCTGTTTAAAGGGGAGTAGTTTATTGCTAAAATTGGTGGAACAAATTGTTAATATTTCTTTCATTTCACGTACCTTAAAATGGCACTTGGCTTTTCAGGAAGCAGCCTGGGAAAACAGTTACAAGTAAGCTAAAGACTACTTTAACCAGCTTCACTAGCTGGATTGCTCCAGCAGGCATGTGGGGGTGTGTGGCTTTTTTTACCAAAAGGGGAGAGTGCCTCTCAGAACAGGGTTGTCATAGAGGCTTTTGGGTATAGGTGTTCCAGAATATGGGATAGAATCAGTGTAGGTGGTGGTGTTCATGAGCCAACTATCACTACACCATTAACTATTGGAGCAGCATATATGGATATGACAGTAAAGATTGTACTAGGAATTTTACACCTTGTGCACAGTGGCTACTCTGAATACTCCATGTACTAGGCAGCTTTTCCCACAACTGTGGCTTTTCACTTAGTTACTGTATTTTTCCTATCCTATGCAATACATTTTTTTAAAACTTTCCTTCTCAAAAGAAGGGGGCAGTTTAATTAGAACATGGCCTATGCTAAGTATACCACATAGTTTGAATGCCTTGGCCTTCATAGGTTTTTTAAGGATAGTGAGACAATGCTCCACTCAGCAATGTCAGACTCCCCTGAACAACAACCAATTTCACAAAGGGCTTTAATCTTCTAAAATGCAAGAAATAAAAAATGGAGGGATTTTTTCAACAACCCAAGGCATAGGGATTGTGCAGTACTGAGTAGAACTACGAACACTCGTTCACAACTGAATGCCTGTAAGTGAACTTGGGGTTTATACTAACCCCAAGCCAAACTTGAGTGACAGAGCTTACTAGCTCATGAGCCTCAGATCCTAGGCTATTCAGTCCTAGTAGTCCTTTTAGAGGAGCAGCTTAGGAGATTCATAGAGAGAATTGTTCCAGAAGCCTAAAGTGCTAAGGCTGGCATGAGTGCATTCCTACACTAGAAAATCAGTTATATTGACTGAGGGTGTCCCTCTCATACAGTGCTTTCTCTGGAACCCCCATAGCAGGGGCACATTCTGTTACATTATGATCTATTAGTATTAACAGTTCAGTCACAGTGGAAGGGCATAACAAGTGGGATTCCACAGGGGTCTGTTTTGGGACCAGTTCTGTTCATGCTTAATGATTTTGATATTGGCACAGAGTAGTGGTCTCCAACCTTTTTTAAACACGAGATCACTTTTTGAATTTAAGTGCAATCCAAGATCTGCCTCATCTATAAATATCCTTGCCCCGCTTCCTTCCTGCCCCTTCTCCAGGGCTCTGCCCCTGCTCCCTCTATCCTCCCTCTCTTGCCTATCCTCATTCATTTTCAGCAGCCTGGGACAGAGGGTTGGGGGTGCAGGCTTTGGTCTTGGATTAAGGGATCTGTACTGTGAGAAGGGCTCTGAGCTGCTCTTGGGGCAGGCAGGTGGACCTAGGAGGGGGTTCTAGGTGCAGGCATTGGGAGGGTATTTGGGTGCAGGGGTGCTCAGAGCTAGGATAAGGGCTTGGGTACAGGAGGGAGTTCATGACTGGGGTAGGAGTTAGGGATGTGTGCTCCATTTTGGCACTGCTGGTGGTTCCTGGATGGTGGTGCAGTGGGGCTAAGGCAGGCTCGCCCTTGCCCTGAAACACTCCCTAAAGCAGCAAGAAAACTCCATCCCTGGTCCTGTTGTGCCCCCTCTCTGCTCCGTGGAGAAAGGATACAGAATGGTATAGGGGGAACCCTGACATCAGCACCCGTATTTTCCCTGCACAGAAAGCAGGCGGAGGGGCAGCTCCAAGGCAAAGGGCAGGACATGCGCATCAGTGGGGGGAAGGCAGTTTAATTGCTGGCACTTGATAGCCTCTTGGCCAAACCAGTCAAGATCACCTGGCAGAGGCTACAAGATCTACCAGTAGATCCCAATCTACTGGTTGGTGACCACTGGCATAGAGAGTACACTTATTAAGTTTGCAGATGATACCAAGCTGGGAGGGGCTGCAACTGCTTTGGACGATAGGGTCAATTCAAAATGATCTAGAGCAGTGGTCCCCAACCGTTTGGGGTTGCCGGGCGCCAGGGGGCGTGGCCGTTTGCCCCCGGGGGGCGGGGCCCCCCCATAGCCGCATTCCGGGGCCGGTGCTCTCCCCTCAAGCGCTGCGCGCCCGAGGCCGGCGCTCCCCCCCCCCAAGCGCCGCGTGCCCGAGGCCGACGCTCCCCCCCTCCTCCCCCAAGCGCCGCGCGCCTGGGGCCGGCGCTCTCTCGCCCCCCCCCAAGCGCAGCGCGCCCAGGGCCGGCGCTAGCGCTTTCTCCCCCCCATGCGCTGCGGGGGGTTAATCCGCGGCGCCCCCGGGGCCGGCGCTCACCGTGCACCACGTGCCCGGGGCCGGCTCTGTCACCGCGCATGCGCCACGTGCCCGGGGCCAGGCCAGCCCTGAGCACTTGGCGGGCGCCGAGAAATGCCCCCGCAGGCGCCATGGCGCCCGCGTGCACCGTGTTGGGGACCACGGATCTAGAGAAACAGTCTTAGGTAAATAGGATGAAGTTTAATAAGGACAAATGCAAAGTGCTCCACTTACAAAGGAACAATCCTGTTCTCCATTCCTCCCAGTTAGGGTAGCCAGGTGTATGGTGATTACAACCAGCGTATCTGATCAAAAAAGGAATCCAGGGAGCTTCAGTCTGCACCACTGAGCAGGCAGTTAAAAATCCAGTTGGTGGCACAGGAGGTTTCTAGGCTCAAGACAGACTCCTTTACTCACTTGGCTCTGCATGATTCCTGGAAGCAGCCATCAGGTCCCTCTGGGCTCCATGTGGTGTCAGCTGCCATTGGACAGGACCTGGGACCAATGGGAGCTGCAGAGGCGGTGCCTGCAGGTACAATGGCAGCACACAGCCAACTTCCACCTAGGGATCACAGGAACTAGAGCAGCACCACCCCTGGTGAAGCCCCCCCAGACCTTGCAGGCCCCAGCCCTGATTCCTTCATCTTCTGCCCCCACAGGTACTCAAGCAATACCAAGTAAATCTGCCATTCATGTGACACTAGATTATGGAAAAACTTTTGAAATATAAAAGCAGCAAAAATAGCTGGATAGGCAGCAGCCTGCTCCTGCAGAGAGAGCCTGACATGGTAGCTTGGAAATGTTAGATCTGCCCTATTCAGCTAAGAGGGGTAACTCCCCTGCCAAGTGATGGTGAGAGACATGTCCAGCTTTTTAACTGTTTGACTGCTGATCAAAGTAAGGGAGAAAGGAGAGGGAGGATTGTGGATCTGCATCATTTGTTGGGAGAGGCATCTCAGTTTCATTTTCACAGTGAGAGTGGATGGCATCAGGGAACTATTCACACTCCCATGGCCACACACTGACCCATGGGGCTAAAGGGCCAGATGCCACCAATCCCACAGAGCCCAGCTAGCCATTGCCCTGCTGAAGTCAAGGGAGGATGGGTGGGTGGGCAAACAACAGGAACAGCAAGGGCCAGGTAAACAGTTCCCTCTTTTGGGCTGGATGCTGCTTCACCTTCTTCAGGAGGCTGGGTACCAGCCCACGCAGACATCACAGTTCTAGTCAATGGGGAGTCTCAAACTTTTTTTTTCTCTTCAGTATTGTGAGGTAGGAATAACTGAGATTGACCTATCACATGACTGGGCTCCAGGCATGTGACTCTTGTGTCTCCATCTCACTCTGCTCAAGCCCGGGGTGTGTCTGAAACTTCCTGAGAGGGACCCAAGGCCAAAGATCCCAGCAGAGCAAGCACAGTCCTGTCCTGAGCACCTGCACAGTCTGCTCTGAGTAGCACTTCACACGGGCAGGGCTTGGATCGTGGGAAGGGACAGAGCCACCAGTTTTTGTCCCAATTCAAGCCTGTGGGAGAACAATGAAGGGGTGTCAGAGGGAGAAATATTCTTTTCTCCCACCCATCCCTTTTAGAGAACATGTCCCGCTTTTCTGAATGGGGGCTGAAAGAGGAGAGGGGAGAAAGCTATTCCGGTTGCCCAACCCACTTCTTGTTCTCAAACAAAATGGTTCACTGTCTATCTAAGGCAGGGGCAGGTAAAATACAGCCGCTGGGTTGAATCCATCTCATTGAACTACCAGATCCTGTCTGTAGCCCAGCGAGAGCCAAAGGCGGGCTCCCTGCTTTCCCTAACCACACATGCTCCTCAAAGTGGCTGGTTGCAAGGCCCATGTTCATTTCTCAGCACTAGGAGCTGGGAGGGGGAGAGACCTTGCATGCTGCCCCTGCACCTGCCCCGGCACAATCTCTCAGCTCCCTTTGGCCAGCTTGCAACCTGGAGCAGGAGTACAGGAGGGGGAGCAGAGTATTTTTGGTCAATGGGAGCTGTGAGATTGTGCTGGGTTTAGGACAGTGCATGAAGCCTGCCCTCCACCCCACCTCAGGGCACTTAGAGCAGCACAAGGGCCCTGCAGCTGGATGTTTTAAGTGGCATGTGGAGACACAGAGGGCAGGGAGCCTGCCTGAGGAACCTGCTGGGTTGCTGGCCAGACCACTAAGTAAGTGGCCAGAGATTACACTTGGCACCCTATGCCTCCCTCCCCCCAACATTTTGCTCCCCCTACTACACCACTGCCTCATGTCTCAACCTAAACCTCTGTACCTCCACTCTTAGCCTCTCCAAGACCCGGCACCCAAATCCCCTGCCTCAGATCACAAACTCCTCCTGGGTCCTGGACCCAATACCTGTCCAAGATCACAAGCCCCTCCCTCGCCCATACTCCCTCCCAGACCCTCTCCAGCTCCCCAGTTCTATATCCAACACCCCAGTTCTATACCCTGAGCTCCCTTCTGCACCCAACCTCCATCCCAGACCGTGTATCTCCTCCATGCACATCATGGGAGAATGCAACCCTTGACCACTTACCACATTCTTGGAATGCCCCCCCTCCTCCAAAATTATAGGCCACTCATCCTTTAATGTGTTTTTAAGGTCCTGATTGCCAGAGTATCTGAGCACTTCAGACAATAACTATAAAGCCCAGAAGTCCTGTTACCCCCACTGTGTATAGGGGAACTGGGAGGCTAAGTGACTTGCCCAAGGTCACACAGGACGTAGAAAAGTGGATAAAATTGAACTTAGCTCAAATCCTAGGCTAGTGCCTTAAACCCTGGAGAAAACTACCAATCTTTAGAGTGCCACTCTGTGGTACAGTGTCTGGTTTTTACTTTGAAACTGGCCAACATGCAGAGGAAGCAGGCGCATGGCTCTCTGCAACCTCACCCTAGAGATGGTTTATATGTGGCAGGGATTTATTTTTTCTAGCTTTGTGAAAATAAAAGTTGAAGCTCTGTTTCAATATGTTCCCCTTTCCTCTCCCTTTCACCATTAGAAAAGGCAATGGAAGTCAATTGCTTTTTAAGTCCTACTGGTGCTTTTATCCATTCTTATTAGCAACTGTTTCAAGGCAGGCTGTGGAATCAAAGTGAGTTCAGCTGGATGGCAGCAAAAGACCCAGGCAGGTTAATTGGAATCACCTATGGTGAAGATCTCACGCCCAAACTTTGCCGTCCCCAAGGGATTTCTATTCTCTTATTGGTCAGAGAAGTGGAAGCCTTCTTTTCATTGGCTCCCTCTGAACTGTCAGTCCTGAGTGTTTCACCCCCTACACTTAAAGCACGACATCACCAAATGTGTATAAAATCCTACCAGATGGTAAGGAGAGTAAGGCAGTGTCTGGAGTACTGAGAAAGGTTGGGGGGGGGGAGTCTGTTGGTAAGAGAGCTATTTGTTTAAATAATTCCCTGGCTAAGGCTGTGTAGTCATGCTGCTAAGAAAGTTTGGATGTGGGGCTGTGTTTATATTATTAAGATGCTGCAAGCAGAATGTGGTTTGGAAAGCAGAGTCTGGGATGCTTAATAATGTTTGCTGACTATAAGGCCCTGCTTTGGTGAAGGACAGTATCAGATCAAGTTTCATTTTCATACCAGTAAGTGCTGATTACTAGATGTAGTAGTAATTGTGTACTTGCTGCCTTCCATGGGCTTATTAAAGTAGAACATTTTCTATGGCTCAGTAATGTGAGACAGAATTCTCCTGTGTTCTCTTTATCTTTAGCAGAACTGAAATGCTTTTAAGAAGCAGTGACAGTGTATGTACTAAAGAGCAAATATTTCTCTAAAGAGGGGCTCCTTGTTAATCTGTAGGAGGGATGGCCATTTTGTTGTCACTTCATGGAGCAGAACAACCTTTTTGGTTCTGAGTGCTGTAACTCCAGGGATAGTTATGGCTTGTAATGTAGCCTCTCTTTGCCTTGTCTCAGGCCTATCTGACTAGACCATGACTTCTAATGGAAAAGATACCAATATGTCTGCTCCAGAGCACAGGGAGGAGGAGCAACAGGTGGGTATTTCCTCTTCAGCCTCACTGTTCTGTCTGCATGTTGAACCATACAGTTGGCTGTTGATTAATAGCAGGCTCCACACATGGATACCTTGGTGGATTTTTTTGTTTTTACTTTTGACCTAGTGTCATCACTCCAATGTCAGAAGCAGTTCTTTAGCCCTCCCGCTCTACAGCCTTTCACACCATTATATAATCTTTTGATGGGCGGGGCAAACATAGTCAAGGGTATAACCACTTGACCAAGTAATGGGTCAGCTCCAGGACAGGCACTTGCTTCCCTGACTGCATTGTTCTCTCCTTTGCCTCACTAGAATGTCCTGAAGAGGGTGGCCAATCTCCCTGTGGTCAGCACTGCCTGTGACCTGGCTGCCACGGCCTACACCTCCACCAAGGAGAGCCATCCCTATGTGAAGTCTCTCTGTGACATGGCAGAGAAGGGAGTGACCTCCCTAACCAGTGTTGCAGCCAGCAGTGAACAGCCAGCTCCACCTGCACTTGAACCTCAGGGTGAGTAAAGTCTGTAACTGTCTGTAGCAGAGATTTCTATATATGTGTGTATGACACAATCTCTTGACCTTAGGATCTCAAGATCAAAAGACCTGCAGCACTAGAGGCAGGTAGCAGTGGGGTAATGTGACTGTAGGAATGATTGAGCAGCCCTGAGATACTAGAAGCAGGTGTTTCTAACGACTAGTATGGCACATGCAGTCATCTCCACTACTGCCGGGTGAAGATTCATGTTCAGCAATTGCTCAATGGGAACACAAATGACCATCCTTACTCATTCCCTTCATGAGATCACTTCATTGAACCTTTTGGAGCCAAGGTGTTGTAAACCTCTGGGTGCCTGCCAGAGGGCTGAGCTGGAGATCAGTTAGTGCTTGACTATGGAGTGAGACCTTTACACTCAGTCTTACAGCTTTGGAGACTGTCCAGGACGAGCATCCTTACACAAGGAAAACGCTTGGCCTGGGGCAGAGGGAGGCAATCACTGCACTGGGGAGACGGGGAAATCCCCTGGTAAACTGAGACTTGTTGCAAGGGTCAATGTGCAGCTTCTTCAACCCTAACGGTTGCTGCCTGAGCACATGACAGATGTGAGCCAGATTCTGCTCTGCAGTAGCAAAACTGACCATTAAGGACACTACTTCTTGGTGTCTCTTCCTACAGAAGCAACAGGAACGGAGTCGGCTTCTGAAGTACCAGACAAAGTGGAGGAGAATCTACCAACCCCTCAACAGACGGCTGAGAAGGTAACTCACCCCACACAGTGACATGGCCAGGGCTTAGACAAGCAATACTGCTCTGCTTCCTCCAGCAAAAGGCCGTGCCACCACTTTGAGCATGAGGTGGTATCTAGTCTGGTGTAGAGCTTGACAGCAAGATGTAGGGTGAACCGATGCCCTCTTTAAAAATGGGACTGTCCTGTCTTTGGTCTTCCTATCTCTCCCTCCATCAATACTGGTGGGATCCTGCCAGGAAGAAAATCCTATTCCTCAGTTGCCTGTGTGCCAGGTCTGGGCAGGGGCAGGGCATAAATCCAGTAGCTTTTATCAGGTTTCTGTGGTATGCAGGGTTGGCAGGGCAAAGCTGTAGCAGGTAAAGCCAGGCTGCTTGTCCATCAGCCAAGCCTGTGCTGTGCCATCTCTTAGAGGCAGGGCCCTGCCATCCCATTTGACTTCTGGCTGAGCACTGCAAGGTGCAGCCTCTGGTGGAAGAGGGCAGGCAGCACTTAGTTGTGTGACTCTGCTGCTCCACAGTTGGCCCTTTACATGCTTCCCCTTGTTGCTATCCTCCCGGTTGTGCCCCTTCTTTCCCACTGCCCCTGGTCTGAGTGCTCAGCTTGCAAGTATGGTTGGCAGGTTCTTGTTCCAGGGCCTTCCTGGAAAACCCTGTAGTTCAGAGTCCTGGCCAGGAGGAGCCAAGCCTTGTGGGCATCACTCACTGCACTCCCATAGGGAAGCTTTTGTCCATCAGCCAAGCTGTAGAGTGGCAGGAGGAAGTGATTTCCAGTCTGGTCATGACCCAACCCCAGAGGTGCCACATGGCTCTAGATGAGGCGCAGCATCCTCTTCACCCACCTCCCCACACCCTGGGTCCTGCCCCAAGGGAGTGTGGGACTGTTGCGTCCTCTGGGTACTTGCCACTGCTGAGCCTCTCTGGCCAGGTTTGCTGAAGCCTCTGCAGTCGGGCTTTCTTGGCTCTGGTGCTCAACACCTCAGGGCTTAACCCCCTCCTGCCTGTGGACGAAAGGCAGCTGGGTGAGGCTAGCAGCAACCTGGTGTAGCTGCCACTGACTCTTCAGTACAGTGCAAGCAAGAAGACAAGCTGCTTTGAGCTACAGCGGAGGGTGGAGAGAGGATGAGTTCTGCCAGGATGCAGGCTAGGTCACCCCCTCCCTCCTCCCCAGGAGCTGAATCTCCAGGCCCTTCCCACTCTAGAAGGTGGCGGCTGGTCACACTGGAGTGAATACTGAAGGATATCCTGGCGGGAGGGGCCACAACCCTGTGCCCACCATGTATTGGCTTGGGAAGAAAAAGCAGCATGTCTTGGGACCAACCCATTCCTCTCTAGAGGCCAAGCCAGGAATGCAGGGTGGAGATGGCTGGGCAGGGAAGGTCTCCTCATGTCACCACCCACCATACCATGTGACAGATGCATGGGAGATTCACCTCTCCCTGTGTGAATCATCAAGATAAGGTTTAAAAAAATCCAAGCTACCTTTTTAAACATGGACTCTGTAAACTGCATGTTTGACATCTGCACCTAATGGGGTCTCATAATTCACTTGAATGAATAATCATAATTTTACCAGGTATCCATATGTCTGACTTCTGGAGCTGAGCAGATGGTAATCCACTGCTTGGACTTCAATCCCTCAATCCATATGGGTTTTGTTGCTCTGATCATACCTTGCTGGATCTTTCCCTCTAGGCCATGTCTGACACACTGACAGATGTCAAGGAGAGCATGACCAGAGTGGTGGACATGACCAAGGAGGCCATGCAGGATGGTATGAAGACCACCAGATCAGTGGTGGCAGAGGGCATGAGCACCATTGGGGAATCGAGAATGGGCCAACTGGCCATAAGTGGGATGGAAGCCATGCTGGAGAAATCTGAAGCGCTCTTGGATCACTATCTTCCCATGACTGAGGATGAACTAGGTCAGAGCACAGGAATGATGGGGGCAAATTTCTTTGAAAAACCAGGGTAACCCTCCCTCTGCTCCAACCTCCTCTAGGTGTCTCAGTCTTGTCCTACAGTAACTTCATATTGTAATGCACATGCCTCAGCTTTGTCGGTGGGCATGTACCCAGTTGAAATGACTTGAGCAACAGTAGGGACAAGGTGGTCCTGGATGGGAACCATGAGCATGAGACAGTTGGGGGAAGAATAGACCTTATCCAAATGCTCAAAACCAGGCTTGGTGGTCTTTAGTGGAGTTAGTAATAGAGATGCAGCAGTGTTAGTCTCGTCTTGCTGAAACAAGACAGGACTATGCAGGACTTTAAGGACTGTCTTGTGTTAGTGGGGTTAATTATTGCTCCTCTTAAAGGCTGAGGTTACTTCCATGATATTTAAAAGGTGCTAGGAAGCTCTGGTTCCAAGTGTTCGGGGTAGGATAGTGCAACTTGTGCTCCTTCCCCCAACATCTAATCTGAACAACCTTCCCTCTAGCGGAACTTGCGGAATCCGTGGAAGGGGCTGAAGTGTCTGCGGCACAACCACAAGAGCATCGCGGCTACTTTGTGCGTTTAGGTTCCCTGTCCACCAAACTCCGCCAGCGCGCCTACTGCTATTCCCTGGACAAGATGAGACGCACCAGCCACAGCATCAGTGAGGCGCTTTCCCAGCTTCAACAAACCATGGGACTGGTAAGGACTCCTCAACTTCTTGAGGCTGAACCCTTCTGACAAATACAGAAAGCAGCCGGCCTCTGATTCCCTTCCCTCTTCATATGCTCCCCTTAAGGCAGGGAAGACTTCAACTCCCTCCTTCTGGACCAGGGCTCAATGAGGCTGTGTGCTCTGACTAGATCTCTTCTTGCTGCATTTGAGCATCCCCATCTGAGGGCTGGCAAATGACAAATGCTGACATGTGCTATTGTAACTTAACTCCTCCTCCAGATTGAACACCTCAAGCAAGGTGTGACACTACAAGATGTCCAGGAGAAGTTCCAGCACGTGTGGCTGAACTGGAACAGAAAGCAGGCAAAAGGCAGTGAGATCACAGACTTGCCCAACACAGAGGTAGGTGCTTGCTTGCCCATCTGACTAGAAGTTAGATAGTATTCTGGTCCTGATGACTATTGAGCAGCTGTTCCTCCAAGGAAACTTGAGTGATCTCTAGGGCCTCTCAAGACAATGCGGAGCATAACAAAGACTTACTTGCTTAGAGATCCTTAAGTTTGTCATATGAGCAAACTGTGCAGATGGGTGTTAGCTAAGCTAGTAACTAAGTGACCTATGTGCATGCTTAGCTTAACCTCACTACAACCTAATATTGGGGATTGTGTGAAAAGGGGTTTCCCGGACATACCTCTCAGTTACATGGCTTATGGACTGCAGTGGTGATCCAAGAGCTCCTTCATTTATCTAATGGAGCCAGATTGCTCCTTCCCTTCCTCCAGAAGAAGGCATGCTGTAGCTAGTGGGCTTTCCATCAGACCTTGCTGGTTACTGGCATGGTGAACCCGACTGCAGGAGGTAGCAGTGAGTCTGATGCCTTTTGTGTGAGGAACATAACATACAGCTGCTTGTCTCCCCACCAGGTGGAGTCGGAGACTCTGGCCATGTCCCGCAGCATTTTCCAGCAGCTGCAGGATGCCTACTGGGTGCTAGTATCCAGCATTCAAGGTCTCCCCGCCAACCTTCAGGACAAGGTGCGACAGATGTCCCACAACATGGGAGAGCTCCATGCTTCCTTCTCCACTGCCAGCTCCTTCCAGGATCTCTCCAGCAGCCTCCTGACCCAGAGCCAGGAGATGGTGACCAAGGCCCAGGAATATGTGGATGAGCTGATGGCGTACGTGATGCAGGATACGCCTCTGTCTTGGATTGTGGGACCCTTTGCCCCATTGGGGAAGGGCTCTGCAGATTCCCTGGCACCACAAAATCAGGAAACTGAAGCTAAGGAGACAGAAGTTGTAGTGGCATCCGAGTCTAAGGAGCCTTGAGCTGGAAACCATTTCAGCTTGGAAGCCTGAGGGCAGAGTTCCTCCATATCTGCCAATTCAGTCTCCTTTGCCTTCATGTACACTAGCCCTGTATGTCCTGCCGAAGTAGGCTAGCACCAGGAATCCCTGTGCTTGGATGTCTGCAACTTCTGGCAGGGTGACTAGTCCTCCTGCTAGATAGTAATGAATAATGTACTTCAGCTGGCTACCTGTTCCTGTGTCTCTTGGCTCACATGTCTAAATCTGAAGGAAGGGGTCTGGCAAAGTAATAACTTAGACAAAAGAACCATATGCTGCTCGGGCTTCAGAACCTAGTGTGTTGTGGATGTTAGAATGTAGATTTCTTATCTTTATACTGGTTTGTACTTACTACCGCCCTGTCTTCAAAATAAAATGTCACTGCATTTGAATAGTGGTGTCTCATGTCTAAGTGTCTTCCAGGTCTATAGTAGGTGATCTGTGCACAGACTAGTCCTACTGTAGACATCCTCATTTTTCAGTAGCAGCAACTGCTGTTAGTGGGGCGGACACTTAATCTCACTTCCCAGGCTTGTTTCATACCAATAACCAAACTTAGAACTTCAGACATTAAGGCTCTAGATAAGCCACTGCCTGTTTAAAGGGGAGTAGTTTATTGCTAAAATTGGTGGAACAAATTGTTAATATTTCTTTCATTTCACATGCCTTAGAATGGCACTTGGCTTTTCAGGAAGCAGCCTGGGAAAACAGTTACAAGTAAGCTAAATACTAATTTAACTAGCTTCACAAGCTGGATTGCTCCAGCAGGCATGTGGGGGTGTGTGGCTTTTACCAAAAGGGGAGAGTGCCTCTCAGAACAGGGTTGTCATAGAGGCTTTTGGGTATAGGTGTCCCAGAATATGGGATAGAATCAGTGTAGGTGGAATATGGGATAGAATCAGTGTAGGTGGTGGTGTTCATGAGCCAACTATCACTACACCATTAACTATTGGAGCAGCATATATGGATATGACAGTAAAGATTGTACTAGGAATTTTACACCTTGTGCACAGTGGCTACTCTGAATACTCCATGTACTATGCAGCTTTTTCCACAACTGTGGCTTTTCACTTGGCTACTGTATTTTTCCTAGCCTATGCAATACATTTTTTTTTAAAATCTTTCCTTCTCAAAGGAAGGGGGCAGTTTAATTGGAGAACATGGCCTATGCTAAGTATACCACATAGTTTGAATGCCTTGGCCTTCATGGGTTTTTTAGGGATAGTGAGACAGTGCTCCACTCAGCAATGTAGGACTTCCCTGAACAACAACCAATTTCACAAAGGGGTTTAATCCTCTAAAATGCAAGAAATAAAAAATGGAGGGATTTTTTTTCAACAACCCAGGTCATAGGGATTGTGCAGTGCTGAGTAGAACTACAAACACTCATTCACAACTGAATGCCTGTAAGTGAACTTAGGGTTTATACTAACTCCAAGCCAAACTTGAGTGACAGAGCTTACTAGCTCATGAGTCTCAGATCCTAGGCTATTCGGTCCTAGTAGTCCCTTTAGAGGAGCAGCTTAGGAGATTCATAGAGAGAATTGTTCCAGGAGCCTAAAGTGCTAAGGCTGGCATGAGTGCGTTCCTACACTAGAAAATCAGTTATATTGACTGAGGGTGTCCCTCATATACATGTGCTTTATCTCTGGAATCCCCATAGCAGGGGCACATTCTGTTACATTATGATCTATTAGTATTAACAGTTCAGTCACAGTGGAAGGGCATAACAAGTGGGATTCCACAGGGGTCTGTTTTGGGACCAGTTCTGTTCATGCTTAATGATTTAGATATTGGCCTAGAGTAGTGGTCTCCAACCTTTTTAAACACAAGATCACTTTTTGAATTTAAGTGCAATCCAAGATCTGCCTCATCTATAAATATCCTTGCCCCGCTTCCTTCCTGCCCCTTCTCCAGGGCTCTGCCCCTGCTCCCTCTATCCTCCCTCTCTTGCCTATCCTCACTCATTTTCATCAGCCTGGGACAGAGGGTTGGGGGCACAGGCTTTGGTCTTGGATTAAGGGATCTGTAGTGTGAGAAGGGCTCTGAGCTGCTCTTGGGGCAGGCAGGTGGTCCTAGGAGGGGGTTCTAGGTGCAGGCATTGGGAGGGTATTTGGGTGCAGGGGTGCTCAGAGCTAGGATAAGGGCTTGGGTACAGGAGGGAGTTCATGACTGGGGTAGGAGTTAGGGATGTGTGCTCCATTTTGGCACTGCTGGTGGCTCCTGGATGGTGGTGCAGTGGGGCTAAGACAGGCTCGCCCTTGCCCTGAAACACTCCCTAAAGCAGCAAGAAAACTCCATCCCTGGTCCTGTTGTGCCCCCTCTCTGCTCCATGGAGAAAGGATACAGAATGGTATAGGGGGAACCCTGACATCAGCACCCGTATTTTCCCTCCCCTGCCCTGCACAGAAAGCAGGCGGAGGGGCAGCTCCAAGGCAAAGGGCAGGACATGCGCATCAGTGGGGGGAAGGCAGTTTAATTGCTGGCACTTGATAGCCTCTTGGCCAAACCAGTCAAGATCACCTGGCAGAGGCTACAAGATCTACCAGTAGATCCTAATCTACTGGTTGGTGACCACTGCCATAGACAGTATGCTAATTAAGTTTGCAGATGATACCAAGCTGGGAGGGGCTGCAACTGCTCTGGAGTTTAGAGTCAATTCAAAATGATCTAGAGAAACAGTCTTAGGTAAATAGGATGAAGTTTAATAAGGACAAATGCAAAGTGCTCCACTTACAAAGGAACAATCCTGTTCTCCATTCCTCCCAGTTAGGGTAGCCAGGTGTATGGTGATTACAACCAGCGTATCTGATCAAAAAAGGAATCCAGGGAGCTTCAGTCTGCACCACTGAGCAGGCAGTTAAAAATCCAGTTGGTGGCACAGGAGGTTTCTGGGCTCAAGACAGACTCCTTCACTCACTTGGCTCTGCATGATTCCTGGAAGCAGCCATCAGGTCCCTCTGGGCTCCATGTGGTGTCAGCTGCCATTGGACAGGACCTGGGACCAATGGGAGCTGCAGGGGCGGTGCCTGCAGGTACAATGGCAGCACACAACCAACTTCCACCTAGGGATCACAGGAACTAGAGCAGCACCACCCCCAGACCTTGCAGGCTCCAGCCCTGATTCCTTCACCTTCTGCCCCCACAGGTACTCAAGCAATACCAAGTAAATCTGCCATTCATGTGACACTAGATTATGGAAAAACTTCTGAAATATAAAAGGAGCAAAAATAGCTGGGTAGGCAGCAGCCTGCTCCTGCAGAGAGAGCCTGACATGGTAGCTTGGAAATGTGTGAACTGCCCTGTTCAGCTAAGGGGGGTAACTCCCCTGCCAAGTGATGGTGAGAGACATGTCCAGGTTTTTAACTGTTTGACTGCTGATCAAAGTAAGGGAGAAAGGAGAGGGAGGATTGTGGATCTGCATCATCTGCTGGGAGAGGCATCTCAGTTTCATTTTCACAGTGAGAGTGGATGGCATCAGGGAACTATTCAGACTCCCATGGCCACACTCTGACCCTTGGGGGTAAAGGGCCAGATGCTACCAAGCCTACAGAGCCCAGCTAGCCATTGCCCTGCTGAAGTCAAGGGAGGATGGGTGGGTGGGCAAACAACAGGAACAGCAAGGGCCAGGTAAACAGTTCCCTCTTTTGGGCTGGATGCTGCTTCACCCTCTACAGGAGGCTGGGTACCAGCCCAGGCAGACATCACAGTTCTAGTCAATGAATAGTCTCAAGCTTTTTTTTTGCAGTTTTATGAGGTAGAGATAGCTGAGATTGACCTAATCACATGACTGGGCTCCAGGCAGTGACTCTTGTGTCTCCATCTCACTCTGCTCATGCCCGGGGTGTGTCTGAAACTTCCTGAGAGGGACCCAAGGCCAAAGATCCCAGCAGAGCAAGCACAGTCCTGTCCTGAGCACCTGCACAGTCTGCTCTGAGTAGCACCTCACACGGGCAGGGCTTGGATCGTGGGAAGGGACAGAGCCACCAGTTTTTGTCCCAATTCAAGCCTGAGGGAGAACAATGAAGGGGTGTCAGAGGGAGAAATATTCTTTTCTCCCACCGATCCCCTTAAGGCAACATGTCCCGCTTTTCTGAATGGGGGCTGAAAGAGGAGAGGGGAGAAAGCTATTCCGGTTGCCCAACCCACTTCTTGTTCTCAAACAAAATGGTTCACTGTCTATCTAAGGCAGGGGCAGGTAAAATACAGCCGGTGGGTTGAATCCATCTCATTGAACTACCAGATCCTGTCTGTAGCCCAGCGAGAGCCAAAGGCGGGCTCCCTGCTTTCCCTAACCACACATGCTCCTCAAAGTGGCTGGTTGCAAGGCCCATGTTCATTTCTCAGCACTAGGAGCTGGGAGGGGGAGAGACCTTGCATGCTGCCCCTGCACCTGCCCTGGCACAATCTCTCAGCTCCCTTTGGCCAGCTTGCAACCTGGAGCAGGAGTATAGGAGAGGGAGCAGAGAATTTTTGGTCAATGGGAGCTGTGAGATTGTGCTGGGTTCAGGACAGTGCATGAAGCCTGCCCTCCACCCCACCTCAGGGCACTTAGAGCAGCACAAGGGCCCTGCAGCTGGATGTTTTAAGTGGCGTGTGGAGACACAGAGGGCAGGGAGCCTGCCTGAGGAACCTGCTGGGTTGCTGGCCAGACCACTAAGTAAGTGGCCAGAGATTACACTTGGCACCCCATGCCTCCCTCCCCCCAACATTTTGCTCCCCCTACTACACCACTGCCTCATGTCTCAACCTAAACCTCTGTACCTCCACTCTTAGCCTCTCCAAGACCCGGCACCCAAATCCCCTGCCTCAGATCACAAACTCCTCCTGGGTCCTGGACCCAATACCTGTCCAAGATCACAAGCCCCTCCTTCGCCCATACTCCCTCCGAGACCCTCTCCAGCTCCCCAGTTCTATACCCAGCACCCCAGTTCTATACCCTGAGCTCCCTTCTGCACCCAACCTCCATCCCAGACCCTGTACCTCATCCATGCAACCCTTGACCACTTATCACATTCTTGGAATGTCCCCCCTCCTCCAAAATTATAGGCCACTCATCCTTTAATGTGATTTAAGGTCCTGATTGCCAAAGTATCTGAGCACTTCAGACAACCACTATAAAGCCCAGAAGTCCTGTTACCCCCACTGTGCATAGGGGAACTGAGAGGCTAAGTGACTTGCCCAAGGTCACACAGGAGGCAGAAGAGTGGATAAAACTGAACTTAGCTCAAATCCTAGGCTAGTGCCCTAAACCCTGGAGAAAACTACCAATCTTTAGAGTGTCACTCTGTGGTACAGTGTCTGGTTTTTACTTTGAAACTGGCCAACATGCAGAGGAAGCAGGCGCATGGCTCTCTGCAACCTCACCCCCAGAGATGGTTTATATTTGGCAGGGATTTATTTTTTCTAGCTTTGTCAAAATAAAAGTTGAAGCTCTGTTTCAATATGTTCCCCTTTCCTCTCCCTTTCACCATCAGAAAAGGCAATGGAAGTCAATTGCTTTTTAAGTCCTACTGGTGCTTTTATCCATTCTTACTAGCAACTGTTTCAAGGCAGGCTGTGGAATCAAAGTGAGTTCAGCTGGGTGGCAGCAAACGACCCAGGCAGGTTAATTGGAATCACCTATGGTGAAGCTCTCACGCCCAAACTTTGCCGTCCCCAAGGGATTTCTATTCTCTTATTGGTCAGAGAAGTGGAAGCCTTCTTTTCATTGGCTCCCTCTGAACTGTCAGTCCTGAGTGTTTCACCCCCTACACATAAAGCACGACATCACCAAATGTGTATAAAATCCTGCCAGATGGTAAGGAGAGTAAGGCAGTGTCTGGAGTACTGAGAAAGGTTGGGGGGGGGAGTCTGTTGGTAAGAGAGCTATTTGTTTAAATAATTCCCTGGCTAAGGCTGTGTAGTCATGCTGCTAAGAAAGTTTGGATGTGGGGCTGTGTTTATATTATTAAGATGCTGCAAGCAGAATGTGGTTTGGAAAGCAGAGTCTGGGATGCTTAATAATGTTTGCTGACTATAAGCCCCTGCTTTGGTGAAGGACAGTATCAGATCAAGTTTTTTTCATACCAGTAAGTGCTGATTACTAGATGTAGTAGTAATTACGTACTTGCTGCCTTCCATGGGTTTATTAAAGTAGAACATTTTCTATGGCTCAGTGATGTGAGACAGAATTCTCCTGCTTTGTCCTTATCTTTAGCAGAACTGAAATGCTTTTAAGAAGCAGTGACAGTGTACGTACTAAAGAGCAAATATTTCTCTAAAGAGGGGCTCCTTGTTAATCTGTGGGAGGGATGGCCATCTTGTTGTCACTTCATGGAGCAGAACAACCTTCTTGTCTCTGAGTGCTGTAACTCCAGGGATAGTTATGGCTTGTAATGTAGCCTCTCTTTGCCTTGTCTCAGGCCTATCTGACTAGACCATGACTTCTAATGGAAAAGACACCAATATGTCTGCTCCAGAGCACAGGGAGGAGGAGCAACAGGTGGGTATTTCCTCTTCAGCCTCACTGTTCTGTCTGCATGTTGAGCCATACAGTTGGCTGTTGATTAATAGCAGGCTCCACACATGGAGACCTTGGATTTTTTTTGTTTTGTTTTGACTTTTGACCTAGTGTCATCACTCCAATGTCAGAAGGAGTTCTTTAGCCCACCTGCTCTACAGCCTTTCACACCATTATATAATCTTTTGATGGGAGGGGGGCAAACACAGTCAAGGGTATAGCTACGTGACCAAGCAATGGGTCAGCTCCAGGACAGGCCCTTGCTTCCCTGACTGCATTGTTCTCCCCCTTGCCTCACTAGAATGTCCTGAAGAGGGTGGCCAATCTCCCTGTGGTCAGCACTGCCTGTGACCTGGCTGCCACGGCCTACACCTCCACCAAGGAGAGCCATCCCTATGTGAAGTCTCTCTGTGACATGGCAGAGAAGGGAGTGACCTCCCTAACCAGTGTTGCAGCCAGCAGTGAACAGCCAGCTCCACCTGCACTTGAACCTCAGGGTGAGTAAAGTCTGTAACTGTCTGAAGCAGAACTTTCTATGTATGTGTGTATGACACAATCTCTTGACGGTAGGATCTCAAGATCAAAAGACCGGCAGCACTAGAGGCAGGTAGCAGTGACTGTAGAAATGATTGAGCAGCCCTGAGATACTAGTATGGCACATGCAGTCATCTCCACTACTGCCAGGTGGTGAAGATTCATGTTCAGTAGTTGCTCAATGGGAACACAAATGACCATCCTTACTCATTCCCTTCATGAGATCACTTCATTGAACCTTTTGCAACCAAGGTGTTGTAAACCTCTGGGTGCCTGCCAGAGGGCTGAGTTGGAGATCAGTTAGTGCTTTACTATGGAGTGAGACCTCTACACTCAGTCTTACAGCTTTGGAGACTGTCCAGGACGAGCATCCTTACACAAGGAAAACGCTTGGCCTGGGGCAGAGGGAGGCAATCACTGCACTGGGGAGACGGGGAAATCCCCTGGTAAACTGAGATTAGTTGCAAGTGTCAATGTGCAGCTTCTTCAACCCTAACGGTTGCTGCCTGAGCACATGACAGATGTGAGCCAGATTCTGCTCTGCAGTAGCAAAACTGACCATTAAGGACACTACTTCTTGGTGTCTCTTCCTACAGAAGCAACAGGAATGGAGCTGGCTTCTGAAGTACCAGACAAAGTGGAGGAGAATCTACCAACCCTTCAAGAGACGGCTGAGAAGGTAACTCACCCCACACAGTGACATGGCCAGGGCTTAGACAAGCAATACTGCTCTGCTTCCTCCAGCAAAAGGCTGTGCCACCGCTTTCAGCATTAGGTGGTATCTAGTCTGGTGTAGAGCTTGACAGCAAGATGTAGGGTGAACCGATGCCCTTTTTAAAAATGGGACTGTCCTGTCTTTGGTTTTCCTATCTCTCCCTCCATCAATACTGGTGGGATCCTGCCAGGAAGAAAATCCTATTCCTCAGCTGCCTGTGTGCCAGGTCTGGGCAGGGGCAGGGCATGAGTCCAGTACCTTTTATCAGGTTTCTGTGGTATGCAAGGTTGTTGGCAGGGCAAAGCTGTAGCAGGTGAAGCCAGGCTGCTTGTCCATCAGCCGAGCCCGTGCTGTGCCATCTCTTAGAGGCAGGGCCCTGCCATCCCATTTGACTTCTGGCTGAGCACTGCAAGGTGCAGCCTCTGGTGGAAGAGGGCAGGCAGCACTTAGTTGTGTGACTCTGCTGCTCCACAGTTGGCCCTTTACATGCTTCCCCTTATTGCTATCCTCCCGGTTGTGCCCCTTCTTCCCCAGTGCTAAGGCTGGGCAGAGAGCCAGCCCCTGGTCTGAGTGCTCAGCTTGCAAGTATGGTTGGCAGGTTCTTGTTCCAGGGCCTTCCTGGAAAACCCTGTAGTTCAGAGTCCTGGCCAGGAGGAGCCAAGCCTTGTGGGCATCACTCTCACTGCACTCCCATAGGGAAGCTTTTGTCCATCAGCCAAGCTGTAGAGTGGCAGGAGGAAGTGATTTCCAGTCTGGTCATGACCCAACCCCAGAGGTGCCACACGGCTCTAGATGAGGCGCAGCATCCTCTTCACCCACCTCCCCACACCCTGGGTCCTGTCCCAAGGGAGTGTGGGACTGTTGCATCCTCTGGGTACTTGCCACTGCTGAGCCTCTCTGGCCAGGTTTGCTAAAGCCTCTGCAGTCGGGCTTTCTCGGCTCTGGTGCTCAACACCTCTGGGCTTAACCCCCTCCTGCCTGTGGACGAAAGGCAGCTGGGTGAGGCTAGCAGCAATCTGGTGTAGCTGCCACTGACTCTTCAGTACAGTGCAAGCAAGAAGACAAGCTGCTTTGAGCTACAGCGGAGGGTGGGGAGAGGATGAGTTCTGCCAGGATGCAGGCTAGGTCACCCCTTCCCTCCTCCCCAGGAGCTGAATCTCCAGGCCCTTCCCATCCTGGAAGGTGGCGGCTGGTCACACTGGAGTGAATACTGAAGGATATCCTGGGGGGAGGGGCCAAATAACCCTGTGCCCACCATGTATTGGCTTGGGAAGAAAAAGCAGCATGTCTTGGGACCAACCCATTCCTCTCTAGAGGCCAAGCCAGGAATGGAGGGTGGAGATGGCTGGGCAGGGAAGGTCTCCTCATGTCACCACCCACCATACCATGTGACAGATGCATGGGAGATTCACCTCTCCCTGTGTGAATCATCAAGATAAGGTTTAAAAAAATCCAAGCTACCTTTTTAAACATGGACTCTGTAAACTGCATGTTTGACATCTGCACCTAATGGGGTCTCATAATTCACTTGAATGAATAATCATAATTTTACCAGGTATCCATATGTCTGACTTATGGAGCTGAGCAGATGGTAATCCACTGCTTGGACTTCAATCCCTCGATCCATATGGGTTTTTGTTGCTCTGATCATACCTTGCTGGATCTTTCCCTCTAGGCCATGTCTGACACACTGACAGATGTCAAGGAGAGCATGACCAGAGTGGTGGACATGACCAAGGAGGCCATGCAGGATGGTATGAAGACCACCAGATCAGTGGTGGCAGAGGGCATGAGCACCGTTGGGGAGTCGAGAATGGGCCAACTGGCCATAAGTGGGATGGAAGCCATGCTGGAGAAATCTGAAGCGCTCTTGGATCACTATCTTCCCATGACTGAGGATGAACTAGGTCAGAGCACAGGAATGATGGGGCAAATTTCTTTGAAAAACCAGGGTAACCCTCCCTCTGGTCCAACCTCCTCTAGGCGTCTCAGTCTTGTCCTACAGCAACTTCATAATGTAATGCACATGCCTCAGCTTTGTCAGTGGGCATGTACCCAGTTGAAATGACTTGAGCAACAGTAGGGACAAGGTGGTCCTGGAAGGGAACCATGAGCATGAGACAGTTGGGGGAAGAATAGACCTTATCCAAATGCTCAAAACCAGGCTTGGTGGTCTCTAGTGGAGTTAGTAATAGAGATGTAGCAGTATTAGTCTAGTCTTGCTGAAACAAGACAGGTCTATGCAGCACTTTAAAGACTCTCATTTTAGTGGGGTTAATTATTGCTCCACTTAAAGGCTGAGGCTACTTCCATGATATTTAAAAGGTTCTAGGAAGCTCTGGCTCCAAGTGTTCGGGGTAGGATAGTGCAACTTGTGTTCCTTCCCCCAACATCTAATCTGAACAACCTTCCCTCTAGCGGAACTTGCAGAACCTGTGGAAGGGGCTGAAGTGTCTGCGGCACAACCACAAGAGCATCGCGGCTACTTTGTGCGTTTAGGTTCCCTGTCCACCAAACTCCGCCAGCGCGCCTACCGCTATTCCCTGGACAAGATGAGACGCACCAGCCACAGCATCAGTGAGGCGCTTTCCCAGCTTCAACAAACCATGGGACTGGTAAGGACTCCTCAACTTCTTGAGGCTGAACCCTTCTGACAAATACAGAAAGCAGCCGGCCTCTGATTCCCTTCCCTCTTCATATGCTCCCCTTAAGGCAGGGAAGACTTCAACTCCCTCCTTCTGGACCAGGGCTCAATGAGGCTGTGTGCAATGACTAGATCTCTTCTTGCTGCATTTGAGCATCCCCATCTGAGGGCTGGCAAATGACAAATGCTGACATGTGCTGTTGTAACTTAACTCCTCCTCCAGATCGAACACCTCAAGCAAGGTGTGACACTACAAGATGTCCAGGAGAAGTTCCAGCACGTGTGGCTGAACTGGAGCAGAAAGCAGGCAAAAGGCAGTGAGATCACAGACTTGCCGAACACAGAGGTAGGTGCTTGCTTGCCCATCAGACTAGAAGTTAGATAGTATTCTGGTCCTGATGACTATTGAGCAGCTGTTCCTCCAAGGAAACTTGAGTGATGTCTAGGGCCTCTCAAGACTGACAATCTTGAGCATAACGAAGACTTACTTGCTTAGAGATCCTTAAGTTTGTCATATGAGCAAACTGTGCAGATGGGTGTTAGCTAAGCTAGTAACTAAGTGACCTATGTGCATGCTTAGCTTAACCTCACTACAACCTAATATTGGGGATTGTGTGAAAAGGGGTTTCCCGGACATACCCCTCACTTAGTTACATGGCTTATGGACTGCAGTGGTGATCCAAGAGCTCCTTCATTTATCTAATGGAGCCAGATTGCTCCTTCCCTTCCTCCAGAAGAAGGCATGCTGTAGCTAGTGGGCTTTCCATCAGACCTTGCTGGTTACTGGCATGGTGAACCCAACTGCAGGAGGTAGCAGTGAGTCTGATGCCTTTTGTGTGGGGAACAGAACATACAGCTGCTTGTCTCCCCACCAGGTGGAGTCGGAGACTCTGGCCATGTCCCGCAGCATTTTCCAGCAGCTGCAGGATGCCTACTGGGTGCTAGTATCCAGCATTCAAGGTCTCCCCGCCAACCTTCAGGACAAGGTGCGACAGATGTCCCACAACATGGGAGAGCTCCATGCTTCCTTCTCCACTGCCAGCTCCTTCCAGGATCTCTCCAGCAGCCTCCTGACCCAGAGCCAGGAGATGGTGACCAAGGCCCAGGAATATGTGGATGAGCTGATGGCATACGTGATGCAGGATACGCCTCTGTCTTGGATTGTGGGACCCTTTGCCCCATTGGGGAAGGGCTCTGCAGATTCCCTGGCACCACAAAATCGGGAAACTGAAGCTAAGGAGACAGAAGTTGTAGTGGCATCCGAGTCTAAGGAGCCTTGAGCTGGAAACCATTTCAGCTTGGAAGCCTGAGGGCAGAGTTCCTCCATATCCGCCAATTCAGTCTCCTTTGCCTTCATGTACACTAGCCCTGTATGGCCTGCCGAAGTAGGCTAACACCAGGAATCCCTGTGCTTGGATGTCTGCAACTTCTGGCAGGGTGACTAGTCCTCCTGCTAGATAGTAATGAATAATGTACTTCAGCAGGCTACCTGCTCCTGTGTCTCTTGGCTCACATGTCTAAATCTGAAGGAAGGGGTCTGGCAAAGTAATAACTTAGACAAAAGAACCATATGCTGCTCGGGCTTCAGAACCTAGTGTGTTGTGGATGTTAGAATGTAGATTTCTTATCTTTATACTGGTTTGTACTTACTACCGCCCTGTCTTCAAAATAAAATGTCACTGCATTTGAATAGTGGTGTCTCATGTCTAAGTGTCTTCCAGGTCTATAGTAGGTGATCTGTGCACAGACTAGTCCTACTGTAGACATCCTCATTTTTCAGTAGCAGCAACTGCTGTTAGTGGGGCGGACACTTAATCTCACTTCCCAGGCTTGTTTCATACCAATAACCAAATTTAGAACTTCAGAAATTAAGGCTCTAGATCAACTACTCCCCTTTAAACAGGCAGCGGCTTATTGCTAAAATTGGAACAAATTGTTAATATTTCTTTCATTTCACATGCCTTAGAATGGCACTTGGCTTTTCAGGAAGCAGCCTGGGAAAACAGTTACAAGTAAGCTAAATACTAATTTAACTAGCTTCACAAGCTGGATTGCTCCAGCAGGCATGTGGGGGTGTGTGGCTTTTACCAAAAGGGGAGAGTGCCTCTCAGAACAGGGTTGTCATAGAGGCTTTTGGGTATAGGTGTCCCAGAATATGGGATAGAATCAGTGTAGGTGGAATATGGGATAGAATCAGTGTAGGTGGTGGTGTTCATGAGCCAACTATCACTACACCATTAACTATTGGAGCAGCATATATGGATATGACAGTAAAGATTGTACTAGGAATTTTACACCTTGTGCACAGTGGCTACTCTGAATACTCCATGTACTATGCAGCTTTTTCCACAACTGTGGCTTTTCACTTGGCTACTGTATTTTTCCTAGCCTATGCAATACATTTTTTTTAAAATCTTTCCTTCTCAAAGGAAGGGGGCAGTTTAATTAGAGAACATGGCCTATGCTAAGTATACCACATAGTTTGAATGCCTTGGCCTTCATGGGTTTTTTAGGGATAGTGAGACAGTGCTCCACTCAGCAATGTAGGACTTCCCTGAACAACAACCAATTTCACAAAGGGGTTTAATCCTCTAAAATGCAAGAAATAAAAAATGGAGGGATTTTTTTTCAACAACCCAGGTCATAGGGATTGTGCAGTGCTGAGTAGAACTACAAACACTCGTTCACAACTGAATGCCTGTAAGTGAACTTAGGGTTTATACTAACTCCAAGCCAAACTTGAGTGACAGAGCTTACTAGCTCATGAGTCTCAGATCCTAGGCTATTCCCAGTCCTAATAGTCCCTTTATGAATCTCCTAAACTGCTCCTCTAGAGAGAATTGTTCCAGGAGCCTAAAGTGCTAAGGCTGGCATGAGTGCGTTCCTACACTAGAAAATCAGTTATATTGACTGAGGGTGTCCCTCTCCTACTGTGCTTTCTCTGGAACCCCCATAGCAGGGGCACATTCTGTTACATTATGATCTATTAGTATTAACAGTTCAGTCACAGTGGAAGGGCATAACAAGTGGGATTCCACAGGGGTCTGTTTTGGGACCAGTTCTGTTCATGCTTAATGATTTAGATATTGGCCTAGAGTAGTGGTCTCCAACCTTTTTAAACACAAGATCACTTTTTGAATTTAAGTGCAATCCAAGATCTGCCTCATCTATAAATATCCTTGCCCCGCTTCCTTCCTGCCCCTTCTCCAGGGCCCTGCCTCTGCTCCCTTTATCCTCCCTCTCTTGCCTATCCTCACTCATTTTCATCAGCCTGGGACAGAGGGTTGGGGGCACAGGCTTTGGTCTTGGATTAAGGGATCTGTAGTGTGAGAAGGGCTCTGAGCTGCTCTTGGGGCAGGCAGGTGGTCCTAGGAGGGGGTTCTAGGTGCAGGCATTGGGAGGGTATGTGGGTGCAGGGGTGCTCAGAGCTAGGATAAGGGCTTGGGTACAGGAGGGAGTTCATGACTGGGGTAGGAGTTAGGGATGTGTGCTCCATTTTGGCACTGCTGGTGGCTCCTGGATGGTGGTGCAGTGGGGCTAAGACAGGCTCGCCCTTGCCCTGAAACACTCCCTAAAGCAGCAAGAAAACTCCATCCCTGGTCCTGTTGTGCCCCCTCTCTGCTCCATGGAGAAAGGATACAGAATGGTATAGGGGGAACCCTAACATCAGCACCCGTATTTTCCCTCCCCTGCCCTGCACAGAAAGCAGGCGGAGGGGCAGCTCCAAGGCAAAGGGCAGGACATGCGCATCAGTGGGGGGAAGGCAATTTAATTGCTGGCACTTGATAGCCTCTTGGCCAAACCTGTCAAGATCACCTGACAGAGGCTAAAAGATCTACCAGTAGATCCCAATCTACTGGTTGGTGACCACTGCCATAGACAGTATGCTAATTAAGTTTGCAGATGATACCAAGCTGGGAGAGGCTGCAACTGCTCTGGAGTTTAGAGTCAATTCAAAATGATCTAGAGAAACAGTCTGAGGTAAATAGGATGAAGTTTAAAAGGACAAATGCAAAGTGCTCCACTTACAAAGGAACAATCCTGTTCTCCATTCCTCCCAGTTAGGGTAGCCAGGTGTATGGTGATTACAACCAGCGTATCTGATCAAAAAAGGAATCCAGGGAGCTTCAGTCTGCACCACTGAGCAGGCAGTTAAAAATCCAGTTGGTGGCACAGGAGGTTTCTGGGCTCAAGACAGACTCCTTCACTCACTTGGCTCTGCATGATTCCTGGAAGCAGCCATCAGGTCCCTCTGGGCTCCATGTGGTGTCAGCTGCCATTGGACAGGACCTGGGACCAATGGGAGCTGCAGAGGCGGTGCCTGCAGGTACAATGGCAGCACACAACCAACTTCCACCTAGGGATCACAGGAACTAGAGCAGCCCCACCCCTGGTGAAGCCCCCCCAGACCTTGCAGGCCCCAGCCCTGATTGCTTCACCTTCTGCCCCCACACGTACTCAAGTAATACCAAGTAAATCTGCCATTCATGTGACACTAGATTATGGAAAAACTTCTGAAATATAAAAGCAGCAAAAATAGCTGGGTAGGCAGCAGCCTGCTCCTGCAGAGAGAGCCTGACATGGTAGCTTGGAAATGTTAGAACTGCCCTGTTCAGCTAAGGGGGGTAACTCCCCTGCCAAGTGATGGTGAGAGACATGTCCAGGTTTTTAACTGTTTCACTGCTGATCAAAGTAAGGGAGAAAGGAGAGGGAGGATTGTGGATCTGCATCATCTGCTGGGAGAAGCATCTCAGTTTCATTTTCACAGTGAGAGTGGATGGCATCAGGGAACTATTCACACTCCCATGGCCACACTCTGACCCTTGGGGTAAAGGGCCAGATGCCACCAATCCCACAGAGCCCAGCTAGCCATTGCCCTGCTGAAGTCAAGGGAGGAAGGGGGGGGGGGGGCAAACAACAGGAACAGCAAGGGCCAGGTAAACAGTTCCCTCTTTTGGGCTGGATGCTGCTTTGTCCTCACCAGGAGGCTGGGTACCAGCCCAGGCAGACATCACAGTTCTAGTCAATGGAGAGTCTCAAGCTTTTTTTTTTTCTCTTCAGTATTGTGAGGTAGGGATAACTGAGATTGACCTATCACATGACTGGGCTCCAGGCATGTGACTCTTGTGTCTCCATCTCACTCTGCTCATGCCCGGGGTGTGTCTGAAACTTCCTGAGAGGGACCCACAGCCAAAGCAAGCACAGTCCTGTTCTGAGCACCTGCACAGTCTGCTCTGAGTAGCACCTCACACGGGCAGGGCTTGGATCGTGGGAAGGGACAGAGCCACCAGTTTTTGTCCCAATTCAAGCCTGAGGGAGAAAAATGAAGGGGTGTCAGAGGGAGAAATATTCTTTTCTCCCACCCATCCCTTTTAGAGAACATGTCCCGCTTTTCTGAATGGGGGCTGAAAGAGGAGAGGGGAGAAAGCTATTCCGGTTGCCCAACCCACTTCTTGTTCTCAAACAAAATGGTTCACTGTCTATCTAAGGCAGGGGCAGGTAAAATACAGCCAGTGGGTTGAATCCATCTCATTGAACTACCAGATCCTGTCTGTAGCCCAGCGAGAGCCCAAGGCGGGCTCCCTGCTTTCCCTAACCACACATGCGCCTCAAAGTGGCTGGTTGCAAGGCCCATGTTCATTTCTCAGCACTAGGAGCTGGGAGGGGGAGAGACCTTGCATGTTGCCCTTGCCCCAGCACAATCTCTCAGCTCCCATTGGCCAGCTTGCAACCTGGAGCAGGAGTACAGGAGGGGGAGCAGAGGATTTTTGGTCAATGGGAGCTGTGAGATTGTGCTGGGGTTCAGGACAGTGCATGAAGCCTGCCCTCCACCCCACCTCAGGGCACTTAGAGCAGCACAAGGGCCCTGCAGCTGGATGTTTTAAGTGGCGTGTGGAGACACAGAGGGCAGGGAGCCTGCCTGAGAACCTGCTGGGTTGCTGGCCAGACCACTAAGTAAGTGGCCAGAGATCACACTTGGCACCCCATGCCTCCCTCCCCCCAACATTATGCTCCCCCTACTACACCACTGCCTCATGTCTCAACCCAAACCTCTGTACCTCCACTCTTAGCCTCTCCAAGACCCGGCAACCAAATCCCCTGCCCCAGATCACAAACTCCTCCTGGGTCCTGGACCCAATACCTGTCCAAGATCACAAGCCCCTCCTTCGCCCATACTCCCTCCCAGACCCTCTCCAGCTCCCCAGTTCTATACCCAGCACCCCAGGTCTATATTCTGAGCTCCCTTCTGCACCCAACCTCCATCCCAGACCTTGTACCTCATCCATGTACATCATGGGAGAATGCAACTATTGACCACTTACCACATTCTTGGAATGCCCCCCCTCCTCAAAAATTATAGCCCACTCCTCATTTTTAAGGTCCTGATTGCCAGAGTATCTGAGCACCTCAGACAACGACTATAAAGCCCAGAAGTCCTCTTACCCCCACTGTGTATAGGGGAACTGAGAGGCTAAGTGACTTGCCCAAGGTCACACAGGAGGTAGAAAAGTGGATAAAATTGAACTTAGCTCAAATCCTAGGCTAGTGCCCTAAACCCTAGAGAAAACTACCAATCTTTAGAGTGCCACTCTGTGGTACAGTGTCTGGTTTTTACTTTGAAACTGGCCAACATGCAGAGGAAGCAGGCGCATGGCTCTCTGCAACCTCACCCCAGAGATGGTTTATATTTGGCAGGGATTTATTTTTTCTAGCTTTGTCAAAATAAAAGTTGAAGCTCTGTTTCAATATGTTCCCCTTTCCTCTCCCTTTCACCATTAGAAAAGGCAATGGAAGTCAATTGCTTTTTAAGTCCTACTGGTGCTTTTATCCATTCTTACTAGCAACTGTTTCAAGGCAGGCTGTGGAATCAAAGTGAGTTCAGCTGGGTGGCAGCAAACGACCCAGGCAGGTTAATTGGAATCACCTATGGTGAAGATCTCACGCCCAAACTTTGCCGTCCCCAAGGGATTTCTATTCTCTTATTGGTCAGAGAAGTGGAAGCCTTCTTTTCATTGGCTCCCTCTGAACTGTCAGTCCTGAGTGTTTCACCCCCTACACTTAAAGCACGACATCACCAAATGTGTATAAAATTCTGCCAGATGGTAAGGAGAGTAAGGCAGTGTCTGGAGTACTGAGAAAGGTTAGTGGTGTATTGTGGGACTTGTTAGTAATGGGGCTTTTTGTTTCTATAATTCCCTGGCTAGGGCTGTGTAGTCATGCTGCTAAGAAAGTTTGGATGTGGGGATGTGTTTATATTATTAAGATGCTGCAAGCAGAATGTGGTTTGGAAAGCAGAGTCTGGGACGCTTAATAATGTTTGCTGGCTATAAGGCCCTTCTTTGGTGAAGGACAGTATCAGATCAAGTTTCATTTTCATACCAGTAAGTGCTGATTACTAGATGTAGTAGTAATTATGTACTTGCTGCCTTCCATGGGCTTATTAAAGTAGAACAGTTTCTATGGCTCAGTGATGTGAGACAGAATTCTCCTGTGTTCTCCTTATCTCTAGCAGAACTGAAATGCTTTTAAGAAGCAGTGACAGTGTATGTACTAAAGAGCAAATATTTCTCTAAAGAG
Organism: Pelodiscus sinensis; assembly: GCF_052426305.1. NCBI lineage: Eukaryota > Metazoa > Chordata > Testudines > Trionychidae > Pelodiscus > Pelodiscus sinensis. Next base: position 113,451,496 of record NC_143052.1, read on the forward strand.
GGGCTCCTTGTTAATCTGTGGGAGGGATGGCCATCTTGTTGTCACTTCATGGAGCAGAACAACCTTCTCGGCTCTGAGTGCTGTAACTCCAGAGATAGTTATGGCTTGTAATGTAGCCTCTCTTTGCCTTGTCTCAGGCCTATCTGACTAGACCATGACTTCTAATGGAAAAGATACCAATATGTCTGCTCCAGAGCACAGGGAGAAGGAGCAACAGGTGGGTATTTCCTCTTAAGCCTCACTGTTCTGTCTGCATGTTGAACCATACAGTTGGCTGTTGATTAATAGCCGGCTCCACACATGGATACCTTGGTGGATTTTTTTGTTTTGTTTTTACTTTTGACCTAGTGTCATCACTCCAATGTCAGAAGCAGTTCTTTAGCCCTTCTGCTCTACAGCCTTTCACACCATTATATAATCTTTTGTTGGGGGGGGGGGGGCAAACACAGTCAAGGGTATAACCACTTGACCAAGCAATGGGTCAGCTCCAGGACAGGCACTTGCTTCCCTGACTGCATTGTTCTCCCCCTTGCCTCACTAGAATGTCCTGGAGAGGGTGGCCAATCTCCCTGTGGTCAGCACTGCCTGTGACCTGGCTGCCACTGCCTACACCTCCACCAAGGAGAGCCATCCCTATGTGAAGTCTCTCTGTGACATGGCAGAGAAGGGAGTGACCTCCCTAACCAGTGTTGCAGCCAGCAGTGAACAGCCAGCTCCACCTGCACTTGAACCTCAGGGTGAGTAAAGTCTGTAACTGTCTGAAGCAGAACTTTCTATTTGTGTGTTTGTATGACACAATCTCTTGACCGTAGGGTCTCAAGATCAAAAGGCAGGTAGCAGTGGGGCTAATGTGATTGTAGGAATGATTGAGCAGCCCTGAGATACTGGAAGCAGGTGTTTCTAACGACTAGTATGGCACATGCAGTCATCTCCACTACTGCCAGGTGGTGAAGATTCATGTTCAGCAATTGCTCAATGGGAACACAAATGACCATCCTTACTCATTCCCTTCATGAGATCACTTCATTGAACCTTTTGGAGCCATGAAGTGTTGTAAACGTCTGAGTGCCTGCCAGAGGGCTGAGTTGGAGATCAGTTAGTGCTTGACTATGGAGTGAGACCTTTACACTCAGTCTTACAGCTTTGGAGACTGTCCAGGACGAGCATCCTTACACAAGGATATCTCTTAGCCTGGGGCAGGGAGAGGCAATCACCGCACTGGGAAGATGGGAAAATCCCCTGGTAAACTGAGATTAGTTGCAAGTGATAATGGGCAGCTTCTTCAACCCTAATGGTTGCTGCCTGAGCACATGACAGATGTGAGCCAGATTCTGCATTGCAGTAGCAAAACTGACCGTTAAGGAAACTACGTCCTGGTGTGTCTTCCTACAGAAGCAACAGGAACGGAGTCGGCTTCTGAAGTACCAGACAAAGTGGAGGAGAATCTACCAACCCTTCAAGAGACGGCTGAGAAGGTAACTCACCCCACACAGTGACTTGGCCAGGTCTTAGACAAGCAATACTGCTCTGCTTCCTCCAGCAAAAGGCCGTGCCACCACTTTGAGCATGAGGTGGTATCTAGTCTTGCTCTGAATTACTGATCATGCCTTGCTGGATCTTTCCCTCTAGGCCATGTCAGACACACTGACAGATATCAAGGAGAGCATGACCAGAGTGGTGGACATGACCAAGGAGGCCATGCAGGATGGTATGAAGACCACCAGATCTGTGGTGGCAGAGGGCATGAGCACCGTTGGGGAGTCAAGAATGGGACAACTGGCCGTAAGTGGGATGGAAGCCATGCTGGAGAAATCTGAAGCGCTCTTGGATCACTACCTCCCCATGACTGAGGATGAACTAGGTCAGAGCACAGGAATGATGGGGCAAATTTCTTTGAAAAAGCAGGGTAACCCTCCCTCTGGTCCAACCTCCTCTAGGTGTCTCAGTCTTGTCCTACAGTAACTTCATATTGTAATGCTCATGCCTCAGCGGGCATGTACCCAGATTAAATGACAAGATGGTCCTGGAGGGGAAGCATGAGACAGATGGGGGAAGAATAGACTTTATCCAAATGCTCAACCAGGCTTGGTAGTCTGTAGTGGAGTTAGTAATAGAGATGCAGCAGTGTTAGTCTGGTCTTGCTGAAACAAGACAGGCCTATGCAGCACTTTAAGACTGTCTCGTTTTAGTGGGGTTAATTATTGCTCCTCTTAAAGGCTGAGGTTACTTCCATGGTATTAAAAGGTGCTAGGAAGCTCTGGTTCCAAGTGTTCGGGGTAGGATAGTGCAGCTTGTGCTCCTTCCCCCAACATCTAATCTGAACAACCTTCCCTCTAGCGGAACTTGCGGAATCCGTGGAAGGGGCTGAAGTGTCTGCGGCACAACCACAAGAGCATCGCGGCTACTTTGTGCGTTTAGGTTCCCTGTCCACCAAACTCCGCCAGCGCGCCTACCGCTATTCCCTGGACAAGATGAGATGCACCAGCCACAGCATCAGTGAGGCGCTTTCCCAGCTTCAACAAACCATGGGACTGGTAAGGACTTCTTGAGGCTGAACCCTTCTGACAAATACAGAAAGCAGCCGGCCTCTGATTCCCTTCCCTCTTCATATGCTCCCCTTAAGGCAGGGAAGACTTCAACTCCCTCCTTCTGGACCAGGGCTCAATGAGGCTGTGTGCAATGACTAGATCTCTTCTTGCTGCATTTGAGCATCCCCATCTGAGGGCTGGCAAATGACAAATGCTGACATGTGCTATTGTAACCTAACTCCTCCTCCAGATTGAACACCTCAAGCAAGGTGTGACACTGCAAGATGTCCAGGAGAAGTTCCAGCACGTGTGGCTGAACTGGAACAGAAAGCAGGCAAGAGGCAGTGCGGTCACAGACTTGCCGAACACAGAGGTAGGTGTTGGCTTGCCCATCTGACTAGAAGTTAGATAGTATTCTGGTCCTGATGACTATTGAGCAGCTGTTCCTCCAAGGAAACTTGAGTGATCTCTAGGGCCTTTCGACTGACAATCCTGAGCATAACGAAGACTTACTTGCTTAGAGATCCTTAAGTTTGTCACATGAGCAAACTGTGCAGAAAGGCGTTCGGTCACTTAGTTGCTCTCTTAGCTATGTGCATAAGAAGGGGTTTCCTGGACATACCTCTCACTTAGTTACATGGCTTATGGACTGCAGTGGCGATCCAAGAGCTCCTTCATTTATCTAATAGAGCCAGATTGCTCCTTCCCTTCCTCCTGAAAAGGCTTTCTATAGCTAGTGGGCTTTCCATCAGAGACCTTGCTGGTTACTGGCATGGCAAACCCGACTGCAGGAGATAGCAGTGAGTCTGATGCCTTTTGTGTGAGGAACATAACATACAGCTGCTTGTCTCCCCACCAGGTGGAGTCGGAGACTCTGGCCATGTCCCGCAGCATTTTCCAGCAGCTTCAGGATGCCTACTGGGTGCTAGTATCCAGCATTCAAGGTCTCCCCGCCAACCTTCAGGACAAGGTGCGACAGATGTCCCACAACATGGGAGAGCTCCATGCTTCCTTCTCCACTGCCAGCTCCTTCCAGGATCTCTCCAGCAGCCTCCTGACCCAGAGCCAGGAGATGGTGACCAAGGCCCAGGAATATGTGGATGAGCTGATGGCGTACGTGATGCAGGATACGCCTCTGTCTTGGATTGTGGGACCCTTTGCCCCATTGGGGAAGGGCTCTGCAGAGTCCCTGGCACCACAAAATCAGGAAACTGAAGCTAAGGAGACAGAAGTTGTAGTGGCATCCGAGTCTAAGGAGCCTTGAGCTGGAAACCATTTCAGCTTGGAAGCCTGAGGGCAGAGTTCCTCCATATCCACCAATTCAGTCTCCTTTGCCTTCATGTACACTAGCCCTGTATGGCCTGCCGAAGTAGGCTAACACCAGGAATCCCTGTGCTTGGATGTCTGCAACTTCTGGCAGGGTGACTAGTCCTCCTGCTAGATAGTAATGAATAATGTACTTCAGCAGGCTACCTGTTCCTGTGTCTCTTGGCTCACATGTCTAAATCTGAAGGAAGGGGTCTGACAAAGTAATAACTTAGACACACGAACCATCTGAAGCCCAAGCTGCATAACTTAGCATGTTGTGGATGCTAGAATGTAGATTTCTTATCTTTATACTGGCTTGTACTTACAACCACTCTGTCTTCAAAATAAAATGTCACTGCATTTGAATAGTCTCGTCTTCTCATGTCTAAGTGTCTTCCAGGTCTATAGTAGGTGATCTGTGCCCAGACTAGTCCTGCTGTAGACATGCTCATTTTTCAGTAGCAGCAACTGGTGTTAGTGGGGCGGACACTTAGTCTAACTTCCCAGTCTAAATTCCCAGGCTTGTTTCATACTAATAACCAAATTTAGAACTCGAAGGCTCTAGATCAACTACTCCCCTTTAAACAGGCAGTGGCTTATTGCTAAAATTGGAACAAATTGTTAATATTTCATTTCACGTGCCTTAGAATGGCACTTGGCTTTTCAGGAAGCAGCCTGTGATAAAGTAAACAGCTACAGGTAAGCTAAATACTACTTTGTCCAGCTTCACTATCTGGATTGCTCCAGCAGGCACGTATGGGGGTGTGGCTTTCTTACTAAAAGAGGAAGGGAGAGGCAGTCTCAGAACAGGGTTGTCATAGAGGCTTTTGGGTATAGGTGTCCCAGAATATTGGGTAGTGCATGTACCATGATATCAGAATCAGTTGGATCATGAACAAAACCTTCACTATCCCCAACTATTGGAGCAGCATATATGGATATGACAGTAAAGATTGTACTAGGAATTTTACACCTTGTGCACAGTGGCTACTTTGAATACTCCATGTACTAGACAGCTTTTGCCACAACTGTGGCTTTTCACTTAGTTACTGTATTTTTTCCATCTTATACAATACATTTAAACTCTTCTTCTCAATGGAAGGGGGCAGTTTAATTAGAGAACATGGCCTATGCTAAGTATACTATGTACCTTGAAACCCAGGTCTTGACCTGTGTGTAGAGTTAAGGATAGTGAAACAGTGCTCCACTCAGCAATGTAGGACTTCCCTGAACCACAACCATTTTCACAAAGGCATTCCATCCTTTAAAATGCAAGAAAGGGAGGGATTTTTCCTCAACAACCCAAGTCATAGGGATCATGCAGTGCTGAGTAGAACTACAAACACTCCTTCACAACTGAGTGCCTGTAAGGGAACTGTGGGTTTATACTAACCCCCAGGCCAGACTTGAGTGACAGCTTACTAGCTTGTCAGTTTCAGATCCTAGGATATTCCCAGTCCTAATAGCCCCTTGTGAATCTCCTAAACTGCTCCTCTGGAGAGAATTGTTCCAGAAGCCTAAAGTGCTAAGGCTGGCACGAGTGCATTCCTACACTAGAAAATCAGCTATATTGGCTCAGGGTGTCCCCCTCATCCATGTGCTACATCCTTAGAACCCCCATAGCAGGGGCACAGCCTGTTACAATATGATGTACAGGCAGTCCCTGGGTTACATACAGATTCAACTTACATACAAGATAGGGACAGTAGGTTTGTTCTTAAGTCGGAACTGGTGTCCAGATTCAGCCTGGTGAAACTGATCAGCAACTGATTCCAGGAAGCTTGGGGCAGAGCAACTCTGCCTCGGGCTACCTGTAGTCAGCTGCTGGTCAGTTTCAGCAGCGGCTGAATTGACGCCTGGGGCAGAGCAGCTGGTGTCCTGCTGGGATGCTTCAGTAGTGCTGCTCCTTGGTGCTACTGGACCAATGCAGCAGCAACCAAGCTGCTCTGCTCCAGGCATCCTGATTCAGCCACTCCTGAAACTGACCAGCAGTGGCTGAATCAGGTCACCTGGGGCAGAGCAGCTGGGGTGAAGCCGGGTTGGTCCAGTAGCGCCCAGAGAGGCACTGCGGGACCAACCGGTAGCGCCCCAGCTGCTCTACCACAGGCATCCGGAGAAAAGCCTCGGGGGGGGGGGGGGGGCGGGTGCACTAGCTGTGCGGGCGGCGGACTGAGATGCACTGCGGGTCCCGCCGCCTGGGTCCTCCACGGCTTTGCTCCACGTTTCCCTGGACTGCTGGAGACCAGCAGACCGGGGAGCAAAGACAGCCACGGCGTGTCTGGGCTGTCCCGCTGCCCGCGTGCTCCACGGCTTTGTTCCACGTCTCCCTGGTCTGCTGGGGGACTTCCCCCCCCAGCAGACCAGGGAGAAGCGGAGCAGTTTTTCTCACCCTGGAGAAAGCAGGGGACGAGACCCCGTTCTCTTAGGCGAGAAAATCCCCGTTTGTAATTGCGAATCCGACATAAGTTGGATCCGAGGAACTCGGGGACTGCCTGTATTAGTTATTAACAGTTGAATCATGCTGGAAGGGTATAGCAAGTGGGGCTCCACAGGGGTCTGTTTTGGGACCAGTTCTGATCACGCTTAATGATTTAGATATTGGCATAGAGTACACTTAAGTTTACAGATGATATCAAGCTGGGAGAGGCTGCAACTGCTTTGGAGGATAGGGTCAATTCAAAATGATCTAGAGAATCAGTCTGAGGTAAATAGAATGAAGTTTAATAATGACAAATGTAAAGTGCTCCACTTACAAAGGAACAATCCTGTTCTCCATTCTTCCCAGTTAGCATAGCCAGAGGTATGGTGGTATCTGATCAAAAAAGGAATCCAGGGAGCTTCAATCTGCACCACTGAGCAGGCAGTTAAAAATCCAGTTGGTGGCACAGGAGGTTTCTGGGCTCAAGACAGACTCCTTTACTCACTTGGCTCTGCATGATTCCTGGAAGCAGCCATCAGGTCCCTCTGGGCTCCATGTGGTGTCAGCTGCCATTGGACAGGACCTGGGACCAATGGGAGCTGCAGGGGTGGTGCCTGCAGGCACAATGGCAGCACACAACCAACTTCCACCTAGGGATCACAGGAACTAGAGCAGCACCACCCCTGGTGATCACAGGAACTAGAGCAGCACCACCCCCAGATCTCGCAGGCTCCAGCCCTGATTGCTTCACCTTCTGCCCCCACAGGTACTCAAGCAATACCAAGTAAATCTGCCATTCATGTGACACTAGATTATGGAAAAACTTTTGAAATATAAAAGCAGCAAAAATAGCTGGGTAGGCAGCAACCTGCCCCTGCAGAGAGAGCCTGACATGGTAGCTTGGAAATGTGTGAACTGCCCTGTTCAGCTAAGGAGGGTAACTCCCCTGCCAAGTGATGGTGAGAGACATTTCCAGGTTTTTAACAGTTTCACTGCTGATCAAAGTAAGGGAGAAAGGAGAGGGAGGATTGTGGATCTGCATCATCTGCTGGGAGAAGCATCTCAGTTTCATTTTCACAGTGAGAGTGGATGGCATCAGGGAACTATTCACGCTCCCATGGCCACCCTTTGACCCTTGGGGTACAGGGCCAGATACCACCAAGCCTACAGAGCCCAGCTAGCCATTGGGTTCCAACAGGAACAGCAAGGGCCAGGTAAACAGTTCCCTCTTTTGGGCTGGATGCTGCTTCATCCTCACCAGGAGGCTGGGCACCAGCCCAGGCAGACATCACAGTTCTAGTCAATGGAGAGTCTCAAGCTTTTTTTTTTCTCTTCATTATTGTGAGGTAGGGATAACTGAGATTGACCTATCACATGACTGGGCTCCAGGCAGTGACTCTTGTGTCACTCTGCTTATGCCCGGGGTGTGTCTGAAACTTCCTGAGAGGGACCCACGGCCAAAGATCCCAGCAGAGCAAGCACAGTCCTGTCCTGAGCACCTGCACAGTCTGCTCTGAGTAGCACCTCACACGGGCAGGGCTTGGATCGTGGGAAGGGACAGAGCCACCAGTTTTTGTCCCAATACAAGCCTGAGGGAGAACAATGAAGGGGTGTCAGAGGGAGAAATATTCTTTTCTCCCACCCATCCCTTTTAGAGAACATGTCCCTCTTTTCTGAATGGGGGCTGAAAGAGGAGAGGGGAGAAAGCTATTCCGGTTGCCCAACCCATTTCTTGTTCTCAAACAAAATGGTTCACTGTCTATCTAAGGCAGGGGCAGGTAAAATACAGCCGGTGGGTTGAATCCATCTCATTGAACTACCAGATCCTGTCTGTAGCCCAGCGAGAGCCAAAGGCGGGCTCCCTGCTTTCCCTAACCACACATGCTCCTCAAAGTGGCTGGTTGCAAGGCCCATGTTCATTTCTCAGCACTAGGAGCTGGGAGCGGGAGAGACCTTGCATGTTGCCCTTGCCCCAGCACAATCTCTGAGCTCCCATTGGCCAGCTTGCAACCTGGAGCAGGAGTACAGGAGGGGGAGCAGAGGATTTTTGGTCAATGGGAGCTGTGAGATTGTGCTGGGTTCAGGACAGTGCATGAAGCCTGCCCTCCACCCCACCTCAGGGCACTTAGAGCAGCACAAGGCCCCGAAGCTGGATGTTTTAAGTGGCGTATGGAGACACAGAGGGCAGGGAGCGTGCCTGAGGAACCTGCTGGGTTGCTGGCCGGACCACTAAATAAGTGGCCAGAGATTACACTTGGCACCCCATGCCTCCCTCCCCCCAACATTATGCTCCCCCTACTACACCACTGTCTCATGTCTCAACCCAAACCTCTGTACCTCCACTCTTAGCCTCTCCAAGACCCGGCACACAAATCCCCTGCCCCAGATCTCCAACTCCTCCTGGGTCCTGGACCCAATACCTGTCCAAGATCATAAGCCCCTCCTTCCCCCATACTCCCTCCCAGACCATAAACAATCTCCAGCACCCCAGTTCTATACCCTGAGCTCCCTTCTGTACCCAACCTCCATCCTAGACCCTGTACCTCATCCATGCACATCATGGGAGAATGCAACTCTTGACCACTTACCACATTCTTGGAATGCCCCCCCTTCCTCACAAATTATAGCCCACTCCTCATTTTTAAGGTCCTGATTGCCAGAGTATGTGAGCACCTCAGACAATGACTATAAAGCCCAGAAGTCCTCTTACCCCCACTGTGTATAGGGGAACTGGGAGGCTAAGTGACTTGCCCAAGGTCACACAGGAGGTAGAAAAGTGGATAAAATTAAACTTAGCTCAAATCCTAGGCTAGTGCCCTAAACTCTGGAGAAAACTATCAATCTTTAGAGTGCCACTCTGTGGTACAGTGTCTGGTTTTTACTTTGAAACTGGCCAACATGCAGAGGAAGCAGGCACATGGCTCTCTGCAACCTCACCCCCAGAGATGGTTTATATTTGGCAGGGATTTATTTTTTCTAGCTTTGTCAAAATAAAAGTTGAAGCTCTGTTTCAATATGTTCCCCTTTCCTCTCCCTTTCACCATCAGAAAAGGCAATGGAAGTCAATTGCTTTTTAAGTCCTACTGGTGCTTTTATCCATTCTTACTAGCAACTGTTTCAAGGCAGGCTGTGGAATCAAAGTGAGTTCAGCTGGGTGGCAGCAAACGACCCAGGCAGGTTAATTGGAATCACCTATGGTGAAGATCTCATGCCCAAACTTTGCCGTCCCCAAGGGATTTCTATTCTCTTATTGGTCAGAGAAGTGGAAGCCTTCTTTTCATTGGCTCCCTCTGAACTGTCAGTCCTGAGTGTTTCACCCCCTACACTTAAAGCACGACATCACCAAATGTGTATAAAATCCTGCCAGATGGCAAGGAGAGTAAGGCAGTGTCTGGAGTACTGAGAAAGGTTAGTGGTGTATTGTGGGACTTGTTAGTAACAGGGCTTTTTGTTTCTATAATTCCCTGGCTAGGGCTGTGTAGTCATGCTGCTAAGAAAGTTTGGATGTGGGGCTGTGTTTATATTATTAAGATGCTGCAAGCAGAATGTGGTTTGGAAAGCAGAGTCTGGGATGCTTAATAATGTTTGCTGACTGTAAGCCCCTGCTTTGGTGAAGGACAGTATCAGATCAAGTTTCATTTTCATACCAGTAAGTGCTGATTACTAAATGTAGTAGTAATTATGTACTTGCTGCCTTCCATGGGCTTATTAAAGTAGAACACTTTCTATGGCTTAGTGATGTGAGACAGAATTCTCCTGCATTCTCCTTATCTTTAGCAGAACTGAAATGCTTTTAAGAAGCAGAGACAGTGTATGTACTAAAGAGCAAATATTTCTCTAAAGAGGGGCTCCTTGTTAATCTGTAGGTGGGATGGCCATTTTGTTGTCGCTTCATGGAGCAGAACAACCTTCTTGGCTCTGAGTGCTGTAACTCCAGGGATAGTTATGGCTTGTAATGTAGCCTCTCTTTGCCTTATCTCAGGCCTATCTGACTAGACCATGACTTCTAATGGAAAAGATACCAATATGTCTGCTCCAGAGCACAGGGAGGAGGAGCAACAGGTGGGTATTTCCTCTTAAGCCTCACTGTTCTGTCTGCATGTTGAACCATACAGTTGGCTGTTGATTAATAGCAGGCTCCACACATGGATACCTTGGTGGATGTTTTGTTTTGACTTTTGACCTAGTGTCATCACTCCAATGTCAGAAGCAGTTCTTTAGCCCTCCTGCTCTACAGCCTTTCACACCATTATATAATCTTTTGTTGGGGGGGGGGGGGCAAACACAGTCAAGGGTATAACCACTTGATGAAGCAATGGGTCAGCTCTAGGACAGGCCCTTGCTTCCCTGACTGCATTGTTCTCCCCCTTACCTCACTAGAATGTCCTGAAGAGGGTGGCCAATCTCCCTGTGGTCAGCACTGCCTGTGACCTGGCTGCCACGGCCTACACCTCCACCAAGGAGAGCCATCCCTATGTGAAGTCTCTCTGTGACATGGCAGAGAAGGGAGTGACCTCCCTAACCAGTGTTGCAGCCAGCAGTGAACAGCCAGCTCCACCTGCACTTGAACCTCAGGGTGAGTAAAGTCTGTAACTGTCTGAAGCAGAACTTTCTATTTGTGTGTTTGTATGACACAATCTCTTGACCGTAGGGTCTCAAGATCAAAAGGCAGGTAGCAGTGGGGCTAATGTGATTGTAGGAATGATTGAGCAGCCCTGAGATACTGGAAGCAGGTGTTTCTAACGACTAGTATGGCACATGCAGTCGTCTCCACTACTGCCGGGTGGTGAAGATTCATGTTCAGCAATTGCTCAATGGGAACACAAATGACCATCCTTACTCATTCCCTTCAAGAGATCACTTCATTGAACCTTTTGGAGCCATGAAGTGTTGCAAACGTCTGAGTGCCTGCCAGAGGGCTGAGCTGGAGATCACTTAGTGCTTGACTATGGAGTGAGACCTTTACACTCAGTCTTACAGCTTTGGAGACTGTCCAGGACGAGCATCCTTACAAAAGGAAAATGCTTGGCCTGGGGCAGAGGGAGGCAATCACTGCACTGGGGAGACGGGGAAATCCCCTGGTAAACTGAGATTAATTGCAAGTGTCAATGTGCAGCTTCTTCAACCCTAACGGTTGCTGCCTTGTGATGTGAGCCAGATTCTGCTTTGCAGTAGCAAAACTGACCGTTAAGGAAACTACGTCCTGGTGTCTCTTCCTACAGAAGCATCAGGAACGGAGTCGGCTTCTGAAGTACCAGACAAAGTGGAGGAGAATCTACCAACCCCTCAACAGACGGCTGAGAAGGTAACTCACCCCACACAGTGACATGGCCAGGGCTTAGACAAGCAATACTGCTCTGCTTCCTCCAGCAAAAGGCCGTGCCACCACTTTGAGCATGAGGTGGTATCTAGTGTGGTGTAGAGCTTGACAGCAAGCTGTAGGGTGAACCGATGCCCTTTTTAAAAATGGGACTGTCCTGTCTTTGGTCTTCCTATCTCTCCCTCCATCAATACTGGTGGATTTTCTTCCTGGCAGGATCCCTGTTCCTCAGCTGCCTGTGTGCCAGGTCTGGGCGGGGGCAGGGCATGAATCCAGTAGCTTTTGCATACCACAGAAACCTGATAAGGTTGTTGGCAGGGCAAAGCTGTAGCAGGTGAAGCCAGGCTGCTTGTCCATCAGCCGAGCCCGTGCTGTGCCATCTCATTTGACTTCTGGCTGAGCACTGCAAGGTGCAGCCTCTGGTGGAAGAGGGCAGGCAGCACTTAGTTGTGTGGTGGTGCTGCTCAACAGTTGGCCCTTTACATGCCCCCCCCCTTGTTGCTATCCTCCCGGTTGTGCCCCTTCTTTCCCACTGCTGAGGCTGGGCAGAGAGCCAGCCCCTGGTCTGAGTGCTCAGCTTGCAAGTATGGTTGGCAGGTTCTTTCCTTGTTCCAGGGCCTTCCTGGAAAACCCTCTAGTTCAGAGTCCTGGCCAGGAGGAGCCAAGCCTTGTGGGCATCACTCTCACTGCACTCCCATAGGGAAGCTTTTGTCCATCAGCCAAGCTGTAGAGTGGCAGGAGGAAGTGATTTCCAGTCTGGTCATGACTCCAACCCCAGAGGTGCCACACGGCTCTAGATGAGGCGCAGCATCCTCTTCACCCACCTCCCCACACCCTGGGTCCTGTCCCAAGGGAGTGTGGGACTGTTGCATCCTCTGGGTACTTGCCACTGCTGAGCCTCTCTGGCCAGGTTTGCTGAAGACTCTGCAGCCTGGTTGTCTCAGCTCTGGTGCTCAACACCTCAGGGCTTAACACCCTCCTGCCTGTGCTACAGCCTGTGGACCAATGGCAGCTGGGTGAGGTCAGTGGCAGCTGCACCTCCAGGTTGCTGCTGGCTCCTCAGTACAGTGCAAGCAAGAAGACAAGCTGCTTTGAGCTACAGAGGAGGGTGGGGAGAGGTTGAGTTCTGCCAGGATGCAGGCTAGGTCACCCCTTCCCTCCTCCCCAGGAGCTGAATCTCCAGGCCCTTCCCACCGTAGAAGGTGGCGGCTGGTCACACTGGAGTGAGTACTGAAGGATATCCTGGCAGGAGGGGCCAAATAACCCTGTGCCAACCATGTACTAGCTTGAAGACAAAGCAGCATGTCTTGGGAGGAATGGGTTGCTCCCTAGAGGCAAAGCCAGGAACAGAGGGTGGAGATGGCTGGGCAGGGAAGGTCTCCTCATGTCACCACCCACCATACCATGTGACAGATGCATGGGAGATTCACCTCTCCCTGTATGAATCATAAAGATAAGGTTTAAAAAAATCCAAGCTACATTTTTTTAAACATGGACTCTGTAAACTGCATGTTTGACATCTGCACCTAATGGGTCTCATAACTCACTTGAATGAGTAATCACTATTTTACCAGGTATTCATATGTCTGACTTCTGGAGCTGAGCAGATGGTAATCCACTGCTTGGACTTCAATCCCTCGATCCATATGGGGTTTTTATTGCTCTGAATTACTGATCATGCCTTGCTGAATCTTTCCCTCTAGGCCATGTCAGACACACTGACAGATGTCAAGGAGAGCATGACCAGAGTGGTGGACATGACCAAGGAGGCCATGCAGGATGGTATGAAGACCACCAGATCAGTGGTGGCAGAGGGTATGAGCACTGTTGGAGAGTCAAGAATGGGCCAACTGGCCATAAGTGGGATGGAAGCCATGCTGGAGAAATCTGAAGCGCTCTTGGATCACTATCTTCCCATGACTGAGGACGAACTAGGTCAGAGCACAGGAATGATGGGGGGCAAATTTCTTTGAAAAACCAGGGTAACCCTTCCTCTGGTCCAACTTCCTTTAGGTGTCTGTCTTGTCCTACAGTAACTTCATATTGTAACGCTCATGCCTCAGCTTTGCGTTGGTGGGCATGTACCCAGATTAAATGACAAGATGGTCCTGGAGGGGAAGCATGAGACAGATGGGGGAAGAATAGACCTTATCCAAATGCTCAAAACCAGGCTTGGTGGTCTTTAGTGGAGTTAGTAATAGAGATGTAGCAGTGTTAGTCCGGTCTTGTTTCAGCAAGATCAGACTGTGCAGCACTTTAAGACTGTCTTGTGTTAGTGGGGTTAATTATTGCTCCTCTTAAAGGCTGAGGTTACTTCCATGGTATTAAAAGGTGCTAGGAAGCTCTCGTTCCAAGTGTTCAGGGTAGGATAGTGCAGCTTGTGCTCCTTCCCCCAACATCTAATCTGAACAACCTTCCCTCTAGCGGAACTTGCGGAATCCGTGGAAGGGGCTAAAGTGTCTGCGGCACAACCACAAGAGCATCGTAGCTACTTTGTGCGTCTGGGTTCCCTGTCCACCAAACTCCGCCAGCGCGCCTACCGCTATTCCCTGGACAAGATGCGACGCACCAGCCACAGCATCAGTGAGGCACTTTCCCAGCTTCAACAAACCATGGGACTGGTAAGGAATTGCCAACTTCTTGAGGCTGAACCCTTCTGACAAATACAGAAAGCAGCCGGCCTCTGATTCCCTTCCCTCTTCATATGCTCCCCTTAAGGCAGGGAAGACTTCAACTCCCTCCTTCTGGACCAGGGCTCAATGAGGCTGTGTGCAATGACTAGATCTCTTCTTGCTGCATTTGAGCATCCCCATCTGAGGGCTGGCAAATGACAAATGCTGACATGTGCTGTTGTAACTTAACACCTCCTCCAGATTGAACACCTCAAGGAAGGTGTGACACTACAAGATGTCCAGGAGAAGTTCCAGCACGTGTGGCTGAACTGGAACAGAAAGCAGGCAAAAGGCAGTGAGATCACAGACTTGCCGAACACAGAGGTAGGTGCTTAACTTGCCCATCTGACTAGAAGTTAGGTAGTATTCTGGCCCTGATGTCTTTTGAGCAGCTGTTCCTCCAAAGAACCTTGAGTCATCTCTAGGGCCTCTCAAGACTGACAATCCTGAGCATAACGAAGACTTACTTCCTTAGATAGCCTTAAGTTTGTCATATGAGCAAACTGTGCAGATAGGTGTTAGGTTACTAGCTTAGCTATGTGCATGCCTAGCATAACCCCACTACAACCTAATATTGTGGATTGTGTGAAAAGGGGTTTCCTGGACATACCTCTCAGTTACATGGCTTATGGACTGCAGTGGTGATCCAAGAGCTCCTTCATTAATCTAATGGAGCCAGATTGCTCCTTCCCTTCCTCCAGAAGAAGGCATGCTGTAGCTAGTGGGCTTTCCATCAGAGACCTTGCTGGTTACTGGCATGGCAAACCCGACTGCAGGAGGTAGCAGTGAGTCTGATGCCTTTTGTGTGAGGAACATAACATACAGCTGCTTGTCTCCCCACCAGGTGGAGTCGGAGACTCTGGCCATGTCCCGCAGCATTTTCCAGCAGCTGCAGGATGCCTACTGGGTGCTAGTATCCAGCATTCAAGGTCTCCCCGCCAACCTTCAGGACAAGGTGCGACAGATGTCCCACAACATGGGAGAGCTCCATGCTTCCTTCTCCACTGCCAGCTCCTTCCAGGATCTCTCCAGCAGCCTCCTGACCCAGAGCCAGGAGATGGTGACCAAGGCCCAGGAATATGTGGATGAGCTGATGGCATATGTGATGCAGGATACGCCTCTGTCTTGGATTGTGGGACCCTTTGCCCCATTGGGGAAGGGCTCTGCAGATTCCCTGGCACCACAAAATCAGGAAACTGAAGCTAAGGAGACAGAAGTTGTAGTGGCATCCGAGTCTAAGGAGCCTTGAGCTGGAAACCATTTCAGCTTGGAAGCCGGAGGGCAGAGTTCCTCCCTATCCACCAATTCAGTCTCCTTTGCCTTCATGTACACTAGCCCTGTATGGCCTGCCGAAGTAGGCTAGCACCAGGAATCCCTGTGCTCGGATGTCTGCAACTTCTGGCAGGGTGACTAGTCCTCCTGCCAGATAGTAATGAATAATGTACTTCAGCAGGTTACCTGTTCCTGTGTCTCTTGGCTCACATGTCTAAATCTGAAGGAAGGGGTCTGACAAAGTAATAACTTAGACACAAGAACCATCTGAAGCCCGAGCTGCATAACCTAGCGTGTTGTGGATGCTAGAATGTAGATTTCTTATCTTTATACTGGTTTGTACTTACAACCACCCTGTCTTCAAAATAAAATGTCACTGCATTTGAATAGTCTTGTCTTCTCATGTCTAAGCGTCATCCAGGTCTATAGTAGGTGATCTGTGCACAGACTAGTCCTGCTGTAGACATCCTCATTTTTTCAGTAGCAGCAACTGGTGTTAGTGGGGCGGACACTTAGTCTAACTTCCCAGTCTAAATTCCCAGGCTTGTTTCATACCAATAACCACATTTAGAACTCGAAGGCTCTAGATCAACTACTCCCCATTAAACAGGCAGTGGCTTATTGCTAAAATTGGAACAAATTGTTAATATTACTTTCATTTCACATGCCTTAGAATGGCACTTGGCTTTTCAGGAAGCAGCCTGTGATAAAGTAAACAGCTACAGGTAAGCTAAATACTACTTTGTCCAGCTTCACTATCTGGATTGCTCCAGCATGCATGTGTGGGGGTGTGGCTTCTTTACTAAAAGAGGAAGGGAGAGGCAGTCTCAGAACAGGGTTGTCATAGAGGCTTTTGGGTATAGGTGTCCCAGAATATGGGGTAGTGCATGTACCATGATATCAGAATCAGTTGGATCATGAACACCACCTACACTATCACTGTCCCCAACTATTGGAGCAGCATATATGGATATGACAGTAAAGATTGTACTAGGAATTTTACACCTTGTGCACAGTGGCTACTTTGAATACTCCATGTACTAGGCAGCTTTTGCCACAACTGTGGCTTTTCACTTGGTTACTGTATTTTTTTCCATCTTATACAATACATTTAAACTCTTCTTCTCAATGGAAGGGGGCAGTTTAATTAGAGAACATGGCCTATGCTAAATATACTATGTACCTTGAACACCCAGGTCTTGACCTGTGTGTAGTTAAGGATAGTGAGACAGTGCTCCACTCAGCAATGTAGGACTTCCCTGAACCACAACCACTTTCACAAAGGCATTCCATCCTTTAAAATGCAAGAAAGGGAGGGATTTTTCCTCAACAACCCAAGTCATAGGGATCATGCAGTGCTGAGTAGAACTACAACCACTCCTTCACAACTGAGTGCCTGTAAGGGAACTGTGGGTTTATACTAACCCCCAGGCCAGACTTGAGTGACAGCTTACTAGCTTGTTGGTCTCAGATCCTAGGATATTCCCAGTCTAATAGCCCCTTGTGAATCTCCTAAACTGCTCCTCTAGAGAGAATTGTTCCAGAAGCCTAAAGTGCTAAGGCTGGCACGAGTGCATTCCTACACTAGAAAATCAGCTATATTGGCTCAGGGTGTCCCCCTCATCTATGTGCTACATCCTTAGAACCCCCATAGCAGGGGCACAGCCTGTTACAATATGATGTACAGGCAGTCCCTGGGTTACATACAGATTCAACTTACATACAAGATAGGGACAGTAGGTTTGTTCTTAAGTCGGAACTGGTGTCCAGATTCAGCCTGGTGAATCTGATCAGCAGCTGATTCCAGGAAGCCCGGGGCAGAGCGACTCTGCCGCGGGCTTCCTGTAGTCAGCTGCTGGTCAGTTTCAGCAGCGGCTGAATTGACGCCTGGGGCAGAGCAGCTGGTGTTCTGCTGGGATGCTTCAGTAGCTCCACTCCTCGGTGCTACTGGACCAATCCAGCAGCACCCAAGCTGCTCTGCCCCAGGCATCCTGATTCAGCCACTCCTGAAACTGACCAGCAGTGGCTGAATCAGGACACCTGGGGCAGAGCAGCTGGGGTGCTGCCGGGTTGGTCTAGTAGCGCCCAGAGCGGTAATGCAGGACCAACCGGTAGCGCCGCAGCTGCTCTACCACAGGCATCCAGAGAAAAGCCTGGGGAGGGGTGCACTAGCTGTGTGCCCCACTCCCCACCCCAGCAGACCAGGGAGACGCGGGCGGCGGACCGAGATGCACTACGGTCCCGCCGCCTGGGTCCTCCACGGCTTTGCTCCACGTTTCCCTGGACTGCTGGAGACCAGCAGGCTGGGGAGCAAAGACAGCCACGGCGCGTCTGGGCTGTCCCGCTGCCCGCGTGCTCCACGGCTTTGCTCCACGTCTCCCTGGTCTGCTGGGAGGCTTCCCCCCCCCAGCAGACCAGGGAGACGCGGAGCAGTTTTTCTCACCCTGGAGAAAGCAGGGGGCGAGACCCCGTTCTCTTAGGCGAGTAAATCCCTGTTTGTAATTGCGAATCCGACAAGTCGGATCCGAGGAACTCGGGGACTGCCTGTATTAGTTATTAACAGTTGAATCATGCTGGAAGGGTATAACAAGTGGGGCTCCACAGGGGTCTGTTTTGGGACCAGTTCTGATCACGCTTAATGATTTAGATATTGGCATAGAGTACACTTAAGTTTGCAGATGATATCAAGCTGGGAGAGGCTGCAACTGCTTTGGAGGATAGGGTCAATTCAAAATGATCTAGAGAATCAGTCTGAGGTAAATAGAATGAAGTTTAATAATGACAAATGTAAAGTGCTCCACTTACAAAGGAACAATCCTGTTCTCCATTCTTCCCAGTTAGCATAGCCAGAGGTATGGTGGTATCTGATCAAAAAAGGAATCCAGGGAGCTTCAGTCTGCACCACTGAGCAGGCAGTTAAAAATCCAGTTGGTGGCACAGGAGGTTTCTGGGCTCGAGACAGACTCCTTCACTCACTTGGCTCTGCATGATTCCTGGAAGCAGCCATCAGGTCCCTCTGGGCTCCATGTGGTGTCAGCTGCCATTGGACAGGACCTGGGACCAATGGGAGCTGCAGGGGTGGTGCCTGCAGGCACAAAGACAGCACACAACCAACTTCCACCTAGGGATCACAGGAACTAGAGCAGCACCACCCCCAGATCCTGCAGGCTCCAGCCCTGATTGCTTCACCTTCTGCCCCCACAGGTACTCAAGCAATACCAAGTAAATCTGCCATTCATGTGACACTAGATTATGGAAAAACTTTTGAAATATAAAAGCAGCAAAAATAGCTGGGTAGACAGCAGCCTGCTCCTGCAGAGAGAGCCTGACATGGTAGCTTGGAAATGTTAGATCTGCCCTATTCAGCTAAGGAGGGTAACTCCCCTGCCAAGTGATGGTGAGAGACATGTCCAGGTTTTTAACAGTTTGACTGCTGATCAAAGTAAGGGAGAAAGGAGAGGGAGGATTGTGGATCTGCATCATCTGCTGGGAGAAGCATCTCAGTTTCATTTTCACAGTGAGAGTGGATGGCATCAGGGAACTATTCATGCTCCCATGGCCACACTCTGACCCTTGGGGGTAAAGGGCCAGATGCCACCAAGCATATAGAGCCCAGCTAGCCATTGGGTTCCAACAGGAACAGCAAGGGCCAGGTAAACAGTTCCCTCTTTTGGGCTGGATGCTGCTCTGTCCTCACCAGGAGGCTGGGTACCAGCCCAGGCAGACATCACAGTTCTAGTCAATGGAGAGTCTCAAGCTTTTTTTTTTCTCTTCAGTATTGTGAGGTAGGGATAACTGAGATTGACCTATCACATGACTGGGCTCCAGGCATGTGACTCTTGGGTCTCCATCTCACTCTGCACATGCCCGGGGTGTGTCTGAAACTTCCTGAGAGGGACCCACGGCCAAAGATCCCAGCAGAGCAAGCACAGTCCTGTTCTGAGCACCTGCACAGTCTGCTCTGAGTAGCACCTCACACGGGCAGGGCTTGGATCGTGGGAAGGGACAGAGCCACCAGTTTTTGTCCCAATTCAAGCCTGAGGGAGAACAATGAAGGGGTGTCAGAGGGAGAAATATTCTTTTCTCCCACCCATCCCTTTTAGAGAACATGTCCCTCTTTTCTGAATGGGGGCTGAAAGAGGAGAGGGGAGAAAGCTATTCTGGTTGCCCAACCCATTTCTTGTTCTCAAACAAAATGGTTCACTGTCTATCTAAGGCAGGGGTAGGTAAAATACAGCCGGTGGGTTGAATCCATCTCATTGAACTACCAGATCCTGTCTGTAGCCCAGCGAGAGCCAAAGGCGGGCTCCCTGCTTTCCCTAACCACACATGCTCCTCAAAGTGGCTGGTTGCAAGGCCCATGTTCATTTCTCAGCACTAGGAGCTGGGAAGGGGAGAGACCTTGCATGTTGCCCTTGCCCCAGCACAATCTCTCAGCTCCCATTGGCCAGCTTGAAACCTGGAGCAGGAGTACAGGAGGGGGAGCAGAGGATTTTTAGTCAATGGGAGCTGTGAGATTGTGCTGGGTTCAGGACAGTGCATGAAGCCTGCCCTCCACCCCACCTCAGGGCACTTAGAGCAGCACAAGGGCCCTGCAGCTGGATGTTTTAAGTGGCATGTGGAGACACAGAGGGCAGGGAGCCTGCCCTGCTGGCCGGACCACTAAGTAAGTGGCCAGAAATTACACTTGGCACCCTATGCCTCCCTCCCCCCAACATTATGCTCCCCCTACTACACCACTGCCTCATGTCTCAACCCAAACCTCTGTACCTCCACTCCTCCACTCTTAGCCTCTCCAAAATCCGGCACCCAAATCCCCTGCCCCAGATCACAATCTCCTCCTGGGTCCTGGACCCAATACCTGTCCAAGATCATAAGCCCCTCTTTCGCCCATACTCCCTCCCAGACCCTCTCCAGCACCCCAGTTCTATACCCAGCACCCCAGGTCTATACTCTGAGCTCCCTTCTGCACCCAACCTCCATCCTAGACCCTGTACCTCATCCATGCACATCATGGGAGAATGCAACTCTTGACCACCTACCACATTCTTGGAATGCCCCCCTTCCTCAAAAATTATAGCCCACTTATCCTTTAATGTGTTTTTAAGGTCCTGATTGCCAGAGTATCTGAGCACTTCAGACAACGACTATAAAGCCCAGAAGTCCTGTTACCCCCACTGTGCATAGGGGAATTGAGAGGCTAAGTGACTTGCCCAAGGTCACACAGGAGGTAGAAAAATGGATAAAATTGAACTAAGCTCAAATCCTAGGTTAGTGCCCTAAACCCTGGAGAAAACTACCAATCTTTAGAGTGCCACTCTGTGGTACAGTGTCTGGTTTTTACTTTGAAACTGGCCAACATGCAGAGGAAGCAGGCGCATGGCTCTCTGCAACCTCACCCCCAGAGATGGTTTATATTTGGCAGGGATTTATTTTTTTCTAGCTTTGTCAAAATAAAAGTTGAAGCGCTGTTTCAATATGTTCCCCTTTCCTCTCCCTTTCACCATTAGAAAAGGCAATGGAAGTCAATTGCTTTTTAAGTCCTACTGGTGCTTTTATCCATTCTCACTAGCAACTGTTTCAAGGCAGGCTGTGGAATCAAAGTGAGTTCAGCTGGGTGGCAGCAAACGACCCAGGCAGGTTAATTGGAATCACCTATGGTGAAGATCTCACGCCCAGACTTTGCCGTCCCCAAGGGATTTCTATTCTCTTATTGGTCAGAGAAGTGGAAGCCTTCTTTTCATTGGCTCCCTCTGAACTGTCAGTCCTGAGTGTTTCACCCCCTACACTTAAAGCACGACATCACCAAATGTGTATAAAATCCTGCCAGATGGTAAGGAGAGTAAGGCAGTGTTTGGAAAACTGAGAAAGGTTAGTGGGGGTGTTGTGGGACTTGTTAGTAACAGGGCTTTTTGTTTATATTGTTCCCTGGCTAGGGCTGTGTAGTCATGCTGCTAAGAAAGTTTGGATGTGGGGCTGTGTTTATATTATTAAGATGCTGCAAGCAGAATGTGGTTTGGAAAGCAGAGTCTGGGATGCTTAATAATGTTTGTTGACTATAAGCCCCTGCTTTGGTGAAGGACAGTATCAGATCAAGTTTTATTTTCATACCAGTAAGTGCTGATTACTAGATGTAGTAGTAATTATGTACTTGCTGCCTTCCATGGGCTTATTAAAGTAGAACAGTTTCTATGGCTCAGTGATGTGACAGAATTCTCCTGCTTTCTCCTTATCTTTAGCAGAACTGAAATGCTTTTAAGAAGCAGTGACAGTGTACGTACTAAAGAGCAAATATTTCTCTAAAGAGGGGCTCCTTGTTAATCTGTGGGAGGGATGGCCATTTTGTTGTCACTTCATGGAGCAGAACAACCTTCTTGTCTCTGAGTGCTGTAACTCCAGGGATAGTTATGGCTTGTAATGTAGCCTCTCTTTGCCTTGTCTCAGGCCTATCTGACTAGACCATGACTTCTAATGGAAAGGATACCAATATGTCTTCTCCAAAGCACAAGGAGGAGGAGCAACAGGTGGGTATTTCCTCTTAAGCCTCACTGTTCTGTCTGCAAGTTGAACCATACAGTTGGCTGTTGATTAATAGCAGGCTCCACACATGGATACCTTGGTGGATGTTTTGTTTTGTTTTGACTTTTGATCTAGTGTTATCACTCCAATGTCAGAAGCAGTTCTTTAGCCCACGTGCTCTACAGCCTTTCACACCATCATATAATCTTTTGATTGGGGGGGGGGGGCGCAAACATAGTCAAGGGTATAACCACTTGACCAAGCAATGGGTCAGCTCCAGGACTGGCCCTTGCTTCCCTGACTGAATTGTTCTCCCCCTTGCCTCACTAGAATGTCCTGAAGAGGGTGGCCAATCTCCCTGTGGTCAGCACTGCCTGTGACCTGGCTGCCACTGCCTACACCTCCACCAAGGAGAGCCATCCCTATGTGAAGTCTCTCTGTGACATGGCAGAGAAGGGAGTGATCTCCCTAACCAGTGTTGCAGCCAGCAGTGAACAGCCAGCTCCACCTGCACTTGAACCTCAGGGTGAGTAAAGTCTGTAACTGTCTGAAGCAGAACTTTCTATTTGTGTGTTTGTATGACACAATCTCTTGACCGTAGGGTCTCAAGATCAAAAGGCAGGTAGCAGTGGGGCTAATGTGACTGTAGGAATGATTGAGCAGCCCTGAGATACTAGAAGCAGGTGTTTCTAACGACTAGTACGGCACATGCAGTCATCTCCACTACTGCCGGGTGGTGAAGATTCATGTTAAGCAGTTGCTCAATGGGAACAGAAATGACCATCCTTACTCATTCCCTTCATGAGATCACTTCATTGAACCTTTTAGAGCAAAGGTGTTGTAAACCTCTGGGTGCCTGCCAGAGGGCTGAGCTGGAGATAAGTTAGTGCTTGACTATGGAGTGAGACCTTTACACTCAGTCTTACAGCTTTGGAGACTGTCCAGGACGAGCATCCTTACACCAGGAGATCTCTTAGCCTGGGTAGAGGGAGGCAATCACTGCACTGGGAAGACGGGGAAATCCCCTGGTAAACTGAGATTAGTTGCAAGTGTCAATGTGCAGCTTCTTCAACCCTAATGGTTGCTGCCTGAGCACATGACAGATGTGAGCCAGATGCTGCTTTGCAGTAGCAAAACTGACCGTTAAGGCAACTACGTCCTGGTGTCTCGTCCTACAGAAGCAACAGGAACGGAGTCGGCTTCTGAAGTACCAGACAAAGTGGAGGAGAATCTACCAACCCTTCAAGAGACGGCTGAGAAGGTAACTCACCCCACACAGTGACATGGCCAGGGCTTAGACAAGCAATACTGCTCTGCTTCCTCCAGCAAAAGGCCGTGCCACCACTTTGAGCATGAGCATCTAGTCTTGCTCTGAATTACTGATCATGCCTTGCTGGATCTTTCCCTCTAGGCCATGTCAGACACACTGACAGATATCAAGGAGAGCATGACCAGAGTGGTGGACATGACCAAGGAGGCCATGCAGGATGGTATGAAGACCACCAGATCAGTGGTAGCAGAGGGCATGAGCACCGTTGGGGAGTCGAGAATGGGCCAACTGGCTGTAAGTGGGATGGAAGCCATGCTGGAGAAATCTGAAGCGCTCTTGGATCACTACCTCCCCATGACTGAGGATGAACTAGGTCAGAGCACAGGAATGATGGGGCAAATTTCTTTGAAAAAGCAGGGTCACTCTCCCTCTGGTCCAACCTCCTCTAGGTGTCTCAGTCTTGTCCTACAGTAACTTCATATTGTAATGCTCATGCCTCAGTGGGCATGTACCCAGATTAAATGACAAGATGGTCCTGGAGGGGAAGCATGAGACAGATGGGGGAAGAATAGACCTTATCCAAATGCTCAAAACCAGGCTTGGTGGTCTGTAGTGGAGTTAGTAATAGAGATGCAGCAGTGTTAGTCTGGTCTTGCTGAAACAAGACAGGACTATGCAGCACTTTAAGACTGTCTTGTGTTAGTGGGGTTAACTATTGCTCCTCTTAAAGGCTGAGGTTACTTCCATGGTATTAAAAGGTGCTAGGAAGCTCTGGCTCCAAGAGTTCGGGGTAGGACAGTGCAACTTGTGCTCCTTCCCCCAACATCTAATCTGAACAACCTTCCCTCTAGCGGAACTTGCGGAATCTGTGGAAGGGGCTGAAGTGTCTGCGGCACAACCACAAGAGCATCGCAGCTACTTTGTGCGTTTAGGTTCCCTGTCCACCAAACTCCGCCAGCGCGCCTACCGCTATTCCCTGGACAAGATGAGATGCACCAGCCACAGCATCAGTGAGGCGCTTTCCCAGCTTCAACAAACCATGGGACTGGTAAGGACTTCTTGAGGCCAGACCCTTCTGACAAATACAGAAAGCAGCCGGCCTCTGATTCCCTTCCCTCTTCATATGCTCCCCCTTAAGGCAGGGAAGACTTCAACTCCCTCCTTCTGGACCAGGGCTCAATGAGGCTGTGTGCTCTGACTAGATCTCTTCTTGCTGCATTTGAGCATACCCATCTGAGGGCTGGCAAATGACAAATGCTGACATGTGCTGTTGTAACTTAACTCCTCCTCCAGATCGAACACCTCAAGCAAGGTGTGACGCTACAAGATGTCCAGGAGAAGTTCCAGCACGTGTGGCTGAACTGGAGCAGAAAGCAGGCAAAAGGCAGTGAGATCACAGACTTGCCGAACACAGAGGTAGGTGCTTGGCTTGCCCATCTGACTAAAAGTAGATAGTATTCTGGTCCTGATGACTATTGAGCAGCTGTTGCTCCAAGGAAACATGAGTGATCTCTAGGGCCTGTCGACTGAGAATGCTGAGCATAACAAAGACTTACTTGCTTAGAGATCCTTAAGTTTGTCACATGAGCAAACTGTGCAGAAAGGCGTTCGGTCACTTAGTTGCTCTCTTAGCTATGTGCATAAGAAGGGGTTTCCTGGACATACCTCTCACTTAGTTACATGGCTTATGGACTGCAGTGGCGATCCAAGAGCTCCTTCATTTATCTAACGGAGCCAGATGGCTCCTTCCCTTCCTCCTGAAAAGGCGTTCTGTAGCTAGTGGGCTTTACATCAGAGACCTTGCTGGTTACTGGCATGGCAAACCCGACTGCAGGAGGTAGCAGTGAGTCTGATGCCTTTTGTGTGAGGAACATAACATACAGCTGCTTGTCTCCCCACCAGGTGGAGTCTGAGACTCTGGCCATGTCCCGCAGCATTTTCCAGCAGCTGCAGGATGCCTACTGGGTGCTAGTATCCAGCATTCAAGGTCTCCCCGCCAACCTTCAGGACAAGGTGCGACAGATGTCCCACAACATGGGAGAGCTCCATGCTTCCTTCTCCACTGCCAGCTCCTTCCAGGATCTCTCCAGCAGCCTCCTGACCCAGAGCCAGGAGATGGTGACCAAGGCCCAGGAATATGTGGATGAGCTGATGGCGTATGTGATGCAGGATATGCCTCTGTCTTGGATTGTGGGACCCTTTGCCCCATCGGGGAAGGGCTCTGCAGATTCCCTGGCACCACAAAATCAGGAAACTGAAGCTAAGGAGACAGAAGTTGTAGTGGCATCCGAGTCTAAGGAGCCTTGAGCTGGAAACCATTTCAGCTTGGAAGCCGGAGGGCAGAGTTCCTCCCTATCCACCAATTCAGTCTCCTTTGCCTTCATGTACACTAGCCCTGTATGTCCTGCCGAAGTAGGCTAGCACCAGGAATCCCTGTGCTTGGATGTCTGCAACTTCTGGCAGGGTGACTAGTCCTCCTGCTAGATAGTAATGAATAATGTACTTCAGCTGGCTACCTGTTCCTGTGTCTCTTGGCTCACATGCCTAAATCTGAAGGAAGGGTTCTGGCAAAGTAATAACTTAGACACAAGAACCATCTGAAGCCCGAGCTGCATAACCTAGCGTGTTGTGGATGCTAGAATGTAGATTTCTTATCTTTATACTAGTTTGTACTTACTACCACCCTGTCTTCAAAATAAAATGTCACTGCATTTGAATAGTGGTGTCTCCTCATGTCTAAGTGTCTTCCAGGTCTATAGTAGGTGATTTGTGCACAGACTAGTCCTGCTGTAGACATCCTCATTTTTCAGTAGCAGAAACTGCTGTTAGTGTGGCCGGACACTTAGTCTAACTTCCCAGGCTTGTTTCATACCAACCAAATCTAGAGCCTTAATTTCCTGAAGTTCTAAATCAACTATTCCCCTTTAAACATGCAGTGGCTTCTTGCAAAAATTAGAACAAATCATTAATATTTCATTTCACATGCCTTAGAATGGCACTTGGTTTTTCAGGAAGCAGCCTGTTATAAAGTAAATAGCTACAGGTAAGCTTAAATACTACTCTAACCAGCTTCACTATCTGGATTGCTACAGCATGCAGGTGGTGGGGTTTTTTGGCGGGGAAGGGTTAAAGGGGAGGGAGAGGCAGGCAGTCTCACAACAGGGTTGTCATAGGAGAGGCTTTTAGGCATAGGTGTTCCAGACTATGGGGAGAGCATGTGCTGTAATATCAGAATCAGTTAGATCATGAATACCACCTACACTATCACTACCCCCTAACTATTGGAGCAGCATATCTGGATATGACAGTAAAGGTTGTACTAGGAATTTTACACCTTGTGCACAGTGGCTACTCTGAATACTCCATGTACTATACAGCTTTTGCCACAACTGTGGCTTTTCACTTGGAAAAAAATACAGTAACCATCTTATGCAATACATTTAAAACTCTCCTCAAAGGAAGGGGGCAGTTGGGTTAGAGAACATGGCCTATGCTAAGTATACCACATACCTTGCACATCCA
Source organism: Pelodiscus sinensis (assembly GCF_052426305.1). Classification (NCBI taxonomy): domain Eukaryota; kingdom Metazoa; phylum Chordata; order Testudines; family Trionychidae; genus Pelodiscus; species Pelodiscus sinensis. The sequence continues at coordinate 113,478,326 of NC_143052.1, forward strand.
GGTCTTGGCCTGTGTGTGGGGCTTTTAAGGATAGTGAGACAGTGCTCCACTCACCAATGTAGGACTTCCCTGAACCACAACCACTTTCACAAAGGAGTTCCATCCTTTAAAATGCAAGAAATAAAAAAGGGAGGGATTTTTCCTCAACCCAAGTCATAGGGATCATGCAGTGCTGAGTAGAACTACAAACACTCGTTCACAACTGAGTGCCTGTAAGGGAACTGCGGGTTTATACTAACCCCAGGCCAAACTTGAGTGACAGAGCTTACTAGCTAGTGCGTCTCAGATCCTAGGCTATTCCCGGTCCTAATAGTCCCTTGTGAATCTCCTAAGCTGCTCCTCTAGAGAGAATTGTTCCAGAAGCCTAGAGTGCCAAGGCTGGCAGGAGTGCATTCCTACACTAGAAAATCAGCTACACTGGCTCAGGGTGTCCCCTTCATCCATGTGATTCATCCCTGGAACACCCATAGCAGGGACGCAGCCTGTTATATGATGTATTAGTTATTAACAGTTCAGTCATGCTGGAAGGGTATAACAAGTGGGGCTCCACAGGGGTCTGTTTTGGGACCAGTTCTGAGCATGTTTAATGATTTAGATATTGACACAGAGTACACTTAAGTTTGCAGATGATACCAAGCTGGGAGGGGCTGCAACTGCTTTGGAGGATAGAGTCAATTCAAAATGATCTAGAGAAACAGAATGAAGTTTAACAAGGACAAATGCAAAGTGCTCCACTTACAAAGGAACAATCCTGTTCTCCATTCCTCCCATTTAGGGTAGCCACATGTATGGTGATTATAACCAGTGTATCTGATCAAAAAAGTGGCCCAGTGTAGACACAGCCAGTGAGAGTGGATGGCATCAGGGAACTATTTACACTTCCATGGCCACACTCTGACCCTTGGGGCTAAAGAGCCAGATGCCACCAATCCCACAGAGCCCAGCTAGCCATTGCCCTGCTGAAGTCAAGGGAGGATGGGTGGGTGGGCAAACAACAGGAACAGCAAGGGCCAGGTAAAAAGTTCCCTCTTTTGGTCTGGATGCTGCTTCGCCCTCTGCAGGAGGCTGGGTACCAGCCCACGCAGACATCACAGTTCTAGTCAATGGAGAGTCTCAAGCTTTTTTTTTTTGCAGTTTTGTGAGGTAGAGATAGCTGAGATTGACCTAATCACATGACTGGGCTCCAGGCATGTGACTCTTGTGTCTCCATCTCACTCTGCTCATGCCCGGGGTGTGTCAGAAACTTCCTGAGAGGGACCCACGGCCAAAGTTCCCAGCAGAGCAAGCACAGTTCTGTCCTGAGCACCTACACAGACTGCTCTGAGTAGCACCTCACACGGGCAGGGCTTGGATCATGGGAAGGGACAGAGCCACCAGTTTTTGTCCTAATTCAAGCCTGAGGGAGAACAATGAAGGGGTGTCAGAGGGAGAAATATTCTTTTCTCCCACCCATCCCCTTAAGGCAGGCATGTCCAAAGTCCGGCCCGCGGGCCAATTGCGGCCCGTGTTCTGGTTTAATATGGCCCCACAGGTAATTTGGCAATATCTATCTTTTAAGGCCCCCAACGAATCCATATGTATTGAGATGAATACATTGTAAAATCTCAGTTAATGTCAGTTGGTCTAAATCAGTTATAAATATATTTGGACACAACGGCTACGTCTACACTGGCATGAATTTCCGGAAATGCTTAAAACGGAATACATTCCGTTTTCAGCTTTTCCGGAAAAGGAGCGTCTACATTGGCCACGGAGTTTCCGCGATAACGATGCGCTTTTCCGGAAAAGCGCGTCTACATTGGCGGCGCGCTTTTCCGGAAAAGCAAAAAGCCCGGAACCATTTTGAAAAGGGCAAAGGCCACCAGACCTTTCCGGGGGCGGGGCCGGAGCTCCGTCCAGACGCGTGGTTAAAGGGGTCTCGCTGGGCAGCCGTTTGTCTCGTGCTCCCGTGCCTTGTGACCTCTGCCAGAGACTGGCACCCTTCACAGGGTCGGTGGCTGCCCTGTGAGTTTTGGGGACACCACCCTTTGGCCCCCCCACCAGCTTTTCCTGGCATTTTATTTTTTCTGCTCTGCACTGTCTGCTATGGAGCCGTGGATGGCCATGTACCTGCTCGGGCCCCTGTTAGACCTGTACAGGTGCCTGGAGCTCGTGCTGCAGGCTGGTGCCCTGCTGTACACATACCAGGAGGCAGAGATTGCCTTGGACTCCCTCACCAGGGAGGTCCTGGCAACCGCGTGGCATCAGCACCCAACGATAGACTGGCCCATTTGGACTTTGGAAACGAGCACCGACTGGTGGGACCGTGTGGTCCTCGGACGATGGGACGACTACCAGTGGGTCCGGAATTTCCGAATGAGAAAGCGGACCTTTTTGATGCTGTGCACCTGGCTGACCCCCGCGCTGCAGAGAACCGCCACCCGGCTGCGGGCACCCATCCCCGTCAACAAGAGGGTTGCCATCGCGCTGTGGAAGCTGGCCACACCGGACAGCTACCGCTCGGTGGCACACCAGTTCGGGGTGGGAAGATCCACCGTTGGTGTTATCGTCATCCAGGTAAGTCCCAGGGGGAGTGAGATAGGGGAGGGTGCTCCACTCCAGGCCCAGGGACACCCAAGACTCCAGGCTGGGTCGCTCAGGGGTTTCGACCGTCCCTCCCTTGCACCGGCCCACTGGTGGGGGGGGGGCGTGGGGCGAGGGGGGCCCTGTGTGTGTGTGTGTGTGTGTGTGTGTACAGAGGGAATCAAGGGGGGGACCCAAGGGAGCGCACACTCACCCCTGGCTGTATGTAATGTGTTCCCTTGTGTTTCTCTGCACCCTTCTGCAGGTCGTCCACGCCATCAACGACGTCCTGCTGCCAAGAATCATCCGCCTGCGCGATGTCGATGAGACCATGGCCGGCTTCGCTGCCCTCGGGTTCCCCAACTGCGGGGGAGCCCTGGACGCCACCCACATCGCCATCCGGGCCCCGGAGCATCGAGCGGGCCATTTCATGAACCGCAAGGGGTACTGCTCCATCGTCCTGCAAGCCCTCGTGGATCACCGGGGTCGCTTCCTGGACATCTACGGCGGCTGGTCCGGCCGGGCACACGACGCCCGCATCCTCCGGAACTCAGGACTGTTTCAGAGGTTGGAGGCGGGCACCTACTTCCCCCGGCGGGACTTGACTGTCGGGAATGTGCCGATGCCCATCTGCATCGTCGGGGATGCGGCCTACCCCCTGATGCCCTGGCTCATGCGGCCCTACACGGGGCAGCCGGACCAGAACCGGGCCCGGTTCAACGACCGCCTCAACCGGGCCCGAAACCCAGTGGAGCTGGCGTTTGGACGGTTAAAAGCCCGCTTCCGTTGTTTGCTCACCCGTCTCGACATGGGTGAGCAGAATGCAACAGAAGTGCTGGCCGCGTGCTGCGTGCTCCACAATATTGTGGAGCGCAGTGGGGAGGCCTTCCTCCCTGCATGGGTGGCAGCTGAGGCACAGACCTTGGACCAGCCCGACACAGCTGCCATCCGCCAGGCGCGCCAGGAGGCGGTGCGCATTAGAGAGGCCCTGGTGGACATGTTTGCCCAAGCCCCGTAGCAGGGTCGCTTGGGTCACCCCAGAGTACTCCGTCCCAGCTCCTACCCTTCCCCACCTCCTCCCCTTACCTCCCCCCTCCCCATAGTATAGTAAAGCGTCGGGTCACAGCACATCGCGGCCGTCATCGAGTCTGTTCGTCGGGTGCGTCGGGTGTAGTTAGGGTTTTTCTTTTAAGTTAGGCTAGGGTTTAGGCCACCATCGCCGTCCTGAGGAACAGCCAACAGGATTTGGGACTTGTGTCGAAGGCTTACATCAGTGCCATCTTCAATGGATCTCCTGGCTGTTCCTCTCCTGAGGCCCGGAAGGACCAAAGGATCGAGGTGGCCAGCAACACCACAGTCATCCGTCGAGGGATCTCCTGGCTGTTCCTCTCCTGAGGCCCGGAAGGACCAAAGGATAGAGGTGGCCAGCAACACCACAATCGTCCTCCCTGCGCCTAACTTATGTTTTTGAATGTGTACTGTACTGCATATTGTAACCATTTTTTTCTGCTTGTTTGTTGCTATGTAAATATAGTTTCTGGTTTACATCTTTACTGAAAAGTCTCAAGTATTTCTTTATGTGCCGCGAACCAATGACCACTGAAAAAGCCCCCCCCCCCCCCGGTGATAGAGTCATGAATTTGTTGTCCACAGTTGTAACCCTCTTTAAATTGAAGTGGCTAATTGGCATCTCACATAATTTCTGTACAGTTACTAGAGGAACACAATAACCACACAAGATTGAAATGAAAACAGAACTTTTTATTTACAAAGGAGGGGGGGGGAGCTTTAACTGTGAGAAGGAGGGGGGGACCTTTAACTGCGAGAAGGAGGGGGGGGGAGCTTTAACTGCGAGAAGGAGGGGGGGACCTTTAACTGCGAGAAGGAGGGGGGGGAGCTTTAACTGCGAGAAGGAGGGGGGGGCAGTTACTGGGACGGGTGGCCCCTGCGAGCGCCCCTCTGGGGGCGGACCTGCCCACGCTGGGCAGACCGCGTTGGGGCAGCCTGCACGCTGAGGTGCCCACGAGTAGGAGCACGAGTAGGAGCACGAGTAGGAGCACGGTCTTCAGGGTCAGGAGCAGGACCATGAGCAGGGTCAGGGTCAGGAGCAGGAGCAGGAGCAGGAGCAGGGAGAGGAGCAGGAGCTGGGAGAGGAGCAGGGATAGGAGGGGGCATGGGCTGTGCTCCCGGAGGGATGGCGGGGGCATGCGGTCCGGCCATGCCATAGTGGATGGCATGTATTAAATGTGCCGTCAGGGTGCCCATTGTGGCACGCATCTCGCGGCATTCCTCCAGGAACGCAGCCCATCCCTCCTGCCGCCACTCCTGGTCCCCCTGCACACGCTCCGCAATGGAGGTCTGGATCCCCTCCACCGCGGTGACATGACGCCGAAGCAGCTGGTCCCGGTGTCGGAGCCTGGTCCTCCGGGCTTGGGCAGCTGGGGGTGCCGCTGCTGCTGGAGTCGCTGGTCTGGTGCTGGGTCCCGCTGCAGGGAAGAGAAGAAAGGACGGGTCAGTCAGGCAGGCCATCCACTGTCCCCACACTTCCATGCCCTCCACCCCAGAGCCCCAGGTGACCGCACAGTTGTGGCTTGGGCCCACTCAGTTCCCCTCCTGCTCCCGGGGGGTGTTGTATGTTGGCAAGAAGGACCACCCCTGGGAGTAGGGTCCTCCTTGCAGTATTGTAAGCACCGGTCTGTATCCTGGCTCCGTGCAGGGCAGGAGGGTGCTTGTGCTGCGTTCACCTGTGGAACTCCCTGCCGGTGGACACTGTGAAAAGCTTAGGGCTAATCACTGGTGTTTGACAGGGAGCGAGATGCATCCCCACGCAGTGCCTGGGAGCACACCTGTCAGTGGCGGTCTGGGCTCTCAGATCCCATTGCGTGCGATATCTCCTGGTCAGAACCAGAAAGGGTGACTGGGTGGGGGGATGTCCCATCCTTGCAGCAAAACTCAGGGGCCCATCTCCCTCCCACTATCCCTCCCGCAAGCCTGGTAGCCCAGGGACAGGTGTGGCCGCAGTGGGGACTTCCCTCGGGGAACCTGCCAAGGCACTGGGAGCAGGTGAGCGGCTCGGTGGCGGTCCACGGTCACAGGACTGTGACGCTGCACTTATCCCAGGAGCAGCTGGCTGTGCCTCACAGCCAGGCCTGGGACAGTGTGCCATTCCCTGTGCTGCACCCCTTGGTGGAGCAGCAGGCTCTGGGCTGAGTCCCTCGGGCCCTGGCCGGTTCTAGCCGGCATCCACCCTTCCCCCTGATCCCGCTGAAATGTGTGTGAGAAGCACGGTCCCAGCCGTGCCCGCAGCTGCCTGCCACGGCCACCTGCCGCTCAGTCACCAGGCTGCACGTGGTTGCACGTGCTGCTAACTGCCGCATGCTATGCAGCGTGCAGCTCACGTGGCCTGAGTGACATGCTCTCCCCTTCCCCCCTCCGGACACTTGGGTCTCGCTCCCCCCCGCCCTCCGCCCCCCGCCCTTTGGGAGTGTAACCTTCAAAGACTCACCAGTGGGTTCCTCCCCGGCCACAGAGGAGCTGCTGGAGGGGGCCTGCTGGGTGGCAACGCTGGCCTCCTCTCCCGAAGCGCCGCCGCTGTCGTCTTCCTCCTCCGGTTCGGTGGGACGAATGATCGGGGGGTGCTGGCAGGTGTCAACGGGGACAGCTGGGCCTTGCGGGGCTGGCTCGCCCAAAAATGAGTTCAGCCGCTCAAAATAGGGGCAGGCATCAGGCCCTGCTCCCCTCCCCTCCGTGGCCCGCACGTACCCCAGCCGCAACTCCTTAACCTTCGAGCGGACCTGCTCGCAGTTGCGGCTGGGGTGCCCTTGCTGGGCGAGGTTCCGGGCCATCCGGGTGTACAGCTCAGCATTCCGGCGGCGGGACTGGAGGTCATGGAGACCCTCCTCCTCCTCCCACAGGTCCAGGAGGGCCTCCAGCTCCCTGGGGGTCCAGGATGGGGCCCTGCGCTTCCGGCCCCTGGGGGCTTCCTCCTCTGCCCCGGGTGACGGTGGCTGACCACCTCGAGCTGCCATGCCTCTGCTGAGGTGGCTGGGCAGCACACTTGCCACGTCGCAGAGCTGGGAAGGGAGGTCTCTGAGGGCCTCCTGCCACGTGCGGCCAGTAGCGTGCTGGCTCTTTAAGCCCTCGGGTAATGCGGAAGTCCGTGGCTTCTACGGGGTCTCCCGCCGTCCAAACCGCTTTTTTACGTTTCTTCTGCTTTTCCGGAAAAGCTGTCTACACTGGCCCTTTTCCGGAAAAGCTTTTCCGGAAAAAGGACTTATGCCCGAGCGGGAGCATCGTACGGTTTCCGGAATAGCGGCTGATTTTGTACAGTACAGCATCGTTGCTTTTCCGGAAATTCAAGGGCCAGTGTAGACAGCTCGCGGCTTATTCCGGAAAAGCGGCTGATTCTCCGGAATAAGTGGCCCAGTGTAGACACACCCAAACATGTATACTTGGTGTTATGTTCCTGTTCATATTTTTTGAACTTAAAAGTTGACAGACAACCTTTATTACCAATAATATGTAATGTACTTTACAATGTTCCTGACATATATTTCAGCTTCCTGGATTTTTTTCATCTGGCCTTCAGATATGAAAGGCAGAGTGATTTAACACCTGTTTAGATTTGTGATCCATGTGACGAAATGAAAAGTATGCCGTTTGCAATAAACTTTGCATAAAATAGTTAATTTGCATTTAATTTTAATGGTTCAAAGAATGTCAGGCAAAATGGTCGGCCCTTACGCATGTTCACTTCATCAAATCTGGCCCTCTTTGAAAAAAGTTTGGACTCCCCTGCCTTAAGGGAACATGTCCCGCTTTTCTGAATGGGGCCTGAAAGAGGAGAGGGGAGAAAGCTATTCCGGTTGCCCAACCCACTTCTTGTTCTCAAACAAAATGGTTCACTGTCTATCTAAGGCAGGGGCAGGTAAAATACAGCCGGTGGATTGAATCCATCTCATTGAACTACCAGATCCTGTCTGTAGCCCAGCGAGAGCCAAAGGCGGGCTCCCTGCTTTCCCTAACCACACATGCTCCTCAAAGTGGCTGGTTGCAAGGCCCATGTTCATTTCTCAGCACTAGGAGCTGGGCGGGGGAGAGACCTTGCATGTTGCCCTTGCCCCAGCACAATCTCTCAGCTCCCATTGGCCAGCTTGAAACCTGGACCAGGAGTACAGGAGGGGGAGCAGAGGATTTTTGGTCAATGGGAGCTGTGAGAGTGTGCTGGATTCAGGACAGTGCATGAAGCCTGCCCTCCACCCAACCTCAGGGCACTTAGAGCAGCACAAGGGCCCTGCAGCTGGATGTTTTAAGTGGCGTGTGGAGACACAGAGGGCAGGGAGCCTGCCTGAGGAACCTGCTGGGTTGCTGGCTGGACCACTAAGTAAGTGGCCAGAGATTACACTTGGCACCCCATGCCTCCCTCCCCCCAGCATTATGCTCCCCCTACTACACCACTGCCTCATGTCTCAACCCAAACCTCTGTACCTCCACTCTTAGCCTCTCCAAGACCCGGCACCCAAATCCCCTGCCCCAGATCACAAACTCCTTCTGGGTCCTGGACCCAATACCTGTCCAAGATCACAAGCCCCTCCTTCGCCCATACTCCCTCCCAGACCCTCTCCAGCTCCCCAGTTCTATACCCAGCACCCCAGTTCTATACCCAGCACCTCAGTTCTATACCCTGAGCTCCCTTCTGCACCCAACCTCCATCCCAGACCCTGTACCTCATCCATGCACATCATGGGAGAATGCAACTCTTGACCACTTACCACATTCTTGGAATGCCCCCCCTCCTCAAAAATTATAGCCCACTCCTCATTTTTAGGTCCTGATTGCCAGAGTATCTGAGCACCTCAGACAACGACTATAAAGCCTAGAAGTCCTGTTACCCCCACTGTGCATAGGGGAACTGAGAGGCTAAGTGACTTGCCCAAGGTCACACAGGAGGTAGAAAAGTGGATAAAATTGAACTTAGCTCAAATCCTAGGCTAGTGCCCTAAACCCTGGAGAAAACTACCAATCTTTAGAGTGTCACTCTGTGGTACAGTGTCTGGGTTTTACTTTGAAACTGGCCAACATGCAGAGGAAGCAGGCGCATGGCTCTCTGCAACCTCACCCCCAGAGATGGTTTATATTTGGCAGGGATTTATTTTTTCTAGCTATGTGAAAATAAAAGTTGAAGCTCTGTTTCAATATGTTCCCCTTTCCTCTCCCTTTCACCATTAGAAAAGGCAATGGAAGTCAATTGCTTTTTAAGTCCTACTGGTGCTTTTATCCATTCTCACTAGCAACTGTTTCAAGGCAGGCTGTGGAATCAAAGTGAGTTCAGCTGGGTGGCAGCAAACGACCCAGGCAGGTTAATTGGAATCACCTATGGTGAAGCTCTCACGGCCAAACTTTGCCGTCCCCAAGGGATTTCTATTCTCTTATTGGTCAGAGAAGTGGAAGCCTTCTTTTCATTGGCTCCCTCTGAACTGTCAGTCCTGAGTGTTTCACCCCTACACTTAAAGCACGACATCACCAAATGTGTATAAAATCCTGCCAGATGGTAAGGAGAGTAAGGCAGTGTCTGGAGTACTGAGAAAGGTTAGTGGGGGTGTTGTGGGACTTGTTAGTAACAGGGCTTTTTGTTTCTATAATTCCCTGGCTAGGGCTGTGTAGTCATGCTGCTAAGAAAGTTTGGATGTGGGGCTGTGTTTATATTATTAAGATGCTGCAAGCAGAATGTGGTTTGGAAAGCAGAGTCTGGGACACTTAATAATGTTTGCTGACTATAAGCCCCTGCTTTGGTGAAGGACAGTATCAGATCAAGTTTCATTTTCATACCAGTAAGTGCTGATTACTAGATGTAGTAGTAATTATGTACTTGCTGCCTTCCATGGGCTTATTAAAGTAGAACATTTTCTATGGCTCAGTGATGTGAGACAGAATTCTCCTGCTTTGTCCTTATCTTTAGCAGAACTGAAATGCTTTTAAGAAGCAGTGACAGTGTACGTACTAAAGAGCAAATATTTCTCTAAAGAGGGGCTCCTTGTTAATCTGTGGGTGGGATGGCCATTTTGTTGTCACTTCATGGAGCAGAACAACCTTCTTGTCTCTGAGTGCTGTAACTCCAGGGATAGTTATGGCTTGTAATGTAGCCTCTCCTTGCCTTGTCTCAGGTCTATCTGACTAGACCATGACTTCTAATGGAAAAGACACCAATATGTCTGCTCCAGAGCACAGGGAGGAGGAGCAACAGGTACGTATTTCCTCTTAAGCCTCACTGTATGATTCAACTTTAATAGCAGGTTCCACACATGGATATCTTGGTGGGGTTTTTGTTTTGTTTTTTTATTTTTCACCTAGTGTCATCACTCCAATGTCAGAAGCAGTTCTTTAGCCCTCCTGCTCTACAGCCTTTCACACCATTATATAATCTTTTTATGGGAGGGGCAAACATAGTCAAGGGTATAACCACTTGACCAAGCAATGGGTCAGCTTCAGGATAGGCCCTTGCTTCCTTGACTTCATTGTTCTCTGCCTTGCCTCACTAGAATGCCCTGAAGAGGGTGGCCAGTCTCCCTCTAGTCAGCACTGCCTGTGACCTGGCTGCCATGGCCTACACCTCCACCAGGGAGAGCCATCCCTATGTGAAGTCTCTCTGTGACATGGCAGAGAAGGAAGTGACCTCCCTAACCAGTGTTGCAGCCAGCACTGAACCATCAGCTCCACCTGCACTTGAACCTCAGGGTGAGTAAAGCGTGTGTGCAGAGCTTTCTACCGCTGTATGTCTCACCACTTCTTGACCAAAAATTGGTGGGTGTGCAACATTAGAGAATGGTGGTGGTGGGAGTGATGTCCCTGTAGGAATGCTACTGCAGCCCATGGATATGAATATCCATTTGCTAGAGGATACTGAAGGGGTTTGCTTACACTAATGATGGTGGCTGAACCTGTATCACCTTTGCTGTAGCTAAGCGTTGGATTAGAGCTCAGCTTTTTCCTCTTCAGGAACCATATCCTTTGAAAGCTATCTAACTGCAGAATGGGAGCTCATTGCTCTGCAATAGAAACGAGCCTTCAACAGAAGGTGGTTCAATAAGGTATTGCCTCTGCTCCAGCGTGGGGTGACAACACTGCAAACTGAGTAGTTAAAATGGCTGGCTAGCTGCTTGTTAGGCATTTCCTGATGTGAACACCTGTGGCCATTCTCTGATTAGTTCCTTCATGACAGAGGTTCACTGACACCTTTTTGGGACCCAAAGTGTGGGAACCTCTTGGTGCCTGCTAGAGAGCTGAGTTAGAGATCTGGTCAAAAAGCTTCAAAGCTGTAAAACTCTGGAGTGAGACCTTCATGCTTAGTATAGAGTAGCCAGAGGGCACAGATCTTGCATTTGAAGAAGGACTCTAGAGTAATGCCTGGAATTTCATGGTGGGAATGAATTCTGCAGTAAGCTTAGAGGTGATGGGGAAATGCATTCTCATGCTAGCCATAACAATCTTGATTGGGGTAACTGGACATCTAAAGGAGCATTATGACTTCCTGGAAATGTCCCCTTTGAGCTTTCCTTTGGCTATAGCTTGGTGTAGAAGGCGGAGTGAATTGGCTTGGATTGAGAATTCGGGGGATTTCCCCTTTGTGTCAGTGTGCAGCACTTGTAACAAACGGTTGTTGCCTGAGCACATGATAAATGAGCCAGGTTTTGTATTGCAATAGCAAAATTGAGTTAAAACTACATCCTGGTGTCTTGCTCTACAGAGGCAACAAGGACTGAATCTCATTCCGAAGTACCAGAGAATGTGGCAGCGAATCTAGCAACCCTTCAGCAGACAGCAGAGAAGGTAACTTTCACCACAGTGTGACATGGCCAGGGTTTAGGAAAACAGGCCTCTTCCTCAACAGAGGAATACTACATAGTAAAGTTGAAGTGGGAGCAAGTGTCTACCTTTCGTCTAGGGCTTGACAGCAAGGTGTAGGGTGACCAGATGCCCTCTTTAAAAATGAGATGGTTCCAGTGTATACAGAAAATGCAGGACCATTTTCCGATCTCTCTTCCCATCAGTACTAGTGGGTCCTCCTGCTGGCAGCATAGCTACTGACCAGCTGTCTGCCCACAAGCAGTGTGTGAGGAAGAATCAGTGGCTTGTGGAGCACCCATGATGATGAAAGCCTGACAACAGGGCTAACTTGCAGCAGCATCCTGGGTCAGGCTGCTCCCCTGCTGGTCCAGCAGCACAGCCCCCTGATGCATGCCAGTTTTTGTACAGCAGGGCCTTGCCCCCCATCCCATTTTAAGACAACACTGGGGCTGCACCAGCAGTTTAGCTGCCTGGTGATTGTGGGCCAGTAGTGGTCAGTTATGTGTCACCTCTTGGCCCCACACATGCTTGTGTCCCCTTCCTAATCCCCTGTGGGATGCTGTGTGGAGGATCCACCTGTGGTCAGAATGCTCTAGCCAACAGCCTGGTTGGCAGGATCTTTCCTTACTCCACTATTTCTGGCAGGGCCGGTACCCTGAGAAACCCTAAACACTTCCAGGCCGGAGCACTGGCAGACCCAAGCCATGTGTGCCAAAGCAGTGGGAGGCTTAGAAGCATAGGAAACCTTCTCCTGCAGCTAAACTTTAGAGTGGTGGGAGAAGGTGGCTTCCTATCCATGTCCCAACCCTAGAGGCTCCTCCATAGGACTAGACTTGACCCAGCATCCTCTTCGCCCTGCCCCCACAGAGCATAGGACTGAGCTGTCCTGTAGGCACACCTCTCTGCTGAGCTACCACTCGTGCCCTGGTGTACAATAAATCATTATGGCTTAACCACCTCCTACTTGTGCTATAGCTGGTGGAGAAGAGGTGGCTGGATGGTGTTGGTGACCAGCAGTAGCCTGGGGATGTAGCTGCTTTGACACTGCTCAGGCAGGAAGAGACCAGCTATTCTGAGCCAAGGGGAAGGGCTGAGGTCTGCAAGGACACAGGCCAGGTCATTCTTTCCACTTCCTGCCTCTGCAGCTGGAAGAAGCTGCAGTCCCTACCCTCCTGCAGAGCTGAAAGACTGCTACTGGTCATTCTAGTCAAACCAGAGGAGGGGACATGTGACCAATGTTCCCTCAGGACATGGATTGGGGGGGGGGGAATGTTGATCTTGCATGTGCAAATGTGCCCAACCAGTAGAAACACCATCTAGCTTTGGGCACTGCTAATCAGTTAGGTGGCATTTGGATATCTCCTGAGTAGCCACACAACTACAAAGCTTACAGGGAACCCAGCATGTCATCCTGTGCCCCCTGCCCCATGTATTGTTTTGGGAAGACCTAACAAGCAGGTACCAGAGATGTTTGTCCTAGGAGACCAAGCCAGCCACAGAGCAAAAAGGGATGGGCAGAGGGTCTATTCAGGTTGTTCCATGCACCTGTACATGGAGTTGTGGATGTGAGTCTCACTTCTCCCCATGTGGCTCTTAAAGATAAGGTTGGTAAACCCACCCTGGAAGACCTATGACCTGAGTTTGAGTCTACTCTGACTTCAGCCCTTGGGGTCAATGTAGTTTTATTGCTCAATTTCTAACCAGTAATGTCTTGCTGGGTATGTCTCTCTAGGCCATGTCTGACACACAGGAGCCGGTATCATCCAGACTGACAGATGTCAAGGAGAGCATGATCAGAGCGGCGGACATGACCAAAGAGGCCATGCAGGATGGTATGAAGACCACCAGATCAGTGGTAGCAGAGGGCATGAGCACTGTCGTGGAATCGAGAATGGGCCAACTGGCCATAAGTGGGATGGAAGCCATGCTGGAGAAATCTGAAGAGCTCCTGGATCACTACCTCCCCATGACTGAGGATGAACTAGGTCAGAGCACAGGAATGATGGGGCAACTTTCTTTGAGAGACTGGGGTAACCTTCCCTCTAGGCCAAACTTCACTCTGGGCTTCCCCCTCTGTCTTGTATCTGTCAGTGCTGTAGGATCATCCTGCATTGGCTGTCAGTCTTAACCCTTAACTGAGTTGGTGGGCATGTACCAAGTTAAAATGACTCAAGTAACAAGTGGGAACAGGGTGGTGCTGAAAGGAATCATGAATGAAATTGAACACCAGGAATAGGACTCCAAACACGCAAGAACAGGCTTTGTCTTAACTTCAGCCTTTTAAAAAGCTGACCCTAGATATTTCCATAGTACTTGATAGGTGATAAGAAGCTCCCATATACCAAGAAAGGTTGCATTTAGCAGAAGTTCCAGTATCTCTTGTGCTCTTTCTCCAACCTCTAAAAGTGAGTAACTGAAGGAACAGAAGTTTGACATTGTGTAGATTCAAGCACAAGGCCTCTTATTAGACACAGCTAGTGGAGTGTCACTTCACTTATTAGGCTCAGTGAGACTGCTAAACAATTACAATAGACTATATAGGGTGCCAATGGGCAGAGAAGCAATAGAGTGGGAGCACCCAAGCCCCTGGATAGGGTCTAGCATCAGGACAAAATGATCACGATAAACCAATAGTCTAAAACTACATGAATGCTTTGCCCATGGCTCAGGTTCATGGTGGGTGGCATTTACCAAACAGGTCTGCTCACAGGCACATCACTGGTCTTTGTTTTAAGACCATCCAGGAAACGGTACACAGCAATGGCAATTGTGTATAGCTTATCAGTAAGCTCCTTTGAGCTCAGACTGGCATCTGTGAGGGGAGGATACTGTCACTCCTGCAGTCATGTTAGCCCTCACCCTGAACTCTGGTTGGTATTTGGGGAGGGCACCCTCAACTCTTCTTGAGCTGGGAAGCAGACTTCAAGACCCCTCTCAGTGAATCATGTGCCTCTAACTCATAAGCTCCAATCACTGCTCCCCACTTAGGGTTCTGCTGTCTCAGCTTGTTTTATGCCTAGTGAAACCAACAAGGCTGTTTCCTGCTTATCAAGTTTTCCTTAGCCATGTATTGTCCATTGTTAGGTCCCAGGCCTGTCCAGTTTGGGGGTATATGAGATTCTTAACCAAGACTGTGGTCTGAATCTTACATATTATAAGGATGTTGGCCTTGAACAACCTTCCCTTTGTTCCCTCTAGCGAAACTTGCAGAATCTGTGGAAGGGGCTGAAGTGTCTGCGGCACAACCACAAGAGCGTCGCAGCTACTTTGTGCGTTTAGGTTCCCTGTCCACCAAACTCCGCCAGCGCGCCTACCGCTATTCCCTGGACAAGATGAGACGCACCAGTCACAGCATCAGTGAGGCGCTTTCCCAGCTTCAACAAACCATGGGACTGGTAAGAACCTCTTGTAACTGAACTCCTTGTAACTGAACTCCTAGGCTATGTCGCATGCGCAAGAAGCCTGGAGTGTAAATATGCAAATGAGGCTAAGCTTGGAATATCACTGAGCCTCACTTGCATATTTCTAGTGCAAGAAGCTGCCAGTGTAAAACATAGCCCTAGGCTAAGTCTACATTGCAGGCTTCTTACACACAAATGGCTGTTCTTGTGCAAGAACTTGCAGAGTGTCTACACTGCACACGCTTTCTTGCACAAGTAAATTTACAGTACAGCATCAGGAAAGAGGGCTTCTTGTGGAAGAATTATTCCTCTTCCCCATGAGGAATAAGCCTTTTTGCACAAGAAGGCAGTGTGGGGACAACAGGGAGTTTCTTGCGCAAGACACTCCCTGTTGTCCCAAATGGCCATGAGAGCTTTCTTGCATGAGTGTCCACACTGTCATGGATGCTCTTGTGCAAAAGTACATGGCAGTGTGGACATGTTCTTGTGCAAGAACTTTTGCATAAAACAATTCTTGCACAAGAAGCCTGCAGTATAGACATAGCCCTAGTGTCTTTTTCTGGACCAGAGTATGAGGTTTAAATGTCACTTAAGGCCATGTCTGTAACCAGATCGATTTTTGCTGCATTGAGCATACCTGAGGGTTGGACACGTGCCCTAATTATAAAACTAGAATGATGTATGTGCAGATGGCAAATGCTTGTGTGGCTCTTGACTCACATCTAGATTGAACACATCAAGCAAGGTGTGACACTTCAAGATGTCCAGGAGAAGCTGCAGCAAATGTGGCTGAACTGGAACAGAAATGAACCAAAAGGTGGTGAGATGAGAGACTTGGCAAACCCAGAGGTAGGTGTATAGCTTACCCATCTGTTCAGAAGTTAGCTAGTATTCTGGCCTTTGCAGGGAGGCTGATCAGCTATTGAACCAAAGACTAACTTGGGTAATCTACAGGATTGTATTTTAAAGCTTGACCATAACAGGAAGACCTACTTGATTAAACATATTTAAGTAATTGAACTCCTTTATGTGCACAGTGTGTGCCAGACTTACCCATGTGCATGGTATGGGAGAATTTTGCTTAATCTGTGACCTTCATGTGATGCACAGTATCCCAAACATACCTCTGACCCAGTACATTCCTTAAGGCCTCTGGTGTTAGCCCCTATTGTTACATGCTGTTTTATTTTAAAGGAGCCAAATTGCTCCTTGCCTTTCTCCTGAAAGAATGCATGCTAGAGCCAGTGCTTTCATTCAAGGCCTCTCCCTGCAGGAGGTAGCAAGTCTGCTTTTTGTGTGCAGAACATTAACACAAAGCTGCTTCTGTCTTCCCCACCAGGTGGAGTCTGAGACTTTGGCCATGTCCCGCAGCATTCTCCAGCAGCTGCAAGATGCCTGCCGGGTGCTAGTATTCAGCATTCAAGGTCTCCCCACCAACCTTCAGGACAAGGTGCAACAGGTGTCTCGCAACGTGGGAGAGCTCCATGCTTCTTTCTCCACTGCCCGTTCCTTCCAGGATCTCTCCAGCAGCCTCCTGACCCAAAGCCAGGAGATGGTGACCAAGGCCCAGGAATATGTGGATGAGCTGATGGCATATGTGGTGCAGAATACCCCTCTGTCTTGGATTGTGGGGCCCTTTGCCCCATCAGGGAAGGGCTCTGCAGATTCCCTGGAACCACAAAATCAGGAAACTGAAGCAATGAAGGAGCAGTCATAGCAGCATCAACGTCTGCAGGGGATCCATGAGCTGGAAACTTTGAAGCATCAGGGCAGAATTCCTTGTGCCCACCAACTTGCTGTCAGGTCTCTTATGCCTTCATGTGCACTAGTCTACTTCTGCAGGACAGACACATGGCTGCACTAGGAATCTCTGCCTAGATCTCTAACATCTAGAGGTACTGAATCGTCACCCTATCTAGGAAGGCAGATGACCAACATACTTCATCTGGTTACATGTCCTTATGTGTCTGACTTGTTTAAATCTGAGGGAAGGATGGTTCTGACCAATAGTGGTTGAGAGAAATTCTGAGACCAAAGAACCATATGCAGCCTGAACACTACCAAGCATGTAGTGAGTACTGCAATTTAGGTATCTTAATTCTCCTTTGTAAGGAATACCCATGCTGTCTACAAAATAAAATGTCACTGCATTTGAATAGTGGGGTCTTGTCGTGCTTAATTAGGGAACTTCAGCTCTATGTAAACAGAACAATTCCACTCTTGTGGGGAACTTTCCTGGCTTTGTCACTAGCCCCATGAGATGGGCTACCTAAAAGAATCCAAGTCCCTGCTCCCACTCTACCCTAAAGTGTCCCTGACCTCCAAGGGCTCGCTTTACACCCTCCTGTGTGGTATAGTCCCTTGTAATGCTAACAAGGCTGGGTTCAGGATTCCTGAGGCTCACCCCCCCCAACCTTTTGTGGTCACCTAGAGAAGTGGCTGGGTATTCACTCTAGGGTACTGGCTTATCACAGTTTCCCTACCCCACTGACTTTCATTTGCTTGAAGTGAAATTTGTTAATGGTCATCTATTAAACAAAATAAGGGAAGTTACTGGAGAACACATCACTCCACCCTGTGGAATGGAGACTTCTCAATAGTCTCTGGCATGTCAGGACAACTGAGTCTGTTCCTTGTATTTCAGTTTTGGGGCCAATTTTAATCTTTTTATTGCTGACCTTGGCACCAAAAGTGGAAGTGTCCTGATAAAATTTGTGGATGACACAAAGTTGGGAGCTGTTCCCAATTCAGAAAAGGATCGGGCTATCATACAGGAAGATCTGGATGATCTTGTAAATTGGATTGACAGCAATAGGATGAAATTCAATAGTGAGAAGTGTAAGGTTATGCATTTAGGGATTAATAACAAGAATTTTAGTTATAAGCTGGGGACACATCAGTTGGAAGTAATGGAGGAGGAGGACCTCAGTCATGGTTGACTATAGGATGACTGAACCGCTATTGTGACATGGCTGTGAAAAAGGCTAATACAGTCTTGGGATGTATTAGGCGGGGTGTATTAGGCAGGGTATTTCCAGTAGAGATAAGGAGGTGTTAGTGCCATTATACAAGGCATTGGTGAGACCTCATTTGGAATACTGTGTGCAGTTCTGGTCTCCCATGTTTAAGAAGGATGAATTCAAACTGGAACAGGTACAAAGAAGGGCCACTAGGATGATCCGAGGAATGGAAAACCTGTCTTATGAAAGACTTAAGGAGCTTAGCTTGTTTACCTTAACCAAAAGAAGGCTGAGGGGGGACATGATTGCACTCTTTAAATATATTAGAGGGATAAATACCAGGGAGGGGGAGGAATTATTTAAGCTTAATACCAATGTGGACACAAGAACAAATGGATATAAGCTGGCTAGTAGGTTTAGACTTGAGATTAGACAAGGGTTTCTCTCCATTAGAGGAGTGAGGTTCTGGAACGGCCTTCCAAGGGAAGTAGTGGGGGCAAAAGATCTATCTGGTTTCAAGATTAAACTAGATGGGTTTATGAAGGGGATGGTTTGAGAACATGATCTTGGTAACTAATTGACCATTCATTATCAGTGGGAAATAGGTCAATGGAGGGATGATAGGAGTTACTATAGAGAACTTTCTGGGTGTCTGGCTGGTGCGACTTGCCCACATGCTCAGGGTTTAGCTGATAGCCATATTTGGGGCTGGGAAGGAATTTTCCTCCAGGGTAGATTGGCAGAGACCCTGGAGGTTTTTCGCCTTCTTCTGTAGCATGGGGCACAGATCACAGCTGGAGGATTCTCTGCATCTTGGTCTTCAAAGTATTTGAAGGCGTCAATATCTGAGATATAGGTGAGAGGATTATTCTGGGAGGGGTGGGTGAGATTCTGTGGCCTGCACTGTGCAGGGGGTCAGACTAGATGATCACAATGGTCCCTTCTGACCTCACTCTGAGTGTTTGCTATTTTTTTGTACCATTTCACCCAACTGAAATCAACTAAATTGGCTCAGGTTCTGCCTCCCTGGCCCCTCCCCAACCCCTCCCCCCACCATGTGTATCTGCCAGGGTGCTCCAGGACTAAAGCACATACATCAGATTGTAACTGGATCAGTATTTCCTGCCCACTGGTGGCTTTCCAGTCACTGCTCTCCATTCCTCCCAGTTAGGGTAGCTAGGTGTCTGTTTTCAAGCAGAGCACCTGATCAAAAGAACCCTGGGAGCTCCACTCAGCACCATGTAGCAGGTTGTTAAAAAGCCAGTTGGTGGCACAGGAGAGGTATGGATGTAAAACAGGCTCTTTACCTGCCTGGTTCTGCATGATTCCTGGAAGCAGCCATGAGGTCCCTCTGAGCTCCATGTGGTGACACTTCCCTGAGTATTAGTTCCCAGTCATCCGGACCTGGGACCAATGGGAGCTGCAAGGGTAATGCCTGCTGCCACAAGGGCAGTATATAACCTAGTTGCACCTAGGGATCACAGCTGCAGTTTTATGGGTGTAGCCATGCCACAAAAATATAGGGGTCCAGTGTTTGTGTAAAAAGTATAAGCCTTCTGCAATATAATGTGCCATAGTGAACCCTGGCAGCCATCCTTCCTGAGTAGCAGGAAGGAACAGTCTAGTACTGTAGAGTGAGTGGGGAATGTGCGTATTTATAGAGAAATAAGTCTTACAGCTGCTTTAATGCCCAGATGACAAGCGCAGGGGCTGGAGACTCAAGCACCAAGCAACTATCAAATGTGCCCATTGCCTTGGCTGACCGAGGCAGGGAAGATTGATCACCTGGAAGTTAGAAGCGAGCACTCCCACCCTATGAAGATAAATACCATGGGCCCTGGGGGGGGGGGGGGACACCCAGAAAAGTCAGCAGGCTGATGTTCATCAATACGAACAATTTCCAGATGAATGTTACAAAATGACGGCACCATGATGCAGCAAAATCCATAGCACATGTATAGAAAAGGGATTTATGAACCTTGCAGACAGGCCTGCCAACAGGGGGACAAAGAGGGTAAATGGCTTGGGGCCTGGCAATTTAGCTTCTTCCACCAAGACAATGAGCCCTGGTGGCACACACTGCTGAAGGGCTGGCTGAGGAAAGCTGGTTTCCAGCCCTGTTCCTTCTGCCTTGGGTCCTGCTCCTTCTAGTGGCTCAGAGATGCCCTGCCCAAGGTCTGGTGAAACCTGTCATGCCATGAAGTGGTTTGTGCTGCAAGGCTGTACTATCCACAGTGAGCAAGAGGGACTCCAGTGGGAAATTGTATCTTCATGCTACCGTACCCTTTAACCAACATTTACTGTTTCCTTTATATGTCTGTATTGAAGGTATATAAGCTATAGAGAGGAGAGCCATTTTCATGAAGGGAAACTAAATAAAGCCAGAAAGAGCATTTAAAAAATGCTGCTTCATTCAATATGTTCAGAATGAACAGTGAAATATTTTCAAATTCAGTTACTTAGAAAACCACTGGTCTTGCAAGTTATATGACAAAATACGTCTGGTAGAACTCATTCTGGGAAAACCCCAAAACAGCCAGGTGATTTGGACATCCCATCCAGACTTACATTTCTATGATTACTTACATTTCTGTGATTTTTGCATTGTCAGAAGTGGTTGGTCTTGAAGTGCTAATGTAGCTAAACTCCATCAACCGCTCTCTCTTTCCCTCTCTCTGTGTGTGTGTGTGTGTGTGTGTGTATATATATATATATATATATAAAAATAAAGAATGTGTGCTGCTGTCTGTCCCTGAGCCCATCTGTGAATCTGTTTGTTCAAGAACACCTCCTAAGCAACAAGAGCTAAGAACACCATATTTGGCATGAATCTTCCTCTTATCCCTAACTTATAGCAGGGTTGCGTCAGGAAAACAGGAACTGCCTGGGATGGAATTGTTTTCCATAACACAGAAAGGGAGGGGTCAGCGAGGTGGGATAGTTATGCTCTACAATGACCATGGGGGGCAGAGAAAGTAATAGGTCATCCATATGGAACCAGTACGCTCCATAATGTTGGCCAGTGCCCACTGGTAAGTGGCTCCCCTTCATGGAACTCCTTCCCCAAGCCCTCACCCACACTGATTGAGGAGGGAAGCCCTGCTGGCAAGTGGCCCTGCTGCCACACCCCTGTCAAACACCACTGGGGACAGCACATGACCCGGGCCGTGCCCCACCTGCCAAGCAGTGTGGTCCCAGGTGCCCAGGGAGCTTCTGTCATGGGAGCAGCATAGTCCTCACTGCTGCACACAGCCCTACAGAGCCTCCCCAGACCTTGCAGCTCCTAGCCCTGACTCCAGCATCCTCCACCACCTGCCCAAGTATCCCGGCAACACTGGGTAAATCCTCTGGTAATTTGATAATAGATTATGGAAAAAACCTTTGAAACATAAAAGCAGCCAAACAAACACATTGGCAGCAGCTATCTCTGCAGAGAACATGACGGTAGGTCGGAATGGTGTGAATTTCCTATTCATCTAAGTGGAATGACTTCCATGTCAAGTGATAGCGAGAGACAAGTCTAGGTATTAACTATTTCACGGTTGATCAAAGTAAGCTTGGCGCTCAAAGCAGCACATGGCCCCCACAGCCAAATGCTTTGAGTGGCATGTGGAGGTGCAGAAGGCAGGGAACCTGCCTCCGGGACCTGCTGGGCAGCTGGCCAGACCCTTCGGTAAGCACCTCCTGGCCAGAGCCTACACCTGGCACCCCAGTGTGTTCCTCTCCTCAACTTTCTGTTCTCCCTCCTCCATCTTGTCCCATGTCTCAACCCAAACCCTCTGCACCCCACTCCTATAGCCATAACCCCTCTCGCACCCTGCACCCAAATCTCCTGGCCCAGGTCAAATCCCAAATCCCTGCACCCACCTGTGCACCACTATCCAGAGCAAACCCCCTCCCCCCCCCCCGGGACCTGGACCCCAATCGCTTCTCCAGGTCCCAACCTCCCCCTTCCCACAAACTCCCTCCCAGACTCCACATGCTCTCCAGCTCTCCATTCCCCAAACCCACACTCCCTTCTGCACCCATCCTCCATCCCATTCCCTTCACCTTCTCCATTCATATCATGGAAGAGTGTGGCCCTCGACCATTTACCAAATTCTTGGAGTGGCTCCTGATTAAACATGATTTCCCACCCCTGATATGAGATAGTTGTATGACCCTGATTGCCAGACTATCTGAGCACCTCACAAAACTTCTCTGAAGCCTGCTTACCCACACTGGGCAGAGGGGAACTAAGGCACTGAGAGGCTAAATGACTTGCCCAAGGTCACACAGGGGGTAGAATAAAACATAGAATTGAACCAAGCTCGAATTCTAGGCTAGTATCTCTCTTTAGAGTGCCACTCTGTGGTACAGTGTGCCAGTTTTTACTCTGAAACTATGGGCAACATGCAGAGGAAGCAGACAGATGGCTCTCTGAAAACTTGTCCCAAGAGATGGTTTATATTTGGTTGGGATTTTTTTTCCTTACGTTTTTTTAGATTTTTTTAAAAACAAAAGTAGAAGTTCTGTTTCAATATTTCCCCCCTTTCTCTCCCTTTCCCCACTGGAAATGGCAATGAAAGTCAATTGCTTTTTAAGTCACAAAGGTGCTTTTGAACATATTATCCATCCTAATTAGCAACTGCAGGAAGACAGGCACTAGAATCAAAGTGGAGTGAGCTGGGTGGCAGCAAATGCTGAAGAGAGTTAATTGGAATCACCTGTGGTGAAGAACCCACTCTCAAATTTGCAGTCCCCACAGGATTTGCATTCTCTTATTGGTCAAGAAAGTGGAAGCCTTCTTTTCACTGGCTCCCTGAACTGTCAATCCTCAGTATTTCACCGCCTACACTCAAACCACAACATCACCAGGACCCTATAAAATCTTGTCAGATAGTAAGTGGAGTAAGGCAGTGTCTGGAGTACTGAGAAAGGTTGGTATGGGACTTGCTGTAGTGGTGGGGTGTTGGCAGTAAGGGATTTGTAATCTGTTTTCTTTTGTTCCTACAATTCATTGGGTAAAGCTTGGCAGTTATGGTGATAAAAAAGTTTGGCTGTGGGGCTGTGTTTATGGTGGTAAGAAGCTGCAAGCAGCATGCAGGTTGGGAATCAGAATGTGGGATGCTTAATGTTTGCTGCACTTAAGCCCCTTTCCTCTAAGGGGTAGGATCATGTTAAGTTTATTTATCATGCAGATAAGACAATTACTAGCTTTAGTAGTAACTACACACCTGAGTCCTTCCATGGACTTTCAATGACCCAGGGGCAGCAGACAGTATCACTTTGCTTCCTTTTACCTTTATTTTTTAGCAAAACTAAAATGCTTGCTTTAAACAAGCAGTGGCAATATCTCTGCTGACTAAAGAGCAAGCCTTCACCTAAAGGTGGGCTCCCTCTTAATCTGTTGCTAGAGGGTCAAGAAATGGCTGCCCCACCAAGTGGGGCACTGCACTGGTCTCTGGGTGTTGTAACTCTAGGAATAGCTAATGCTTGTAACTTAAGCCTCTTTTTACCTGCTTTCAGGCATATCTGACTAGACCATGACTTCTAATGGGCAAGACACAAATGTGGCATCCCCAGAGCATGGGGAGGAGCAGGTAGGTAATTCCTCTTAATCATTGCTGGTTCAACCTACAGCAGATAGTTAGGTGTCTAATTACAGGCTCCACACCTGCATATCTTGGCTTATAATTGTTTACTTAAGTGGATCTTGTGACTTGATTTTTCATCACTCTAATGGTATGAAAGCCTGAAGAAATGCTTCTAACATCACCCAATCTTCTGATACATTCACTTGTATAACCACATGACAAGTACTGAGTCAGCTCCAGGATAGGCTGTTGCTTCCCTGATTCCATTGTTTTCCCCTTTGTCTCACTAGAATGTCCTGAAGAGGGTGGCCAGTCTCCCTGTGGTCAGCGCTGCCTGTGATCTGGCTGCCACAACCTACACCTCCACTAAGGAGAGCCATCCCTATGTGAAGTCTCTCTGTGACATGGCCGAACAGGGAGTGACCTCCCTAACCAGTGTTGCAGCCAGCAGTGAACAGCCAGCTCCACCTGCACTTGAGCCTGAGGGTGAGTCAAGTGTATCCACAGAGCTCTCTGCATGTGAGACACCACATCCTGAAAGGAGGGTCTGAAGATCAGTGAGCCTGCAACCCTGAAGGGGCTAGCAGCAGTGGGAGTGATGTGACAGTAGGAATGACACAGCAGCCCATGGAGACATACATCCACCTGCTAGAGGATAATGAAGGGAGTTGCTTGCACCAGTTACTCCTGCTGAACCTGTGCTTTTCTATGGTGTAGCTAGGCTATAAAAATTAGTGCTCAGCCACTTCCATTTCAGGAACAAAACCCTTTTAAAGGGGTCTAATTGCAAAAGGTGAGCTCGCTGCTCTGCAACAGAAGTTAGTGCAATATGGCACTGCCTCTGTACCAACACCAGTGCTATAACACTGCAAACTGAGTACTGAAAAATGGTGCACTAGCTTTTTGTTGGGCTATTGCCTGATGTGAATGCCAGTGGCAACTCTGACATGTTTCTGTCATGAGAGCAGGTCACTAAACTTATTGCGGCCAATTATTTATTGGGTGAATGGCTGAGTAGGAGATTTGGTTTAAAAGCTTCAAATCTGTAAGACTATGGAGGGAGACCCTTGTACAGACAGTCCCCGGGTTATGTACAAGATAGGGACTGTAGGTTTGTTCTTAAGTTGAATTTGTATGTGAGTCGGAACTGGTACATATTGTAGGGGAAACTCTAGCCAAACATTTCCCCAGAGCTCAGTTTTATTCTCCCACACCTCACTTCCCTCAGCCCTTTATTCTCAAGCTGAGGTGTCTGCTGAGAAAAGCCGCTCCGCATCTCCCTGGTCTGCTGGAGGGGGGCGCTAGCTTCGTCTCCCTGGTCTGCTGGGGGGGAAGCAGCTAGTGCGGGGTTGCCTCACCCCGTTTGTAAGTAGGGATCCGATGTAAGTCGGATCCATGTAACCCAGGGACTGCCTGTACTTAGTCCAGCTCTGCTAAATCCTGAGTGCACAAGCTTTAGTAGTAACATCACACCTGATGCCTTCTGTGGACCTTGAATAGGGATTACTTTCTAGAATCCCTCAAAATACTTGGGTGAGACTGAATTCTGCAGTAAGCATAGAGGTGATGGGAAAGTGCATTCTCATGCTAGTCCTAATTGTCTTGATTGGGTAACTCTCCATCTAGAGGAGGCATGATATTTGCTGGAAAGGAAAGCTCATAGCTTGGGGGAGAGGGTGAAAATAACCTTGCATGAAGGGGGGAGGCAAAACAACCCTGAAAATCCAGGTTCAATGCAAGTGTTGGTGTGCAGCACCTATAATCCAAATTGTTGCTGCCAAAACATATGACAGATGTGAGCCAGGTTGTATATTGTAGTAGTAAGATTTTTCCAATCAGGAAATAACATCCTGATGTGTCTCTGCAGAGGCAACAGGAATGGAGTCGGCTTCTGAAGTCCCAGAGCAAGTGGAGGAGACGCTACCAACCCTTCAGCAGACAGCTGAGAAGGTAACGCTCAGCACATAGTGACATGGCCAGGGTTCAGAGTATTCCTTTGCTTCCTCCAGCAGAGGCACACTCCATGCTAGAAGTGGAGGGAGGAAGTGTCTGTTACTCTGGTGTAGAGTGACTAGACCTTTTTTAAAAGGACAGTTCTGTAACTAAGCCCTCCAGTCCAGAACACTTGGCACCAAAGCCTCACTGCTCTGGCATAGGAAACCTTCACCATTAGCAAATTGCAGAGTGTAATGGGAGGGAGGCAATTTCCAATCTGTTTCTGGCCAATCCTAGAGGCTCCACCACAACCCTAGGTTGGGCACAGCACTCCATCTCCTCACCCTAGGGCCTGCCCCCATGGAGCACAGGACAGCTCCATCCTCTAAGCACATTCCTCTGCTTAACAATCTCTTTAGGTGGGTTTGCGAAAGCCTCTGCAGTTAGTTCTCTGGTGCACAGTGCATCCTTAGAGCTTAACCCCTTCCTGCCTGCACTATAGCAGGTGGACACAAGGTGGCTGTCAGTGGGCGGCAGCAGCAGTCTGCAAATGTAGCTGCTTTTTACATTGCTGCCAGAGAACAGACAAGCTGCTTTGAGATAGAGGGGGAAGGGATGACCTCTGCAAGGACACAGGTCAGCTCATCCCATCCCATCCCTTCCCTCCTGTAGAGCAGAGAGGCTGCTGCTGGCAACATTCTGGTGTTAACCCTGGTGCAAGTCTGGGAAGGCAGCATGTGACCGCTTTCTCTAGTCTTTCTGACCATCTATAGAACTTTTATGTTCAAGGGTACACCACCAGTAGAAGCAAAAGCTAGCTTGGTGCTCTCCTGATTATCTGGGTGGCATTTGGCTCTTGCAAGCAGCTGCACAAGCAGGGAACACAAGCTAGGCATGAAAAAGCAGAAAGGGCTGGATAGTGAGACTCTGGTCAGGTGGCCATCACTCACACCCCTTCCCATGTGACAGGAGCATGGGAGTCTTCTCCCCATGTGCTCCTTATTCTAAAAGTTAAAATCCAGTTACAGAGCATTTCTTTAAGTAGAGACTTGGTCAGCTTGATTAAGCATTTGCACTGAATAGGTGAGATGACTCATGCAAGCTTGTTCAATGGCAACCAGGTTTTCTGTACTGAGCACAGGAGGAACATGGTCATCCTAGCAAGATGCAGTCCTTCTGCTGAAGGGTTAGGATCTGTGAGCCTGAGCCTATCCTGATTTGAATCCCTGGGTTGAGGTGACTTTATTGCCCAGAATTTGTAGTCAGTAATGTCTTGCTGGGTCCTTCTCTCTAGGCCATGTCTGACACACAGGAGCTGGTATCATCCAGACTGACAGATGTCAAGGAGAGCATGATCAGAGTGGTGGACATGACCAAGGAGGCCATGCAGGATGGTATGAAGACCACCAGATCAGTGGTAGCAGAGGGCATGAGCACTGTTGTGGAATCGAGAATGGGCCAACTGGCCATAAGTGGGATGGAAGCCATGCTGGAGAAGTCTGAAGAGCTCTTGGATCACTATCTTCCCATGACTGAGAATGAACTAGGTAAGAACATTGCAATAACTGGGCAATTGTCTTTGAAATCCCAGGGTAACCCTCCTCTTGGGCCAAACTTCTTTCTAGGCTTCTCAGTCTGTATGCCACCCACTACAGGCTTATCCTACAGCATTATCTTAACTCATGCCTCACCTTTGAGAGATGGCATGTAGTCAGTTAATACAGCTTGCCCAACAAATGGGAATGGGTGGTACTGGAAAGAATAGAATTAGCATCAGACATGGTGGGGGTAATACACATGATTTGAATAGCTGTATAGAAGGGTACAGGTTGCTCAGGAAGGATAGAAAGGGAAAGAGGAGGTATTGCCTCTAGTAATGTGTATACTTGGCCTGAGGCACTGATGTGTTAACCTCAGGATTAGGCTAAAAGGGGTAAAAACAGTCATGTTGGGGGTCTACTACAGACCACTGAATCAGAAGGAGGTGGCTGAGGCTTTAAAAACCAATTCATCAAGCACAGACTTTAGCAGTGATGGCCTTAAACTACCCAGGCAGCTGTTGGGGAAACCAACACAACAGGGCTCAGATTGTCCAATAAGCTCTTGGAACGCATTGGAGATGCCTTCTTTCAGAAGGCGGAGCAAGCTACTGCTGCAGAATCGCTTCTGGATTTGACTTTTTTTTAACTGGTGGAGACTTTCAAAGTGGAAGGCAGCTTGGATGAAAGTGGTCATGAAACCATAGAGTACACAAATCTAAAATGGTAGAAGAGAACAGCTACATAAGACAATGACTACCGGCTCTAAGCTAAGGAATTTAAGGTCCCATGGGAAGCAAGACCGAGAGGAGGGAAAACAACTCAATTGCCTGTCGAAACTACCAACTGCTTTAAGGGTGCAAGAGAATTTCACTGTGTAGAAGTATGGCAAGAGACCACCTCAGCTGAAACAGGAGATCTAAAATCTTAGTCAGAATTGGAAACTAGATCTTATTACAAAGGATGAAAATAAGCAAAACAGCATGTGGGGCAAAAGCACACAGCAATCTAGCTATAGAGACACATTGTAATCTAACCTACAAATATAAGAAGCGGGAGGGACTAAAGACAGACACTTTGCTCAGAGGGAGGAACAGAAAATGTGGAAATGAGGTGCTAAAGGAGATTGGTAGTGACAGGATGCCTAATGTAATGACTAGTAGTAATGGGATAGATTCTGAAGTTAAAATAGGAAAGCACAAGCTAAAAAGTACTTAGGCACTGGTGACTTGAAGCTAACTTGTCTGTCTGTCTGGAATGAATACTAAAGGAGCTAATATCTCGCACCTCTATCATCCCTGGAAGTCATTCTAGAAGCCTGGGACAGGGCAAATGTCCCTTTATGGATGGGCACTGTAAAGACATCTCAGACTACAGACTAGTCAGATTATCTTCCATGGCACAGAAGTTAATGGAGCAAACAGTTAAGGGGTTCACTTGCAAACATCAGGAAGACCAAGTGATAGGTGATAATGACCATGGACTTGTCAAGAACAAATTCTGTTAAATCAATCTGGCTTTATTTACGAAGATAAAAAGCCTTGTGGACAAGGAGGGCTGTGGTATACCTAGAGTTTAAGGTCATGTGAGACTATCAAATGCTTTATCAGTAAACTAGGGAAATCCAGCCTAGGTAGAGTGACTAAGGTAGCTACATAACTGACTAGAGAACCATTTTCAAATTATTAATCCTTCAGTCATGCTCAGAACAGCATAAGTGGGATTCTGCAGGGGCAGTTTGGGGACTGGTTCTCATCTTCATTTAAATACTGGCATACAGAATACACAAAGGTCCCAGCTGGCTGCATCTGGGACAAGTTGCAAGTCCTTGTCACTGGGACAGGGTCAAAATTCAAAATCATCTTTACTTCAGACCATTTCTCCAGATCAAGTAGACTAAAGAAATGCATACACCATTTAGGAAGGAATAATCAGTTTCAAACATACAGAATGGGAAAGGATTGTGTGGGGGGAGTACTGAAGAAAGGGATCTTGGAGTCATAGTGGGGGACAAACTGAGTCAGTGTGACATGTCTGCAAAAAAGCAAACCTGATTCTGGGCTGTATAATGAGCAAGACATGAGAAGTAGCTTTTCCAGTCTACTCTATTAGGCTTCAGCTGTAGTATTGTGTTCAGTTCTGGGCACCACACTTCAGGAAAGATGTGGTGATATTGGAGAAGGTCCAGAGAAGAGCAACTAATGATTAAAGGGCCAGAAAACATGACCTATAAGGAAGACTGAGAAGTGAGTTTTTTGGAAAAGAGACTAAAGGGACATGACAGCAGTACCTACAAGGAGGAGGGTGGGAAAACTATTCTCAACCTCTGGGAGGCTCCATTGATGATTTCTTGTCCTACCAGAATTTGAGGTAGGATTAGGAAGTTTTGCTTGCACTCCTTTTCCCCAACTCTAAAGCGAGCAACCTTCTTTCTTCCCTCTAGCGGAACTTGCGGAATCCGTGGAAGGGGCTGAAGTGTCTGCGGCACAACCACAAGAGCGTCGCAGCTACTTTGTGCGTTTAGGTTCCCTGTCCACCAAACTCCGCCAGCGCGCCTACCGCTATTCCCTGGACAAGATGAGACGCACCAGCCACAGCATCAGTGAGGCGCTTTCCCAGCTTCAACAAACCATGGGACTGGTAAGAATTCACCAACCTCTTGAGACTGAACTCCTCTGACAAATACAGAAAGCAGCTGGTGGCACTGATTCCCTTTCCCTCTTCTCATGCTCCCCTTAGAGCAGGGAATCCTTGCAGACTAGGGTACAATGAGGTTTAATGTCAGTTAAGTCTATATAATATATTTTTGTTGCATTGAACTTATCACTGAGCATTAGACATACCCTAGACAGTAGAACCAGAATAATGGATGTGCAAAGACATACTGATGTGTGGTGTTTGACTATACTTAACCCACATGTAGATTGAATACATCAAGCAAGGTGTCAAACTTCAAGATGTTCAGGAGAAGTTCCAGCACATGTGGCTAAACTGGAACAGAAATCCTCCACAAGGCACAGAGATGACAGACTTGGCCAACCCTGAGGTATGTACATTGCTTGTCTGTCTGGTCAGATTAGCTAGTATTCTAGTCCATGTGTGGGGGAGGAGGGGTTATTGGCACTTAAGCAAAGACTAACTTGGTTGATCACTAGGATTTTTTTAAAGTTTGACAATGCTATCCTCTCAAACATAACTGGAAGACTTGCTTTTTGCTTGGGTATCCTTAAGTGTCTGATGCCTTGTGTGGGGGAACACTAACACGAGTCACCTTCTATCTTCCCCACCAGATGGAGTCTGAGACTTTGGCTATGTCCCGCAGCATTCTCCAGCAGCTGCAGGATGCCTGCCGAGTGCTAGTATCCAGCATTCAAGGTCTCCCCACCAACCTTCAGGACAAGGTGCAACAGGTGTCTCGCAATGTGGGAGAGCTCCATGCTTCCTTCTCCACTGCCCGTTCCTTCCAGGATCTCTCCAGCAGCCTCCTGACCCAGAGCCAGGAGATGGTGACCAAGGCCCAGGAATATGTGGATGAGCTGATGGCATATGTGATGCAGAATACCCCTCTGTCTTGGATTGTGGGACCCTTTGCCCCATCGGGGAAGGGCTCTGCAGATTCCCTGGAACCACAAAATCAGGAAACTGAAGCTAAGAAGGCAGAAGTTGTAACAGCATCAAAGTCTGAGGATCCATGAGCTGAAAACACAATTTCAACTTGGAAGCCTGAGGGCAGACTTCCTCACTGTTCATCTCCTCTGCTTTAATTTGTACTAGTCTATTTACACTTTGCTAGATCTCGGTACAGCAGCTACTACTACAGCAGCTACTAGTACTAACTCCTGGCAGCAACAAATCACTCCATCTAGAAAGGGATATGACTAATCTACTTCAACTGGCTACCTGTTCTGTGTCGTGGTTGACATGAGAAATCAGAGGGAAGCATTGTAACAGTGGTTGAAGGATCTCATAGGTGAAAGGTTATGCTAGTCTGTGACTATTAGAATGTAGAGTTTGTACTTCAAAATAAAATGTCACTGCATTTTGAACACTGTGCTTGTCATGTCTAGTAGATGCCACCTACTATAGGCCTGTACTCCTCTGCCAGGAACTAGTCCTGTTTCTCACTAGCCACCACCACAATAGTGGCAGTAACTTCTAAATAGCTATAGATCTACTACTGCCCTGTAAGTATAGATAGATGTTACATTACCCTTATTGCACATGCTCTCTCCCCAGGTTGTCTTAGAAGTGCACTTGTCTCTTCAGGTAGCAATGTGTGGGGAGGGGGAGAATGGTGCAGCTGATCAAAATTCCTGCCACCATTCTAGCACTGGTTGGCAAGGTACTATGTGGGTGGTTCTAATGCAGGGGCACAAGGGAAGGAGGGGCAGTCTTTAGAACATGGTTGGCAGAGGCTTTTGGGTATAGGTGTCTCAGCATATGAAATACTGGTGACTGATAGGGCACATACCTGTCATAGTATGAACACCTACAAAATCAGTTGGTGTCAGTATCAAAGCTGTGTAGGTTTGCACATCAAGCATTTGTCTCTCTCTCAAAGATTTTTACAGGGAGCCATATCCCCTGTGCACAGTGGCTCTTCTCACCTGAATACTCCACATAGCTGCATTAGTCTATGCTTTTTTCCCCACGGGCTGATGCCCCCTTACAAGGAAGGGAGTAGGAGCCCCCATAGCCTCGATTGTAACAATAGTCATACAGAAATCAAAGCTTAGGCCATCAAAGGAAGACGGCAGTCTGAGGACAATTTCAGCTGCTTGTACCACAGCTGAAGAACACCTTGGCCAATCGTTCTGGGATCTTGAGGTGCTGAGTAGAGCAATGCTTGAAAACTGAGTGACTCTAAAGGAACGCATGCTTCAAGCTAACCCACTATGCCAGACTTGAGCATGCTGTAATGACAGCTTATCTAGCTGTTGTAGATCCTAGCAGATTCCCTTATGAATCTCCTAAACCACCCCTATAGAGAAAATTGTTCCTGAAGTGCTAAGGCCAGTGTGAGTATTCTCTACAGTGGGAAGGAAGATGTAGCTTATTCAACAGTCTGATATTTATACCGCTTCCCAGCTGAAATCAGCTATATTGACTCAGGATGCTCCCCAATGCATGTGAGGCTGCAGGGGTGCTCCAGGGCTAAAGCACATTGGCTGGATCTAGAATGGCAAGTTTTTCTGCAATTGCTTTTGCGGAAAAACTTGCCAGCTGTCTACACTGGCCACTCGAATTTCTAGAAGAACACTGATCTCATGTTAATGTTCTTGCAGAAATGCTATGCTGCTCCTGTTTGGGCAAAAGCCCTCTTGTGCAAAAGCATTTGTGCAAGAGGGCCACTGTAGACAATGTGGTATTCTTTTGCACAAAGATGCCCAGAATGCCATTTTCACAATTGGGGCTTTCTTGCACAACCATGTCTAGATTGGCATGGATGCTTTTCTGCAAAAAGTGCTTTTGTGGAAAAGCATCCGTGCCAATCTAGACACTCTTTTCCAAAAATGTTTTTAACAAACTTTTCCATTAAAAGCACTTGTGGAAAATCATGCCAGTCTAGATGTAGCCATCCAGTTATGACCTATTAGTGCCTCCTGCCCACTGCTGTCCTCCATTCCTTCCAGTTAGGGTAGTCTGGTGTCTTCAAACAGCACATCTGATCAAAAAGAACCCTGGAAGGTCCACTCAGCACCACTGAGCAGGTTGTTTAAAAATCCAGCAGGTGGCAGAAGAGATGTCTGGGCCTAAGGCAAGCTCCTTACCTGCCTCTACATGATTCCTGGAAGCAGCTGCTAGGTCCCTCTGTGGTGCACTTTCCTCAAGTGTCAGCTGAACAGTGGTGAAGAACTGGGACCAATTAGAGCCTCAGGTGCAAGTGGACTGTCCCTATGGCTCACAGGGAGAGAGCCACAGCTTTCTGGGTGTAACCATGCAGCAAAAATGCAGGAAGCCAGTGTTTGTGTAAAAAGTCTTATGCAATGTAATGTGCCTTACTGTATTCTGTCAGCCACCTTTCCTGACTAGCAGGAAGGAATAGCCTAGTGTTGGTAAAGATGCATCATGCAGGCTGTGTCCATTACTGGTGTGAAGCCATGAACAGACCAGAAGAGTCAGTGACTCATTAAAGTCATCCTTTTATCCTTTAGGACTGTTCTCTTTGAGTATAAGAATGTCTTTTGCATTATGGAAAAATTTTAGTAGTTACTTTAATATTGGAATGTCTTGTACTAGGCCTGTACTTGCAAAAGCAACAATATAACTCTCTTTTGAGTGAGAAATGTGGATTTTTAAAGAGAAATAAGCCTGAAGGCTACCTTAGCATCCAGATGGCATGAGGGGAGGCTGTAGACTCAGATGCACCAAAGAACTTTCAGATGTGCCTCTTGTATTGGCTGGCTGAGGAGGGGAAGATTGAGGACCTTGAAGTTAGAAGCAAGGACTTGCAATGTGTGAAGATAACACATCCCATCAAAATCAGCACAGGGCAGCACTTGGAAAAATCAGCAGCAGCCTGATGTGAAACAATAGAAACCATTTCCCGATAAACCTACATTGCAATACAACTACACCATGATGCAGTGCAATCCATAAGTATAAAAGGAATTTCTATAAAAGGGGGGGGTGCCTTGCCATAAAGCCTTGGGTACATCATGCCAAACAACAGCCACAATCACAACCGGCAGAACCTGACTCTTCCACTTAGGCCCAATATGTCTGGCTATTAGTTTGGTCCAAGCCACAGATTGGTAACTGTAACAATGTCAGCAGGACTGTTGCATATGAAAGAATGTGTATTTTTATTTTGTATTCTCAATAAATGTGGTGTAGTGCCTTTCCCCCTAAAAAGATTCCATGTGCTTTTTATAAGCCTTACATGGGTGCTGTGGTAAGTACTGCCAGGACCTCAAACTCTCTGCCCCAGCCTGGAGTCCCTGCCTATACTCTGAACCCCTCGTTTCTGGCTCCACCTGGAGCCTGCATCCCTAGCCAGTGTCCTCATGCCCCAGCCCACAGCTCTTTGCACACCCTGCAACCTTCA
The DNA here is from genome assembly GCF_052426305.1 of Pelodiscus sinensis. Lineage (NCBI taxonomy): Eukaryota > Metazoa > Chordata > Testudines > Trionychidae > Pelodiscus > Pelodiscus sinensis. The sequence goes on from NC_143052.1 coordinate 113,512,190, forward strand.
TTTCTGGACCATGCTTGAGACACACCACAGAGTGCACCCACTCCCCCGCCAGAGCCCTCAAACAGCCCAACTCCTGCCCCAGCCGAGTGAAAGTGAGTGAAGGTGGGGAAGGGTTAGCAATTAAGGGAGGTGGGATGGATCTATCACGAGGCAAGGCCTTGGAGAACGGGCAGGGCATGGGCAGACCTTCAGGGGAGAAGTGGAGCAGCAAGCAGGGCAGGGATGTTGGGTTTTGTGCAGATGGAAGGTGAGCAATGGTATCTTCCCCCCCCTGCCTGCTGAAGGTCAGTTGTGTGGGAAGGGGAAGAGCAAGGGTGAAGTGTACAATGGGGAGAGGATGGAATGGGGTAAAGCCAGGAATAGGCAGAGAAGGGGTCAAGCCCCTCCTGTGACTTAATAAAATGGCACCTCTGGCACTGTGGTTTTTGGTAGCACAGCATTCTGTGCCAACAATACTAGACTAAGGCAGGGATTTATGAACCCTGCAGACAAATTCAGTTACTTGGAAAATTACATCTTGCAAGTTATATGACAAAATACGCCTGGTAGGACTCATTCTGGGAAACCCCCCAAGCAGCCAGCGGATTTGGGCATCCCATCCAGACTTATGTTTCTGTGATTTTTGCATGATCCAAGGTGGCTGGTCTTGAGGTGATAATGTAGCTAATCTCCATCAAAATCTCTATATCTATATTAGAAATGTGCATTTTTCTGACTGTCCATGAGACTGTCCATCTGTGAGTCTTTGTAGCCATGTAGAATACAAACATTTATTTTTAAATGGCAGCTGAGATTGATCTAACCACATGACGGGGCTTCAGGCATGTTGCTCTTGTGTCTCCATCTCACTCTGCTCATGCCCAGGGTGTGTCTGAACCTTCCTGAGAGGGGCCCAAGGCCAAAGACCCCAGCAGAGCAAGCGCGCTCCCGTCCTGAGCACCTGCACTGTCCGCTCTGAGTAGTACCTCACACAGGCAGGGCTTGGATCGTGGGCAATCCCAACAGGAGAGCAATGAAGGAGTGACAGAAGTAAACAGTCTTCTCCCTCCCATTCCTTTAAGGGAATGCATCCAACTTTTTTTCTGAGTGGGGGCTGAAAGAGGAGAGAGGGAAGCTATTCCAGTCACAATGCCCAACTCTTGTTCTCAAATAAAATGCTTTATTATCTATCTAAGGCAAGGGAGGGCATTTGGCCCAGCACCTCCCTCCCCTAAATCTGCTACATCGCTCTCCTGCACCTTTACCCCAGGTCTCTACCCAAAGCCTCTACACCCCTGCTCCTGCACCCATACCTCCTCCCAGACTCTACACACAAATCCCTCGTGCCAGGTCACAACCCAAACCCCTGCACTCACTTAGGCTCCCCTACCCCAGGTCACAAGACCCCCTGGATCCTACATCTCCTCCTTGCATCCCAATCCTTGCCCTAGGTCACAACACTGTTCTTCACCCACAGTCCTTCAGGCCCATGACTCTCTGCAACCTTGCCCCCAGAGATGGTTTATATTTGGTTGGTTTTTAAAAGATTTTTAGGTTTTTCAAAACAGAAGTAGAAGTTCTGTTTCAATATTCTCCTCTTTTCTCTCCCTTTTCCCATTGGATGTGACAGTGAATGTCAATGGCTGTTTAAGTCACAAAGGTGCTTTTGAAAATTTTGTACATGCTAACTAATAACTGTATCAAGGCAGGCTGTGGAATCAAAGTGAGTTCAGCTGGGTGACAGCAAAAGACTCAGTGGGATTAATTGGAATCACCTGTGGTGAAGAACTCACTCCCAAACTTTGCAGTCCCCAAGGGATTTGCATTCTCTTACTGGTCAGGGAAGCAGAAGCCGTCTTTTCACAGGCTCCCTGAACTGTCAATCCTCAGTGTTACATCCCCTACACGCAAACCAGGGAGTATATAAAATCTTGCCAGATGGTAAAGGGAGTCAGGCAGTGTTTGGAGAACTGAGAAAGGTCAGTGGGAAGGGAACATGCTGATAATAAGGATTTTTAATTAGCTCTTGTTTGTTTCTACAATTCATTAGCTATAGCTGTGCAATTATGGTGCTAAGCAATGTTTGGCTGTGGGACTATGTTTATAGTGTTAAGAAGCTGCAAGTAGAATGTGGGTTGGGAAGTAGAGTCTGGGGCCCTTAATGTTAGATGACTTTTTTCATGCAGTTAAAAGCCAATTACTAGCTTTAGTAGTACCTACCATATATTTGCTGCCTTTCTTGGCTTTATGTAAGTAGGTATCTTTCAATAACTCAGTGGTATCAGACTAATCTGTACCAGAATGGAAATTTTTTTTTTTGTAAGTAGTGAAAATGTACTTGGCTCACTAAAGAGCAAGTATTTCTCTAACTCTGAGCTCCTCCTTAATCTGTTGGTGGAACTACCATTTGGTTTCACTTCTTTGTGCAGGAGACCATTGCAGACTCTAGGGTGCTATAATTCTAGGGATAGTTACTGCTGCTAATACAGGCCTTTCTCTACCTTCTTTCAGGCATATCTTACAAAACTATGACTTCTAATGGGGAAAAGACAGATGTGGCATCCCCAAAACATGGGGAGGAGGAAGAGCAACAGGTAGGTACTTCATAAACTTTGCTAGTTAACATACAAATGCAGCTGATAGCTGGCTGTTATGTAATAGCAGGCTAAATGCATGAATAGCTTGATTTGAAGTAAACAAATTATAGAGACACTTTAGATTGATAAAACCCAATCACATGTTGGAAGTAGCTGTTAAGCCTCTTAGCAGTCAGCCTCTCACCAATCTCCTTTGATTGGGGGCTAACATATTCACAGGTATAGTCACCAGGGTTACCATATTTAAACTCTTTAAAAAAGAGGACATACTCTAGAGTGTCCTCTAGCTGTATGTACCAGCTCACATTAATATGGTTACCTTAACCACTTGACAAGCAATGGTTCAGTTCCAGGACTGGTAACTGCTTCCCTGACTTGTTTTTTTTCCCTTGCTTCACTAGAATGTCCTGAAGAGGGTGGCCAGTCTCCCGCTAGTCAGCACTGCCTGTGACCTGGCTGCCACGGCCTACACCTCCACCAAGGAGAGCCATCCCTATGTGAAATCTCTCTGTGACATGGCAGAGAAGGGAGTGACCTCCCTAACCAGTGTTGCAGCCAGCAGTGAACAGCCAGTTTCACCTGCACTTGAGCCTCAGGGTAAGTAAATTGTGGCCACACCCCTTTCCACATGTGTATGTCGAGAGGTGGCATCAGTAGGGTCTTGGGATCAGCAGGCCTGCAATGCTAGAAATGTGGGCAGCAGTATGTGTGACTGTAGCAGTGATACAGTAGCCCATGGATACAAACAACACTGACTAGCGGATAATGAAGGGGGTGGTTGTTTACATGAGTTGCCGCTGCTGAATCTATACAAAAATCATTGCTTGGGTATTTCCATATCAGGAGCAACTCCCTTTGAGAAGGGGATCTAACTGCAATGAACTCACTTAGCAATGGAAAATGCTCAAACTAGTCTCTCATCAACAGAAGTTGGTGCAATACCTTACCTACCTTGTGTATCTAAGACCACTGGACAAACACCGCTATTACAACAATACTGTAAACTGAGGCTAAAATTGCCCAACAAGAAGTTCTCTAGTACCTGACATCTAGAACACACATCTCACTCTTGAAGAGGACACTTGAAAAGTAATGCCTAGAATGTTTTGATAACGAATTGTGCAGTACACACATGGGAGGGGAAACATTTTCTCATGTCAGTCATAACCATCTTGCTTGGGTAACAATGTGAGGAAACTACTGGATACAGTGATTATTCATGGGGGGAGGAGGCATTTACAAAGAGCGCCTACCTTGAAAAAGGGAGGGAATTTTTCTTACGTGGGAAAAGAATGAGAAAATAAGATTCTCTGCCTCACCAGTCCCCAGCAACCTAGTCTGATTACAAGTATCAGTGTGTAGCACCTGCTACCCAAACTACTGCTGCCTGAACCTAACTAAGTCTGTCTCATAACAGGAAACCTGGCTCAGATCTAAGTATTGCAAAAGCAAAACTTTAAGCATTAAAGTAGCTACATTATGGTGTCTTCCTCTGCAGTGGCAACAGGGACTGAATCTGCTCCTGAAGTACCGGACAAAGGGGAGGAGAATCTGCCAACACTTCAACAGACAGCTGAGAAGGTAACTCTCAGCACACAGTGACATGGCCGGGACATAAAGCAATAATGGGCTGCTTCTTCCAACAGTGGACCACTCCATGCCAAGAGGAGATGAGGTGGCAGCAAATGTCTATAGAACTCTGGTCTATGGCTTCCCAGCAAGATGTAGGGTGACCACATGAGAATTTTAAAAATGGGACTGTCCTGCATTTAAGCCCTCTGGCAGGACTCCTAATGCTTTTCTTAAACAAAATACAGGATGACTTTCCTATCTCTCCCCTACCAGTATTGGTGGGGCCTATTGCCAGCTGCATCTCTAACAGCTGCCTGCTCTGTGGCAGTGACTGATGGTGACTCTAATGGGTGTGCAGGGAAAATCTGCAGTAGGTTGGGCAGTGCTAGTCCAATACAGATCCTGCTTAGTGCTTGATCTCAGACAGCAGGGACCCTAATTCCAGCCTGCACTGGCTGTGCATTGCAAGGTGCACTGGGTCATGTCTCCTTTATTTCACACCCTTCTCACTGGTCTCTCTCTGACTTGACCCATTGCTCCCCATCATCTCCTGTTGGATGCACCCCACTCTTAGCACTGTGTGGAGAACCAGTCCATGATTGGGGCACTTGGCAGGCTCCTTCCTTGCCTCCCTGCCTTTGTCTGGGCCAATATCCTGAGAAATTCCATGTCTCCCTGCTTTGGAACTCTGGCCAGAGAAGCCAAGCCCTGTGGGCACAAATCTTGCACAATGCACTAGCATGGAGAAATTGGCTTGCCAGCTAAGGTGCAAAGTCTGGTGGGAGGAAGACCTTTGCAGCTTGTTTATGGCCCAACCTTAGACTCCTCCACAGACTCTGCAGTAAGGTTCTCTGCACAATAACTCTACATGGCTTAACCCCCTCCTTCTTGCATTATATCTGGTGGACAAGAACCAGCTAGATCATGTAAGTGTCCAGCAGCAGCCTGGAGGTGTAGCTGACTCTGACACTGCAGGCAGGAAGAGATGAGCTGAGGTGGGGAATGAGCTCTGCAAGGATACTGGTTAGACCAATTTTTTCCACCTCCTCCACAGCTTGACTTTCCAGTCCCCTTCCCAGCACTAAAGGCTGTTGGTCAGACTCTAGCACTTCTCCCCAGATTAATCTGAGTATGTGACCAATACTTGCTCTAGTCTGTTCCATCCATGTGAAGAATAACTTAAGTGCACCACCACTAGAAACACAACCTAGCTTTGGGTGCTCTGCTAATCAGCTGAGTGGCATTTGGATTTTAGTGGCCAGCAAACATACAGCTTACAGGGAACACCATATATGAGCCAGCATATCCCTGCCATGTACCTGAGGAACACACATCAGCAGGAGAGATGGGTTTGTTCTGGAGCCCAAGCCAGGCATGGAGTGTGGAAAGGGCTGGGCAGGGAGGGTCTGGTTGGGTAGTCACAACTGTCCCTCCATGTGTTGCCTTCCGCATATGAACCTTATACTTAAGATTCAAAAAGAATCCAACTACTCAGTGTAATACAAGTCAACTTGTTTAAACATCTATGCAGCATAGTTCTGAACTCAAGTGAGTGACTAATGGCAATTTCACTAGCTTCCTACATTCAGCATGGGGGGGGGGGGGAGAAATATATCCCTCTAGCAAGATGCAGTTCTTCACCTGAAGCATTTGACCTGTGGGGCTGAACAGGTGGTAATCCTCCCCTACCCAGACTTCAACATGTGGTTTTAGTGCCCTGAATTTCTGGACAGTTACGTCTTTCTGGGTCCTTCTCTCTAGGCCATGTCTGACACACAGGAGCTGGTATCATCCAGACTGACAGATGTCAAGGAGAGCATGACCAGAGTGGTGGACATGACCAAGGAGGCCATGCAGGATGGTATGAAGACCACCAGATCAGTGGTAGCAGAGGGCATGAGCACTGTTGTGGAATCAAGAATGGGCCAATTGGCCATAAGTGGGATGGAAGCCATGCTGGAGAAATCTGAAGCGCTCTTGGATCACTATCTTCCCATGACTGAGGATGAACTAGGTTAGAATTCAGGAATGATGGGGCAATTGTTTTTGGAAGGCCAGAGCAATCTTTCCTCTGGTCCTGATTTCTCTCAGGTCTTCTCAGTCCTGTCACTTGATGCAGACTGATACTATAGCAATCTCATTTAACCCACATGCCTCTTATTTGAATTGGTTGGCATGTGCCCAGTTAAAATGACTTGAGTAACAAGTGGGGACCAGGTGGTACTGGGAGGATCCATCTGCACAAAACTGACTAAGGCATAGTCCTTATTCAAGAATGCAAAAATAGGTTTGGTCTTTAAAGTCTGAAGTTACTTCCCTAGCACTGGATGTATCTGAACTTCCTAAGACCTTACAAATGTTTGAGATAGGATTGGGAAGTGCAGACAATACTGGAACTTAATTTGAGTGAGCAACCTTCCCTTTGTTCCCTCTAGCGGAACTTGCAGAATCCATGGAAGGGGCTGAAGTGTCTGTGGCACAACCACAAGAGCGTCGCAGCTACTTTGTGCGTTTAGGTTCCCTGTCCACCAAACTCCACCAGCGCGCCTACCGCTATTCCCTGGACAAGATGAGACGCACCAGCCACAGCATCAGTGAGGCACTTTCCCAGCTTCAACAAACCATGGGATTGGTAAGAACCTCTTGTAGCTGAAGCCCTCTGACAAATACAGAAAGTAGCTGGTGGCTCTTTCCCTCTCCATATGCTGCCCCTCAAAGCAGTGAACCCTTCTCCATCCTTATGGACCAGGGTATGAAGTTTAGATGTCAGATGTGTGCTATGTGACCAGATCTTTTGCTGCATTGAGCATACCAGTCTTGATGGTTGGAGATGTGCCCTAAGCAATAGATCTGGAATAATGGATTTGCATTTACTGATGGTTGAATACACTCCTAGATTGACTACATCAAGCAAGGTGTGACACTTCCAGATGTCCAGGAGAAGCTCCAGCACATGTGGGTGAGCTGGAACAGAAGTCAGCCAGAAAGCAGTGAGATCTCAGACTTGGCACAACCAGAGGTATGTACATGGTCAGAAGCTGGCTACTAGTCTGGTTCTAGAAAGGCTGATCAGCTATTAATCCAGAGATCCACTTGGGTGGTTCTTAGGGTTTTTAAGGCTGATGTCCAAGCAAGCAGTCAAGACAGCTTTGTCATTACCAAGTTGATCATATAAGCAAACTATGTGCACAAAGGAATTCAGTCATTCACATGCATGCCTAAGTGAGGAACTCTGTTTAACATCTGCACAGCCTGTAGACATGTACTGTAGATCATGTGAACAAGGGTTTCCCTGGTTGAAGACACTTACCTAGCATAGCTCTGACCCAGCCACATGGCTTATGGCCATTGTTAGTCTGCACTGTCCCAAGCTGCCTCCTTTTATCTAAAGGAATTCGGAGTCAGTAGTTCCATCAGACTTTTTAATCACTGGCATGCCAAAATGACTGGAGGATGCAGCAGCAAGTTTGATGCCTTGTGTGGGGAATATTAACACAAAGCTTCTTCTGTCTCCCCACCAGATGGAGTCTAAGACTCTGGCCATGTCCCGCAGCATTCTCCAGCAGCTGCAAGATGCCTGCCGGGTGTTAGTATCCAGCATTCAAGGGCTCCCTGCCAACCTTCAGGACAAGGTGCAAGAGGTGTATCAAAACATGGGGGAGCTCCATGCTTCCTTCTCTACTGCCCATTCCTTCCAGGATCTCTCCAGCAGCCTCCTCACCCAGAGCCAGGAGATGGTGACCAAGGCTCAGGAATATGTAGATGAGCTGATGGCATATGTGGTGCAGAATACGCCTCTGTCTTGGATTGTGGGACCCTTCGTCCCATTGGGTACAGGCTCTGCAGGTTCCCTGGAACCACAAAACCAAGAAATGGTGGCTACAGAGGCAGAAGTCACAGCAGCATCTAAGTCTGATTAAGGATGACCTGCAAACACAAGGAACTCTTCCCTCATTCTTTGAATTGTATCTGACAAGTCACTATCGGTCTCCTTTGCCTTCATGTGCACTAGCTACTTCTGCAGCTCTCACATGGCTAGTACTTGTAACACCTGTGTCCTAGATCTCTCCTAACATATGGTGAGGATTCAGTCCTCCATATCTAGGAAACAATATGACTAATGTAGTTCAGCTGTCCTTGTGTCTCTTGGCTGACATGTTTAAATCTGAGTGAAGGATTGTTTTGACAAATAGCAATTTGATTAACTTAGGCAAAAGAACCATATGCAGCCTGAATAGCACAACCTAGCATGTTGTGACTGCTAGGCTGTATCAAGAAATCTTAGGCTGGTATTAAGTACAATCTTCAAAATAAAGTGTCATTGCATTTGAACAGTGGGCTCTCTTGTCATGTCTAGAAGGTGCTATCTTTGCCAGCAACTAGTCCTGCTCTTAGTTTCTCATTACTACCACTGCCATCGAATAGCCCTAGATCTACTATCCTGTTAACAAACATTGGCTTCTTGCTAAATGTGGAGCAGAAGAAATTGTTGTTAACACTATTGCACTCTGTAATAGAAGTACACTTGGCTTTCCATGCAGCCAGTTGGGTGGGGGAGAAGTAATAGTGCAGCTGGCTAAAATATCTAATGCTACTCTAGCACAGGTTTGCTTAGTGCTAGGGTTTGGGGGTGGGACAGAGAAGAGAAGCCTAGAAGGGATTGGCATGAGGAGCTTTTAGGTATAGGTGTCCCACTAAAGAAATGCATTCTGGTACAATCATGATCATCTTCAAAATCAGTTGGAGACCTATAGAGCTTTGATGTATAGCCAGCTTTGAATTGCTGTCTGAATGGAAAGGTTTTCAGGAAATGCTACCTGCTCATGCATAGTGACTTCTCTAAATTGAATACTCCACATATGGAAAAATCCCTTGGGGGGGGGGGAAGCTTTGACTTTCAAAGCAAGATGGCAGCTCAATTACTGAACAGACCCCATGCCTGCTGTATGCCACATACCTTTAAGAACCCATACTTACCAACTACAAGTCACTCATTACAGAATTACTTGAAAACATGCTCTGTAAATAAGAGGTTGCTTATTGTAGAGGTGGTGTCTGCTTTGAATACATAAGAACGGCCATATTGGGTCAGAGCGGTGGTCCATCTAGCCCAGTATCCTGCCTTCTGACGGGGGCCAGTACCAGATACCCCAGGGGAAGGGAACATCACAGATAATCCTTGTGTTCCTTTATCCATTTCCAGATAAAGTGCACTCCAAACAGGAAAATAGTGGGGGGGGGGGGGGGAGAGGGAACAGCATTCTACTGGTGATTGCAGGTGAGTAGACCAAATGTGGAGACCTGAAAAAGATAAGATTTCTTTGACAGGTGCTAATCTGTCTGTTGGATGAAGATGCAACACCTTGCCTAGCAATTGTTGCTAATAAGGATATGTCATTTTCTCCTTGCTAGCAAAGACTATGATTTATTTAAAGAAGTCTCTTAAGTTATAAGAATAATACCTTGTAATAATGCTAACTCTTTGTAGTAGCACTAATGCCATTTATTGGCAAGAGATATTAGCTCTAAGTAATCAGACTGATCTGGACTATATTGCCTAAGGCCTATGTTCTGTACTCTTTTCTTTTCCTTTTTCTCTCCTCCCACCTCATCATTGGTAGCTTCCTTTAGAGATGAGACAGTATTTTATATAAAATATTTTGATCTACATATGGTGCTCACCATTTATTTTAGGAGACAGTTTCTGATCTATCACACTTCTGTATTCTATAATTAAAGGAGTTACAATATCTGGGTTTCCAGAACAAGATATTGTGGAAATTATTTTTAGTTAAATCCCTTCCTTTTTGGTATCCTGGGCTGCGCCTTACATCATTGCTCCTGGAGAGGTTGTTTGTAAGTTAATGGTTTCCATGATTTTCCCCCCCCAAAATCTTTGTCTTACTATATAGGTCTCCTTCTCTCTACCCCCTGAACCAAACCCTTGTCTTTAAGTTATGAAGAGAGGAAGATGCATACCAAATTTGTTTGTCCTAGCTCTTACTGTTTAGGAGTTCTCGAACAAACTGGCAAATGGACAAACTCAAATCATATCTATAGTAGCCCAATGTCTGTGAGTCTGTAACACAGACATACATGGTCCTGGCTGTGTATGTCACCACCCCGCCACGCCCCCCTTCCCCTCCTACTGTGGTGCTTGGCTGAGTGCTGTTCTGCTCAGCTGGGCTGTGGCAGGGGAGCCAGCGGTGGCAAGGGCAGAGCGGTGATGTATACGGCCAGAGGGCGAGGCTGTGTATGTCACTACCCTGTGCCCCCTTCCCCTCCCACCGTGGTGCTTGGCAGAGTGCTGTGCCCCTCAGCCGGGGTGCTGGGGGGGGAGCCCAAATGGTGGTGTACATCACTGCCCCATCCCTCCTCCCCCACGGCAGCCCGGCTAAGCATGCAGCACTCAGCCAAGCCGCCATGGAGGGAGGAGAAGGGGGTGGGGCGGTGATGTACATGGCCCTGCTCTCTGGCTGTGTACATCACACGGGTAGGGTAAAAAACCAGACACCCTTGATTGGGGGGTGGAGGGAGCGGGACTGGCTGGGGGGGGGGAGAGGGAGCAGGAAGCAGAGCTGGGGGGGAGGTCAGAGGCAGCGTAGCTGGCCAGGGGAGAACGGGGGAGGGGTGGCTGGTGGGAAGCAAAGCTGGTCGGGGTGGGAGTCGGAGGCTGTGGGGCTGGCCAGCAGGAAGCAAAGCTGGTCGGGGGTGGGAGTCAGGGGCAGCGAGGCTGGCTGTGGGAAATCAGGAGGAGGAACTGGCAGGTAGGGAGAGGGAATCTGCCGGCAGGGAGCCGGACTCATGTGCGTGTGTGCATTCTTGACAGAGACAGAGGAGAGAGAGTGAGAGGCAGGAGGGGGAGAAGAAAAAGAGAGAAATGGAGTGGAGAGTGAGAGGCAGGAGGAGAAGAGAAAGAAATAGATGAAGAGAGAGGCAGAAGGTGGAGGAGAACTGAGAGAGAGAGAAGGGGAAGCAGGAGGAGGAGAGAGAGAGAGACAGAGTGAGAGACCGGAGGCTCAGGAGAGAAGACCAATGTGGAGGAGAGACCTGAAAATCCCATCTTAAGACCAGCTAATTGGCTAGTATATAATAGATTAACCAATTAACTGAGTTCAAACTGATAACTAATTTTCTGGGTGAATAATATTATTAAACTAAACACAGAACTATAGCAAATGGAAACAATGAATTTATACTACTATGACTCTTTGGGGTTGTGTTGATTGCTAACTTGGCTCCTGGACCACTGACTATCACTGGTGTATAATTTCTAGAGAGGCTCCTTGAAAGTCAGATAGAACCAAAAACAAACACGGCTGACTGGCATTGGAAACATCACAGAGCATGGGAACAATGGTTTGGTACTTGGGAGCAGTTTTAGGATCAAACAATAGTGTAGTTGTGACTGTCTCCTATTTCAAGAAACATTATAAAAAAATTGCACCTTCACAATATTTATTTCCTTCTTGCATTTGGTGAAATATTGCAACATTACCCTGATTCAGACATTTACCCGTCTCCAGAAGCTCATTTTACTAGATTATTATAGACTGCTTTCCTGTCAAATTTCAGGTCAAGATGCAATAAGTTTATCATACTGCAGCAATGCTTCATTCTCTGCTCTTGTTTCCTTCTAAGACCCATCTAGATGAACCCTCTCCCCAAGATGGGAAAGGATGAACAAAAAGGAAGAATATAGGAATGAGCTGCTGGAGTATATAGTGTACAGTACACCTCTCTGTTGGTTTGTCACCCATTGGTGCTTTGTGATACAGAACATAAGCAGACACATTTTGTTGTATTGGTGGAGTCTAAGAAGGTGCAAGAGAAACTGGACTGTAGGGCTGTGTCTACACTGGCGCGATCTTGAGCCAAAGTAGCTGCTCTTGCGCAAAAACTTGCTGCCTGTCTACACTGGCCGTGTGTTCTTGTGCAAGTAAACTGACGTTCTACTGTATGAAATCAGGGCTTCTTGCGCAAGAACTATGATGCTCTCACTCAGGAATAAGCCCTTTTGTGCAACTGTTCTTGCGCAAGAGGCCAGTATAGACAGGCAACATGAATTTCTTGCACAAGAAAGCCCTATGGTTAAAATGGCCATCAGAGCTTTCTTGCGCAAGAGAGCATCTACACTGGCATGGACGCTCTTGCGCAAAAGCACATGCACATGCCAGTGTAGACGTTCTCTTTTGGAAGAATTTTTGCACAAGATCATGCCAGTGTAGACATAGCCTAGATGTTTGGAAGCTGCTACAGGACAGAACTTCTCTGTGGTACTAATTCATTTGTAGAGCTGTCAAGCATTGTCATCTTTGTCAAACAAAAGCTTTGATCTTGTGAACTCCTGAAATTCATGGAATCATTTAAATATTGGCTGTGGGAGGGGAAAGGGAATCACACACAATCTGGTCTTGAGTTTGATTTTTGTTGGGTTACATGCATGATAAACAGAACCAATTTAAAACAGGGAAGTTAATAGATAGCAAACAGAACCTGCCATTGCAAATCCAGTAAATTGTTAGTTTCAGTTTCCCTTTCTTATAAGCAGACAGGTCATGAAGGACAACATTGTGATTTGCCTTACAGAGCCATGCAGGACAGTAAGGAGGAATAGTCTGGTGAGATCAGTGTTGCAGGGTAGGACTGGTATTCCCCTTCCTAATGTAGACGGGCTTAGAGTGGGCAGACCAGAAAGAAGAATACATATGTCTTTACTGTATGTCCTGTGACTCTTGCATAATACAGGTGTGATTTACCACTGTCTTGCACCTTCTGTAGTTGTAACCCACACACCTGCTGGGTGTGGTTTACTGTCCCATCTAATGGCATTGAGACCTCCTACAGAGAGACTAGTGAATCTGCTCTAGAACCTTAGCTGAGAGGAAGTGAGCTTTTAGTTCATGTGGTAGAGGCTCATGCACTAAGCTCCAGAAGTCCCAGGTTCATTTCCAGCTGTTGGCATTATATAGTTATTTAAACTAATGCACAAAGGGTGCAAAATAATGGCATATCAGAATGGTCCTGTAACCCATTACTTCTTCAGATCAGCAGAGAACATTCTGTAAGGTTGATCTTCAAAAGACATTCCACCTGAAGAAGTCTGTGAGTTTGCTAAGCCTTTGAGCTAAAAAACTTGGATTCTTTAGCAAAGTTAACACAGGATGAAGACTATGAAGTAGGGCTGGGTTATTTTTTTCATTATCATAAATTTGCCTAAAAATCCATTTTCAGGATATAGAAACTTTTTTCAAATGTCAGTAATAAATGGGGGCAAGAAATTGAAAGAGTCAAAGCAGTTTGTTCTGTTCAGTTCAAAATGAAACATTCTGAGTTTTCATTTCTACTAGTTTCTTTTTGACCACTTGGAAATGAAACACTTAGGCTGTGTCTACACTGGGCCACTTATTCCGGAAAATCAGCCGCTTTTCCGGAATAAGCTGCGAGCTGTCTACACTGGCCCTTGAATTTCTGGAAAAGCAACGACGCTCTTCCGGAAAAGCTATGCTGCTCCCGCTCGGGCATAAGTCCTTATTCTGGAACACTGTTCTGGAAAAGGGCCAGTGTAGACAGCCCAGTAGTCTTTTCCGGAAAAAAGCCCCGATCGCGAAAATGACGATCGGGGCTCTTTTCCGGAAAAGCGCATCTACATTGGACACAGATGCTTTTCCGGAAAAAGGGCTTTTCCGGAGAAGCATCTGTAGCCAATGTAGACGCTCTTTTCCGGAAATACTTATAATGAAAACTATTCTGTTTTAAGCATTTCCGGAAATTCATGCCGGTGTAGACACAGTCAATGGCTATGTCTACACTGGTGAGTTCTTGTGCAAGAATATCTTGCACAAGAACCCTTGTGCAAGAACATGTCCACACTGTCATGTGCGTTTGAACAAGAGCATCCATCGCAGTGTGGATGCTCTCTTGCGCAAGAAAGCTCTGATGACCGTTTTAGGCATAGGACTTTCTTGTGCAAGAATCCCCTGCCACGCGTCCACACTGCCCTCTTGCACAAGAGGGCTTACACCTGTTAGAAAAGAGTGTAGCTCTGGAACAAGAAGTCCTCTCTTCTGATGCCATACGGTAAATCATCTCGCGCAACAGCGGGCGGACAGTGTGGACGCTTTGTGAAAGAACGGCCATTCTTCCGCAACAACCCTCCAGTGTAGACATAGCCTCAATGTTTTTAATTTTGAAATGTTGTGTCTTTTCAAAATTTAGCTAGATTTAAAAAAAAAACTGAGGGAAGAGTAAAAAAGCACCTAAAGACTACATGAAATGAAAAACTGAACAAAAAAATCTCTTAGGGGCAAATTAAATGTTTTCATTGATTTGAAATATATTTTTCCATTTTTTCCACTTTGATGAGAAACTGAAGGAAAAAAATCAGTTTTGATTTGAAGTGATTTTTTTAAACTTATTTTTAACTTTTTTAACATCAGCTCCTGAAAAAAATACGATTTGCTTAGTTGTAGTCCACACACAAATATTTTAGTGTTGCAAGACAGGGTCAAGTGGGAAAGGTGACAGCAAAGAGGTAGTATCTCAGAATCTCAGTCTAGTTGCCCATTTCGGGTACAGGTACATTAGGGAAGGTGAAAGCAAATGACCACAAGGTGGGACATAACATGAATTCAGCACCGGTTAGGGTATCAAAATTAAACTAAAGAATCTCAGCTGCTTCTGGTTCATCTATGACTCTTTTGATGTCTCAGCTACCTGCACCAGAACCTCACACCTCAAAAGTATTGTAAGAAATGCCATGAAGTGTTTTGTGTCACAAGGCAGTACTATACAGTGAGAGGGAATCCAAGGGACCATTGTATCTACCTACAGTCATTTTCTTTTAATAAATATTCACCATTTCCTTGATATTTAACTGTATTAAAAGTAAACACAGTGAATGGAGAGGAGATGCCCTTTCCTTAAGCAATACAAAATGCAGCCAGAAAGAGCATTTGAGAAATGCAGCTTCATATGATTAGACTGAACAGTAAAATATTTCCAAACTCAGTTATCTAGAAAACTGTGTCCCTTACAATTTAGATGACAAAACACACCTGGGAGGTAGGACTGATTATGGGAGATATCAAAAACAGTCAAGCTGCATTGGAGGTCCAGGCTAGACTTACGTTTCTATGCTTCTTGCAATATTAAAAGTGGCTGGTCTTCAGGTGCTAATAGAGCTAAGGCCCGTCAACATAATTTGACTGTAGATTATGGGAAAACCTGGAAAGAGCAAAAATGGAAACATGGGCAGGTGCCTTCCTCTGCACAGAGCCTAACACAGGTGCTTGGAGAGGTATAAAATGCCATATTTGTCTAAGTGGGTAACTCACCAGGCCAAATGATGGTGAGAGACATGTCCAGGTTTTCAACTCTTTCACTGCTGATCAAAGAAAGCAAGAGAGGAGAGGGAGGATTGCAGATTCTGGGGGTGGCATCTCATTTTCATGGTGAGAGTGGATGACATCAGGGAACAATTCACACTCCCCTGGCTACACTCTGAACCTTGGGGCTAAAAGGCCATATGCCACCAATCCCACAGAGCTGGGCTAGCCATTCCCCTATTGACGTCAAGGGAGGATGGGTGGGTGGTCAAACACCAGTCAGGGCCAGGTGAGGGTTAAAGAATTACTTCTCTTGGTATAGATACTGCTTCTTCCTCAACAGGAGGCTGGATGCCAGCACAGACAAACACCACAGTTCTATTCAATGCTTGGTTTTGTAGCCACATGAGGTAGAATTATAGAACACTAGAACTGGAAGGGACCTTGAGGTGTCATCGAGTCCAATCCCCTGCCCTCACATGGAGACACTGCTGTACATAGTGCAGGAGTAAGCTCTGCAGCCCCATCCCTAGGGCAGCTGTCCGGGTGAGCGTTATAGACCATCCCTGATAGATATTTATCTAACCTGCTCTTAAATATCTCCAGAGATGGAGATTCCACAACCTCCCTAGGTAACTTATTCCAGTGTTTAACCACCCTGACAGTGAGGAAGTTTTTCCTAATTTCTAAACTAAACCTCCCTTGCTGCAGTTTAAGCCTGTTGCTTCTCATCCTATCCTCAGAGGCCAAGGAGAACAGTTTTTCTCCCTCCTCCTCGTGACACCCTTTTAGATACTTTAAAACAGCTATCATGTCTCCTCTCAATCTTCTCCTATCTAAACTAAACAAGCCCAATTCTTTCAGTCTTCCCTTATAGCTCATGTTCTCTAGACCATTAATTATTCTTGTTGCTCCTCTCTGGATCTTCTCCAATTTCTCCACATCTTTCTTGAAATGTGATGCCCAGAACTGGACACAATACTCCAATTGAGGCCTAATCAACGCAGAGTAGAGTGGAAGAATGACTCCTCGTGTCTTGCTCACAACGCAACAGTAGAAGCGTTTATTTTTAAATGGCAGCTGAGATTGACCTAATCACATGACTGGGCTCCAGGCATGTGGGTCTTGTGCCTCCATCCCATTCTGGTCATGCCCAGGGTGTGTCTGAACCTTCCTGAGAAGGGCCCAAGGCCAAAGACCCCAGGAGAACAAGCACAGCCCTGTTCTGAGCACCTGCACAGTCTGCTCTGAGTATCACCTCACACAGGCAGGGCTTGGGTCGTGGGAAGGGACAGAGCCACCAGTTTTTGTCCCAGTTCAAGCCCTGGGGGGAGAACAATGAAGGGGTGACAGAGGGATAAATACTCTTTTCTCCCAGCCATCCCTTTTAATGAAAAGTGGTATGCTGTTATTCTCAATGATGTTTGAAAGAGGAGAAGGGAAAGGTATCTCCAAACTAAATTCTGCAATGTCTATCTAAGGAGTTTATATGGTCCTGATTGGCAAGGTATCTGAGCACCTCACAAAACGTCTACAAAGCCCAGAGGCCCTATCATTCCCTTTGTACAGAGGGTAAATCAAGCACTGCAAGGCTAAATGACTTGCCCAAGGTCACACAGGAGGTGTCTGTTAGAGGATAGAATAGAACCAAGCTCAAATCCTAGCCTAGTGCCCTAAGCACAGGAAAAAACTACTGATCTTTAGAGTGCCACTCTGTGCTACAGTGTGCTGGTTTTTACTCTGAAACTATGGCCGGTGATGAAGCAGGCAGATTGTTCTCTGCAACCTTACCCCCACAGATTATTTATATTTGGTTCATTTTTTTAAAATTAGGTTTTTCAAAACAAAATTAAAAATTCTGTTTCAATATGCCTCCCCACCTTTGCTTCTCTTTTCCCATTGGACATGGCAATGAAAGTTCATGTCTTTTTAAGTCACCGAGGTGCTTTTGAAGATTGTATCCATCCTGACTAGTAACTGTTTCAAGGCAGGCGGTGGAATCAAAGTGTGTTCAGCTGGGTGACAGCAAAAGATGAAGTGGGATTAATTAGAATCACCTGTGGTGAAAAACTTACTCCTAAACTTTGCAGTCCCCAAGGGATTTGCATTCTCTTACTGGTCAGGGAAGCAGAAGCCATCTTTTCACTGGCTCCCTGAACTGTCAGTCCTGAGTGTTTTACCCCTCCCCTCACAATGACATAATCAGGAGTATATAAAACCTGACCAGGTGCTAGCCCACATAAGGCAGTTTTTGGAGTACTGAGACTGGTCAGGGGGTTGGTTTGGTTGTAGTAGCAATTGTTGGTAATAAGGTCTTTTAATCATCCTTTCTTTGGATGTTAGCATGCTTCTTTGATTAGGGCTTTTGGGTTATGTTGTTAAGAAATGTTTGGCTGTGCTGTATTCATATTGTTGAACAGATGTGTGTAGTGTATGTACTGGGGAGCTTCATGATGATTAACCTTAAGCTCCTTGTCTGAGAGACAGGATCATGTTATTAAGTTATTTTCTTGTACTGTAGGGCTGCTAAATGACCTTCAGCAGTAACTGCATGTTTACTGACTCTAATGGACTTACAAAAGTAGAATTCTTTCAATGACTCTGTGGCATGAAAGGAATCTGGAAGATTCTCTATTTCCTTACCTGAAGTTTCTGCTTTTTTTTTTTTTTTAAAGTATTGCTCTCTAGTGATTAGGGTATATATTGCTCTAAATGTGAGCTCCTTGTCAATCTGTGAGGACTACCATTGCTTTTTATCCTTTAGAATAGGATACTGCTCTGGGGTTGGCCTTTGTTTTTGTTTCCCCTCTGGGGTAGCTGTAACTTCCCCTCTAAAAGTTATGACTTGTAACTCCAGGCTTCTTCTTGCCTTCCTCAGACATATCTGACCATACCATGATGACAAATGGAAAAGACACAAATGTGGCATCCCCAGAACATCAGGAGGAGGAGCAACAGGTAGGCACTTCCTCATGAGCATCACTGGCTCAATTTGTGACTACAAAAGAGAGCTGGCTATCTTGCACGAGCTGGCTCCACTTCTTGGTTCTATAAAATTTTAACACTAGTTTGCTTCTGTTAAACTTCTGATCTGGCTTTATCATTAATGTCAGAAGCAGATATTAGGCTTCCTAGCTCTTCAGTCTTTCACTCCATCACACAATACTTTGATTGGCGCTAGCACATTCAAGGGTATAACCATTTGACTAGTAATGGGTTAGCTCCAGGATAGGGTATTGCTTTCTCAACCTCCTTGTTCTTGCCTCTGCCTCACTAGAGCGTCCTGAAGAGGGTGGCCAGTCTCCCACTTGTCAGCACTGCCTGTGACCTGGCTGCCACAGCCTACACCTCCACCAAGGAGAGCCATCCCTATGTGAAATCTCTCTGTGACATGGCAGAAAAGGGAGTGACCTCCCTAACCAGTGTTGCAGCCAGCAGTGAACAGCCAGCTCCACCTGCACTTGAATCTCAAGGTGAGTCATGTGTCTGAGCAGCGCTTTCTACACATGTGACCCCATATGCTGCCAGTAGGGTCTTTAAATCAGTAGGTCTGCAATGCTAGAGTCTGGTCACAGTGGGGGCTCCTTATCAGTGGTCTTGGGAGGGGGAACTTACACTGGATCACAGGCATCATTTTTTCCTAATGACCCAGTTGATCTGGGGTGGGGCTGAGGATGAGAACCTTGGGGTGTAGAAGGGGGCTCCAGCTTTGGGGATGTCAGGAGGGGCTTACCTTGAGCAGCTCCTGGTCAATGGTTCAGTGGGGATGCTGAGACGGGCTACCTGGTGATCCTGGTACCACAGATTATGCTATGCCCCAGCGGCAGCCAGCGGTAGGTTCCCAGACAGAGGGAGTGTGGAGCTAGTGCTCATGGCAGGGGCAGTGCATGTTCTTCCTGCCCTTCCATCCTCCCACCCCCACTGCCTGGGAGCTGGGCCTGTTGCTAGCCGCTTCTGGGCTGTAGTACAGTGTGTGGTGCCAGGACGGACAGGCAGCCTGCCTTAGCATCCCCACTGGTCCCCTGATCTCTCCCCCCCCCCCCTTCCGCCAACAATGAGACCCTATGCCTGACCTGCCATGCCCCAGTATTAACCCATAGTTTGAAAACCACTGGTTTATATTCTGGGCTGCTGTATCACTTCTACAAACACCCTGCCACAGGATAATGAAGGGGCTTGTTTACAATAATTACAGCTGCTGAACCTGTGCTCACTATACCTCCTGGCTGCAGTGAAAGCTCTGTTCTTGGCTACTTTCATTTAAAGAGCAACACCCTTTGAAAGGGATCGCAAACTAGTCTTTCATCAAATGGGTTCAATACTTCCCCTATCTCGTACCTCTGTCTCTGGACCAATATAGCTGCTATAACAGCACTGCAAATTGAGTGTTAAAAATAATTAATGAGCCTCTTTGTTGACCTGCTGCCTGCATGAGAACAGTTCATTGAATTTACTGCAGTCGAGGCACTGTAAAAGCCCTCTGCTTAGCGCTCAAGCTTTTGGTGCCTTCTAAAGAGGGGAGGGGGAACTATCTTGATTAGGTAATTGAACCACTAGAGTGGCATGATAAAATCTCACTTTTCTATAAAATCCATCTGTGAAGCTGACAGCAATTCCCTCCCTCTTCAAGCTATGTATAAGTAAATCCCCTTGAACAAATACTCATGCAAATATCAGTATGCAGCACCTGCAACCAAACCATTGCTGTGTGAACACATTGGAGAGCTGAAGAGGGTCTCATTGTATATCTGAACCAAAGGCTGTACATTCTGCGCTAGCAAAATTAAGGCAAGTAACTTGGGCTTCTCTACAGAGACCACAGGAACAGAGCTGGCTTCCAAAGTACCAGACAAAGTGGAGGAGGATCTACCAACCCTTCAACAGACAGCTGAGACGGTAACACCCCACAGTGATGTGGCCAGGGTTTTAGGATGCAGCCCAGTATTGCTTTTCTCCAGCAGAGAAATAGTCTAGGTGAAAAGTGGCCATAAGGTGGGAGCTGGTGTGTAAGCAGCCCTCTGGGTTACTGCTTGACAGAGGGTGGACACAATGTTTCTCTTGACAGCAACAGTTCTGTATTTAAGCCACCCCCTGAAGGTATTTTAACAATTAGAACAGCAAATGGTTCTTATGTTATGTCCACACCCCCAAACCCTAGTACTATCAGGTTCCACTGCTGTAAAATCCCTGCTCACTAGTCACTCACCTCCTGGCTGTGAGTGGGTGGTAGTGGGAATTTAGTGGTGGCTGGTATGTGAGCCTGGCTGCTGGTCTGCCACAGGCTCACCCTGCCAGGGAAGCAACCTGACCTCATTTCAAGCCAGCAGGACCCAGCCTCCATTCAATTTCCAGTGAGCACAGGCTGTGCACTGTAAGCTGCAGCAGAGGTGATGGATCACTTACTGGCCTTTCTTGCTGTCCTCTCCTTGGCTTTCCCTTCAGCCCCACTGCTCCTCAATACCCCATCCATGGGGTGCCTGTGACTCCTAGCTCTGAGCAGAGAACCAGCCCTTGGTCAGAGCACTCAGCACATCAACAGCTTGGCAGGCAGGTTTCTTCCCCTCCCCTCCACTGTTTGGGCCAGCACCCTGGGCAACTCCAAGACCCTCCAGCCCAGAGCACTGTCCAGGAGGAGTCAAGCCCCATGGGCTCCAAAGCCTCTTGGTGGTGGTTTGGGAAAGCCACTCTGGCTGTTAAGCTGTAGTGGCAGGGAGGAAGCAATTTACAGTTCATTCCCCAGTCCTATAGTCGCCAATGCAGCCCTCTGGGCCTGAAAACTGCATCTTCACCTGCTTCCCCTCTCTGGACATCCTCCTCAGCCATCTAACAGTTGTCAACTATAGGCAGGCTTGCTGAAGCCCTGCAGTTAGGTTCCCTGCACAATACACCCTTATCTCTAAATGCTTCCTGGCTAAGGTATAGCTGGGGGACCAGAGGCAGGTGGGTGATGTTGGTGGCCAGCAGCCTGGAGGTGTTAGCTGCTCTTTCCCCTCCCTTCAGGCTGGGAGGGACAAGAGGTTTCCTGCCACAAAGGGCAGGGAGGAGCTCTGTGAGGGCATAGGCCAGGTCATCCCTTCTCCCTACCACCTCTCTGCCTGCAGCTGCAAGAAGAACCTATCCCTTCCTTCCCTCATAGTGCCAGAAGTTTGTTGTTTTGTGGTGTGAACCTTGATGAATCTTGAGAGGGCAGCATGTGACCATAGAGGTGCAGGGAGAGGAGACCATACCTGTACTGCCGTGAAGGCAGGGCAGGGGGTGCTAAGATGGGTTCATCTGGAGAAGGGACAGCCAGGCATGGAGGATGGAGAGGCCTGGGCAAGAAAGGGCAGGTCAGTTGGTCACCACCCATCTTTGCCCCAGGGGGAGAGGCCATGCTTTTACTGTTCATGTGAACCTTAAATTCTTGAGGCTAAAGTGTCTTAACAATGACTAGCTACAGTGTAAGTGTCCAGTACAAATTTCTACACTGCATAGTTCTGATTGGCATAGAACCCAAATGAATCATGTGTCCCATACTCAGCATAGGGAAATAGAATTACCCTAGCAAGGCCGTGGCACTTCCACTGAAGAGCTGAGCTGTGGAGTTGAGCCAATGATAATCCTCTACTGTAACATCAATCCCTGGGATCAATGTGGTTTTATTGCCTCAAATTCCTAGTCAGTAATGTCTTGCTGGGACCTTCTCTCTAGGCCATGTCTGACACACAGGAGCTGGTATCATCCAGACTGACAGATGTCAAGGAGAGCATGATCAGAGTGGTGGACATGACCAAGGAGGCCATGCAGGATGGTATGAAGACCACCAGATCAGTAGTAGCAGAGGGCATGAGCACCATTGTGGAATCGCGAATGGGCCAACTGGCTATAAGTGGGATGGAAGCCATGCTGGAGAAGTCTGAAGAGCTCCTGGATCACTATCTTCCCATGACTGAGGAGGAACTAGGTCAGAACACAGGAATGATGGGGCAATTGTCTTTGAAAGGCCAGAGTAATCCTCCTTCTGGTCCAAACTTCTCTCTAGACTGCTCAGTCTTGTATCTGTCAACCAATGCAGGCTGACTCTACATTTTCCTATCTTAAACCTCATGCCTCAGCTTTGAGTTGATGGGCATGTGCCCAGTTAAAATGACTTGAGTAACAAGGTGGTGCAGGAAGGACCTATGGATATGAAACAACCTTTCCTTTCTTCCCTCCAGCCAAACTTGCGGAATCTGTGGAAGGGGCTGAAGTGTCTGCGGCACAACCACAAGAGCATCGCAGCTACTTTGTGCGTTTAGGTTCCCTGTCCACCAAACTCCGCCAGCGCGCCTACCGCTATTCCCTAGACAAGATGAGACGCACCAGCCACAGCATCAGTGAGGCACTTTCCCAGCTTCAACAAACCATGGGACTGGTAAGACTAGACTTATTGAAGCTGAAGCCTTCTGGTAAATAGAGTAGTTGTTGGCTAGGACTCACTTTCCCTTTGCATATGCTCCCCCTCAGAGCAGGGAACTCTTCTACCTCCTGTACGGACCAGGTTATAATGAGACTTAGCACACAGCCTTGACTGACATCTCTGTAGCTAGATGTCCTTCTGATGCATTGAGCATAGCCATCTGGGGGCTGAATGCATGCCCTAAGCTGTAGAACTAGAATAACTGATGTACAAATGGCAAATACACTCTTTTGAATACCCATCCAGATTGATTACATCAAGCAAGGTGTGACACTTCCAGATGTCCAGGAGAAATTCCAGCATGTGTGGCTGAACTGGAACAGAAAACAGCGAAAAGGCAGTGAGATCACAGACTTGGCTAACCCAGAGGTAGGTACATACTTCTCCATCTCCTCAGGAGAGGCTGCCAATATCCTGGTCTTTGCAGGGTTGTTGTAGTGTTTACTCAAATTTATCTTGGGAATCTTTTGTAAAGATGCACAGTTCCATTTCCCTTGAGCATAATGGAAGTATATCTTCCTTGCTTGATATGTTTGTCACATGCTGACTCTGTGCCCAAGAAGTCACTCTGCTTCCTCTTGGGGTGATGCATACTATTACTAGATTTAATCTCCAAAGTGTCTGCAAACTAACACTGTAGATCATGCACCTGCAACCACACGAAGCCCCTGCTCACTTCTCTGGGAGCTCTGTTCTGTCCCAGCTACATGGCTTATTGCCTCTGTAGCAGCTTGTGACAAAGGAGCCTAACTGCTTCTTGCCTGCCTTCTGAAACTCACTGTATGATCTTTCTCTCAAAGACACCCTTGGTGGCTGCTATTAGTACATTTCTTGTAACACAACTTCTGGCATAGCAAAATTGCTGATGCAGGTAGCAGCAAGTCTGAAATCTTACCATGGAGAACATTAACAAAGCTTCTGTCTCCCCACCAGATGGAGTCTGAGACTCTGGCCATGTCCCGCAGCATTCTCCAGCAGCTGCAAGATGCCTGCCGGGTGTTAGTATCCAGCATTCAAGGTCTCCCCGCCAACCTTCAGGACAAGGTGCGACAGGTGTATCAAAACATGGGGGAGCTCCATGCTTCCTTCTCCACTGCCAGCTCCTTCCAGGATCTCTCCAGCAGCCTCCTCACCCAGAGCCAGGAGATGGTGACCAAGGCCCAGGAATATGTAGATGAGCTGATGGCATATGTGATGCAGAACACACCTCTGTCTTGGATTGTGGGGCCCTTTGCCCCATCAGGGAAGGGCTCTGCAGATTCCCTGGAACCACAAAACCAAGAAATGGAGGCTAAGGAGGCAGTCATAGCAGCATCCAAGGCTAAGGAGGCTCGGATCTGAAACATGAAGTTTCAACTTGGAAGAATGAAGGCAGATTTCCTTGTGCATGTGGAGTCAACATGAGTCTGACTGCAAGTTTGTGGACACTAGCATGTTTCTGCAGGACAAAGGGCTAGTATTCAGATCTGTGCTTAGTACTCTGAACTTGTGGATATAAAGAGTATCACATTGCTTGCTTGTCTGACATGTTTAAATCTGAGGAAAGGATTGTTGTGACACCTTGGTAGGTTGTAGGTGGTTCATTCACCTGAACAGGTGCTGCAGCGGTGACTGCTAGAATGTAAACAGTTGGTCATACTATGTTGTACTAATACCACCCTGCCTTCAAAATAAAATGTTACTGCATTTGAGTACAGTGTCCTTTCTAGCAAGAGTATTCCAGTTCTACAGTAGGTGACAAGTATGCTGCACCCAGTCCTGCTATAGTGATCATTTCTCTAATGACCACTGCTGTTAAGGGCTTACCATACAAAGTGTCCAGGCATCCCTCTTGCATCCAAATCTAGAGCCTGAGTTTCTAAATAGTTTTAGATCAACTACTCACCTGTGAACATTGATGCTCCAAACTTAGAGCAGGAATGTTACACACTTGCCCCCTAGCAAGTATCCCCTACTCTAAGATGGAGTCTCCTCCTTCACCAAACTCTTCCCTGAGTCTGCACATCACTAATCCTGAGTCCCCTCATTACTTAGTCTCTGATACAGTGAATCAGGCCCCCAAACCTTCTGCTGGAGCTTGTGGCCTTGCCACAACCTATCCCAACACACCATAGAGAAGTCCTCCAAACAGTCTAGCATATCTGTAGGAGAAGGTGGCCGATCCTGCAGTTCCTTTTATAGGGCCTTCCGGGCCCCTGATTGGAGGGCAGTCTGTTGCTGGAGCCTTCTAGCAGAGAAGACCATGGGTGGCTGGCTGGCTGAGGCAGCAGCCCTGAGCTCCATGTGGGGAGCTATTGTGGACTGAGATACAAGCTCTAAGGTAAAGTGTGAGAAACCAGCCCGCCCGAGGGGAAGCCCTAGCAGCACCATTCTAGTAGAGTGGGGAACAGGCCAATCCCAGCCCAGCATGGAAGAGCAAGCAATGCAGGGAAGGGAGCAGGAGCAAGGTTTCTGGAGAAGAGGCAGGGCCTCAGGGAAGGAGAGGGGCAAGTGTGTTGGTTTGTGTAAATAGAAATTTAACAGTAGTACCTCCCTTGCTGCAGATCATCTCCTCAGTGGCATGCAGGAGGCTGGGGGAGGAGCAAGGGTGGATGGTGCTCATGCCCTCATTTGAACCCCTCCCTGAAAAAGCAGGGTTGGGGGGAGGGCCTGTGCCAGAGTAGAGATTAAGCCCCCCGGTAACATTAAAAACAACACCCCTGGCATTGTAGCACAGTATTCCTGACAGCTGTGCCAGCAAAATGAGGCTAAGTCCAGGAGCCAAAGTAGCACAACCCAAAAGAGCCACAGTAGTGTGAATTCATTCTTTCATATACTACAGTATATGAAATTCCCAGCCCCAAAGACAAAGCTGCAAGCAGCTCAAACTGTTGCACTTAAGAACTGCCTCTGGAGTCAGGGAATGCAGCTTTAAGCAGATCTCAAGTATGAAACCAAGGGATTCAAATGTGGGAGCTCCTGCCCCCTACACTGCTAATGAATGGTGAGGGGAATTATTCACACTCCCCTGGTCACATGCTGCCCACAGAGCCCAGCTATCCATTGCCCTATTGACATCAAGGGAGGATGGTGGGGCCAGACAGGAACCCCCCTGTAACATCTATTTTTGCTTGCCTGGAGCATATAGGGCATGGAGAACAGTAAAATCGGCATAGTCTTTGAAGTCTTGACAGAAGGCCTGGATATGCTGGCTGCTGTGACCTTGGATGGCTGTAAACAGAGATACGCCAATTGTTGACCTCGAGGCTGCAAGAACTGCCTTGGCTGGCACCTATATTGATACGAGTACACAGCCGTCCGTGGGGGGGGGGGGGGGGGGGGGAGGAATCTTCTGCCCAGTAAAGAATGTCCAGGACTCAGTTTAGTTCTCTCTTACAAGTGTAAATTAAGTTGAAACTCCCTTGTAAGAACTGGCATCACAAAGATGGACCAACACAATTTGGCATCTTAGATAAGAAAGAGGATCGGGCCCCTATGGGTATAAAGATGGATCCAGCAGCACACTTACTGAGCATCAATCTACCATCTATCTGCTGGTCAGGTTAGTTGATTGGCCTCCTGAAGTTCCACAGGGATGCCCACCTCATATTAATCTTTCCTAGGAATTGAGGGACCAGCCCTGGCCTGATACGCTGGAGTCAAGAGGCACAGAAGGGGGTAAAAATTGTACCTGGATGTGTCCTTTGTCTTAAGTGTACACTAAGGGTACATCTAGACTACATGGCTCTGTCGACAGAGCCATGTAGATTTGTTTGTTCAGCAAAGGGAAATAAAGCCGCAATTTAAATAATTGCGGCTTCATTTAAATTTAAATGGCTGCCGTGCTGAGCTGACAAACAGCTGATCAGCTGTTTGTTGGCTCAGCGCGCTAGTTTGGACACTCTCCTGTCGACATGAAAGCCCTTTATCGACCTCCCTGGTAAACCTCATCCTACGAGGCATAACGGGGAGGTCGATAAAAGGCTTTCAGGTCAGCGCAGGAGCGTCCAGACTAGTGCGCTGAGCTGACAAACAGCTGATCATCTGTTTGTCGGCTCAGCGTGGCAGCCATTTAAATTTAAATGAAGCTGTGATTATTTAAATCGTGGCTTCATTTCCCTCTGCTGATCAGCCTAATTTACATGGCTCCATCGACGGAGCCATGTAGTTTAGACACACCCATAGACTTAGAGCTCTTTAAAGATTAAGCTGTCACTTGGTACCATTATTTCTATTTTCTATCTTTATTTTCTTTGTAACCATTTTTAAGATCTATATTTGCTAGCAGTTAAGAAATAGAGCAATAGCCATTGTAACCATATGATACGCTTTTTTAAATAAATCTGTAACTGTTTAAGCTTTAACCTGACTCCTTCAGTTGCTGTAACAGAACCAAGCACAATTTAAAAGAACTTCAGCCAGTCATAAGGGACAGATACAGGCAGAGCTGGGCATTTGGATTGTGTCGCTTCCAGGGGACAGATCCGTAGGGGCATCTCTTGGCCTTCCCTAGGCTGCCCACTGCGAAGGGATCATGTATCCTAGAAGTCAAAATCTGAGGTGTAATAAGCTCTCCCTGTAAACTCTGGGGCGTGTCAGCCTGTTGGCTACCCACCGCGAAGGGACCTGGTCCTAGCAGTCAAAGACACGGACGTTAAACTTCTCGGGGCGCCCGTCGGTCTTCCCTAAGGCCGCCCGCTGCGACGGGACCTTGCGTCCCAGCAGTTGAAAACTCGGGTGCATAACACACACACACACACACACACACACATACACATACACACTGCCCTGACCATCAGCTGACAGATGGGTAGGTGGGCATACAGCAGTCACAGGAAGGGGCTAAACAGTTGTGATGATGTTAGAACATGCCAATAGGAAAAAATGAATGGCTGGTCACAGGAGCTATCCACATGTAGCTTGGTTTAAAATATCAAACTACTTCTCTCCCCTCCCGCCCAGTTAAACTTGTCCTAGCTCTTCAGCCTTTCACACTACTACACAATCCTTTTATTGGGTGGCTAACACATTCAAGGGTATAACCACTTGACAAGCAATGGTTCAGCTCCAGGACCGGCCATTGATTCCCTGACTTCATTGTTCTCTCATTTGCCTGGCCCAGAAGCAACCAACAGCAGGTTCCCAGCCAATGGGAGGGCTGAACTAGCGCTCAGGACAGGAGTAATGTGCGGAGTCCTGTGTGCTCGCTCTTTCCCCCCGCCCCTTCCCTCCAGGAGCTGGGACTGCTGCACAGTCTGTGGTACCAGGACAGGAAGATAGCTGCCTTAGCACTCCCATTGGTCACCTGATTCCCCTGCAGTAACAAGACCCAGTGCCAGACACTCCACAACCCAATGCTAGCTCACAACCCATAACTTGAAAATCACTGCCCTGAGCAAATGAACTAGCATAACGGATGTCAGGCGTTTGAATACATTTAATCCACTTCTAGATCGAACACCTCAAGCAAGGTGTGACCCTACAAGATGTCCAGGAGACATTTCAGCACATGTGGCTGAACTGGAACAGAAAGCAACCAAAAGGCAGCGAGATGAGAGATGTAGCAAACCCAGAGATAGGTACATGCTTCCTTCTGACCAGATGGGCTAGCCACTAGTCTCAACCTTGCAGGGTTGTTCATCAGCTATTTATTTTTTATAAAAGACCCACAACCCCTTTTTTCCTCTGCATCATGTAATCTTGCTCCTGCATTACGTTTGTTGCACAGTGAACTCTACCCAAGGAGTTCAGTCTCTTGGCTTCCTCTTAGTCATACTTGCAAAGGCTTGCCATTTGGGGGAGAGGGGCTGCAAAGGGGCAACCACCCCAGGGACCAGCAAGTGAAAGGCCCAAGGTTCCTGACTGCCACTACAGTGGCTGGTGCCCTGTGTCCTTTCAATCGTCACCAAAGCTCCATGCAGCATGCTCCGGGTGGCTGAATCTGGTGGGGGTGATGGGTATAGGCTATACCGTATAGCACACACTAAGCAGCAGTGGGGTGGCTGGCTGCAAGCAGCCCCATCCCTTGCATCCAAGGCCCCACCACTTCAGGAGTGCAGAGCCAGGCCTCCTGCCTTGCCCAGGGGCCTTGCAAATCTGTTGGCCCACCACTTAAGATTACTTCATTTAGCTTACAGGCTGTGCTGAGGCTAATATTGTAGGGCAGGTATTTGGAGCTCTTTTCTGACATTGCTCTCTTCTGACCCAGCAACGTGGCTTATTGCCTCTTAGCAGCCTGTGGCTACAAGAAGCCAAACGGCTCCCTGCCTTTCTTCTAAAAGACTGCTTGTTTAGAGCCAGTGGTCTTTAATGGAAAGACCTTGACTGTCAATAGTACCTTTCAGCACAATGCTTGGCATTGCAAAACTTCTGGAGGAGGAAGGAACCAGCAAGTCTGATGCCTTTTGTGCGGGGAACATTAATGTGAAACTTCTTCTGTCTCCCCACCAGATGGAGTCTGAATCTCTGGCCATGTCCAGCAGCAGCCCCCTCCCGTTCTCCCCCGCCAAGTGCTGTTTTCTCACTGCTTTCCTCGCTTTTTGTTTTACTTGTAGAGTAATGGTTGTATGTTTGTCTAGAATTAAATAGTTGCCCTATGTAAGGCCGCTTTTGAAGTAATTTTGTGGCGAGAGTGACTTCTGTGGTTGGTAAGTATCTTTGGTTTTTCCCTTTCTCTCTGCCCACCTGATCATTGTTGGCTTCCTTTAGAGACAATATTTCATACAAAATATTTAGATCTTCTTGTATCCAGATGTATTGCACTCACCATTTATTTTAGGCACCACAGTTTCAAATCTCTTATGTTGTTTGAGGCTTTCATAACAGAAAATTGTTGAATTCCTTCTTTTTTAGTATATATCTGTCTTCTGGGAGCACCTTACAGCCAACTCTTCCAGAGCAGTGATGTAAGTTAACTGTCTCTATCAATGTTGTCTGAAAACTTTGCCTTGCGATGGGTCTGAAGTGAAATGGGAAGATCTACAACTAGCTCAGATACCAACAGGTATTGCTAATATGAAAAGCTATAGGAGAAAAATGGTTATTGCCATGTGCTGCTTTGCTCTTTTTCAGGGGCAGAGCTATATAAGTGATGCATAGCACCAGCTGCCCTAGTTCTTTCCAGGCACGGTGGCAGGTGGAACGGGAACCTCACCTGGTCCACAGATTCTCTTTTGTCAGACCGTGTTAGTCCCGGGGATTAATGCATTGGGATTAATGTTTGGTAGCTTCTCCAGTTAGACAGTTGGTTCTTACATCTTTTTGAGGTTTGGCACCTTCATTGCTGTTTTTTGTCCTAACAGGATTTTTCCTTGAGCAACCCAGTCACTATGTAAGTCTTTCAGCCCCGGGTCCCAGCCATTGGGTGGCTGCAATGGAATCAGGCCAGCCCCATATGCTTTTCCAGTCCCCCCACGGCCCTGCCACTGCAGGATTTCTTAACCCCTGGGGTTTTGCCAGTTCTGCTGCCCATTGGCCCTGCCACAGGCTTCATAGCCCCTTGGTCCCACCACCAGCCCTATTTTCCCCAGCTGTCCCCAGCTGTGGTCTCAGCCTGGGCTGGTGAAGGTTGCCAACTCTCCCGGACTCAATGGACCGGATGCCATTTGCAGCAATGGAATCTGGTGTTCCTGGTTCAGGAGAATTGGCAACCTGATATCAATAGAATTAAAGGGGGTTGTAGTTCTATGCCTCCATCCCAAAAATAGTTCCACTGCCGCTGCCAAACAGGGCTGGATTGGCATCGGAAACACCCCAGAGGGTGGGAACAACAGCTCTACTGGGAAGCAGTTTTAGAATCAAACAATAGTGTAGTTGTGGCTGTCTCCCATTTTAAGAGACATTTTAAAAAATTGCACCTTCACAGTATTAATTTCCTCCTTGCAGGTCCTGAAATATTGCATCATTGCCCTGATTCATACAGTTACCCAGACCCTGAAGAACATGTACCTCCATCCTACTGATTAGCATAGAATACTTTCCGGTCAACTTTCAGGACAAGATGCACGAAGCTTACCACACAACAGGAATCCTCCATTCAACATTCTCCGCTCTTGATTCCTTTTCAAGACCTGTCTATACAAATCTTCTCCCAAACATGGGAGAAAGAGATTGAGAGGGAATGCATGAAAGGTCTGCTGGAATATGTGGTGTACCGTACAGCTCTCTATTGGTATGTGGGACCCTGTAATGCTTTAAAAAGAACATAAACCCCACAGAAACAGCAAAATAGGGGTGAGAGAGAAGTTTGGAAGCTGCTACAGGACTGGACTTACTGGTGGAGCTAATTCATTAGTAGAACTGTCAAGCATTGTCACCTTTGTCAAACAAAAGCTTTGGTCTTTGTGAACTTGGCTATTAGATTAGAGCAGTCTCTGAATAATCTGGAAGCAAACAAATCATTTTTTTAAAGTCCTGTTGTTCCTGAAACCTGCCTCCTGAAATTCATGGAATCATTTAAATATGGGCTGTGGGAGCAGAAAGCGAACTACAAAAAGTCTGACCATGAGTACGATTTTTTTGTTGGGTTACATGCATGGTAAAACAGAATCAGTTTTAAATATGGAGGTTAAGCCTATAGCA
This sequence comes from Pelodiscus sinensis, assembly GCF_052426305.1. Lineage (NCBI taxonomy): Eukaryota > Metazoa > Chordata > Testudines > Trionychidae > Pelodiscus > Pelodiscus sinensis. Next base: position 113,543,662 of record NC_143052.1, read on the forward strand.
AACAGAACCTGTCATTGTAAATCCGGTAAATTATTTTAGTTTCAGTTTCTCTCCACTTGTGGGCAGACAGATCATGAAGACCAAAATTATGACTTACCTGCCCTACAGAGCCATGCAGGACAATAAGGAAGAATGCTTGAGCAGAGAATATCAGGCTCTGTGGGGCGGTATTCCCTCCCCACAGTAGGCGAACAGACCAGAGAGAAGAATACATAGATTTTCACTCTACATTGAGACACTTGTATAATACAGGCCAGCTCCTCCACTGCCTTGCACCTTGTGTAGTTATCTTCCTCTATGCACAGTGGGAGTGAAATGCTGCCACATCAGAATGGTCCTGCAACCCATTCTGTAATGTTGATCTCCAGAAGCCGTTCCACCTAAAGAGGTGTGTGTTTGCCACAGCTAAGGAACCTTGATTCTTTAGCATAGGTAACAGAGGCTTAGTTTGACACAGGATAAAAAATCCTTACTAGAACTGGATGATTTTTTTTAATTGATCAAAATGCACCCTAAAGTGCATTGTTCAGGACATAGAAACTATTTGTAAATTCCAGTAAAAATGGGAGCAAGAAATGGAAAATGTCTCAGCAGTTGGTTCCAATCATTTCAAAAGAAAATGTTTCAAGATTTCATTTCATTTCAAATAGTTTCTTTCACCATTTGGAAATGAAACTGTAGGATGTTTTTTGCGTTTTGAAATGAAGTGTCTTTGTAAAATTTAGCTAGATTTTTAAAAGGGAAGTGTAAAAAGCACCCAAAACTTACATGAAATGAAAAACTGGAGAAAAAAAATCACTTAACCTTGGTCTACACTAGGGGATAAGTTCAAATTAAGATATGCAACTTCAGCTATGTTAAATTCAACTTCCTTTATTCCTCGTAGAAGCAGGACTACTGGCATCGATGGGAGCACCACACCCATTAAATTAGCATGTCTTCACTAAACCTGCTAATTTGAACCCTGGAAGATTGCCTGTGGTTTCTTCGATCTTCTCTGAACGGTAGACATGGCCTTAGTGCTAAATGAAATGTTTTGTTTGGCTTGAAACACCTTTTTTCCCCATATTTGCTGAGGAAATACTGAAGAAAATGTTTTTATTTGAACTGATTGTTTTAAGGTTTTTTTTTTTTTTTTATTCATGAAAAATGTCTTTGCTCAGCCTTAGTCCACACATGGATATGTTAGTGTTTCCGGACAGCGTCAAATGGGAAAGGTGGTAGGGAAGGGACAGTATCTCAGAATCTCAGTCTAGATGCTCATTGCGGGTATAGGTACATAAGGGAAGATGAAAGCACTAACATAAAAAGACCACAAGGTGGGACACCAGATGGATTCCGCGCCTGTTAGGGTATCAAAATTAAACTAAAGAAACTCAGCTGCTCCTGGTTCATCCATGACTCTTTTGCTGTCCCAGCTACCTTCACCAGAAACTTACACCTCCTCAAAAAAAAGTCACCAGACATGCTATGAAGTGGTTTGTGCTGCGAGGCTGTACTAAATATCCAGTGGCTACATCTAGACTGGCATGATTTTCTGCATATGCTTTTAATGGAAAAGTTTTTCCGTTAAAAGCATTTGCGGAAAAGAGCATCTAGATTGGCACGGACACTTTTCTGCAAAAGCACTTTTTGCGGAAAAGCGTCCGTGCCAATCTAGACGCGGTTTTGTGCAAGAAAACCCCGATCGCCATTTTCGCCATCGGGGCTTTTTTGCGCAAAACCATACCGCATTGTCTACACTGGCCCTCTTGCACAAAAGCATTTGCACAAGAGGGCTTTTGCCCGAACGGGAGCAGCATAGCATTTCCGCAAGAACACTGACAATCTTACATGAGATCGTCAGTGTTCTTGCGGAAATTCAAGCGGCTAGTGTAGACAGCTGGCAAGTTTTTCCGCAAAAGCAGTTGCTTTTGCAGAAAAACTTGCCAGTCTAGACACAGCCAGTGAGTGAGAGAGAGTTCAATGGGCAATTGTATCCTCATGCAATACTATCCTTTTAACAAATATTTAACATTTCCTTGCTGTTTAACTGTATTGAAGATATGTAAGCTATAAATGGAGAGGAAATGCAGCCAGAAAGAACATTTGAAAACTGCAGCTCCTTAAAATGAACAGTAAAATACTTCCAGATGGGAGGAGAAAGCAACATTACAGAAATGTCCAGAACCTGCACCCTTCCCTCACCCAAACTCCCTCCCTCCCCACTTGCCAAATGCTCTGGGATGGAGTTTGAGTTCGGGATATTAACAAACGTGTATTTGTATAAATGTGTAAGTGCTGGATTTGTTTTAAGTGATTAAACATTTACATGAAGGGAGGCAGACAGGATCTGGTGCTCATGAGGAACATTCCCGGGTCCCACCTCCCCCGCCCTATTGCTGCTGCTGATACAGAGGCAGCAGCATGGAGGAGGGGCAGGTGGCTCTGTGGGAAAGCTGGCTCCCTCATAAAGCACCAGCTCCTGCCTGCCCCTCCCCACACTGCTGCCTCTGTGGGAGGCAGGGGGAGCAAGTGCAGGCAGCTCCACACAGGCACCAGCTTCTGCCTCCCCACACCTTTCTCCCTCTGAAACCACCAGGATTAACCAATGAACCCAGGATTATTGGCTACATGCTCACATCCCTAGTTTGGGTGCTGGATGTAGGTTCTGGGCTGGGGTAGGTGACTGGGGTGAAGAAGGCGTGAGGGGTTGAGGTCTGGGAGGGAGTTTGCTGCAGGAGGCATGAGGGGTCGGGCTATTGGAGGGACTTTGGTTATGGGATAAGGCTCTGAGCTGGGACAGATAATGGGTGTGCAGGAAGATGTGGGGGGTGCAGGCTCTGAGAAGGAATTTGGGGGCTGGAGGGAATGTGGAGGAAGGGGTGGTGGGGAGAGAGTTTTGGGGCAAGAGGAGGCATGGGGAAAAGGGTGCAGGCTTTGGTAGGGAGGGTGGGGTTCAGCACTTATATATGGAATAACTCCCATGCCAAGTGATGGTGAGAGACATGTCCAGGTTTTTAACTGTTTCACTGCTGATCAAAGTAAGGGGGAAAGGAGAGGGAGGATTGTGGATCTGTATCATCTACTGGGAGAGGCATCTCAGTTTTATTTTCATGGTGCGAGTGGATGGCATCAGGGAACTATTCACATTCCTCTGGTCACACTCTGACCCTAGGGGCTAAAGGGCCAGATGCCACCAATCCCACAGAGCCCAGCTAGCCATTGCCCTGCTGAAGTCAAGGGAGGATGGGTGGGCGGGAAAACATCAGGAACAGCAAGGGCCAGGTAAACAGTTCCCTCTTTTGGACTGGATGCTGCTTTGTCCTCTGCAGGAGGCTGGGTGGCAATTCAAGCTGGAGGGAGAACAATGAAGGGGTGACAGGAATAAACACTCTTTTCTTCCCTTTAATGGAACATGCCCCACTATTTTTCTGAAAGGGGGGAGCCTGAAAGAGCAGAAGGGAAAGCTGTTCCAGTTACCTACCCAACTCACGCTCCTCAACAAAATGCTTCACTAAGGCCGTGAGGGGAAACCTAGGCTAGTGAGTGGGCTGCATGAGTGGTCCTCTATCTCAGCAGGCCACAAGATTGTCATAACCAAGAGGATCTCCTGGGATAGAGTAGTTTTGCTAACTGCGCTTGCACACACAGAATTTTGTGGAGTGTGCCAATAGAACCATGGCAGCACTTTGATTGGATGCAGTGGGAACACAGGGCTCTCAGAATGTTGTGTGCAGTGAGCATGCACCTCAATTCACATGCCCTTGCTTTAAGTGAGTGTCATTTTTATAATACCAATAGGAAAAAAATACCTACAAAGACAGATACCAGCAGAATCTGAAAACTGTGTATGGGCAAGGTAAACAAAATGTCGGCCACACATAGCACCCCAATGGGCTGGCCATCCCTGATCTAAGGTATTTATATGAGCACCTCATACAGCTTCTATGAAGCATGAAATTCCTGTTATTCTCACTGTACAGAGGGGAACTGAGAGGCTAAGTGACTTGCCCAAGTTCACCCAGGAAGTCTCTGATAGAGCATAGACTTGAACCCACCTCAAATCCTAGCCTAATGCCCTAAACACTGGAGAAAACTCCCAATCTTTAGAGTGTCACTCTGTGCTAGAGTGTGCCAGTTTTTACTTTGAAATTATGGTCAACATGCAGAGGAATCAGACACAATACTCTCTGCAACCTCACTCCCAGAGATGATTTATATTTGGTTGGCTTTTGAGTTCAGATTTTTTTTAAAATAGATTTTTCTAAACAAAAGTAGAAGTTCTGCTTCAATATTTCCCCATTTTCTCTCTCTTTTCCCACTGGAAATGGCAATGAAAGTCAATGGCTTTTTAAGTCACGCAGATGCTTTTGAACATATTATCCATCCTAACTAGCAACTGTTTCAAGGCAGGCTGTGGAATCAAAGTGAGTTCAGCTGGGTGGCAGCTAACAACCCAAAGGGGTTAATTGGAATCACCTATGATGAAGCACTCACGCCCAAACTTTGCAGTCCCCAAGGGATTTGCATTCTCTTATTGGTCAGAGAAGTGGAAGCCTTTTTGTCACTGGCTCCCTGAACTGTCAGTCCCGAGTATTTTACCCCCCCTCCCATACAGTGACATCATCAGGTGTGTATAAAATCTTGCCAGATGCTAAGAGAAGTAAGGTTGTGCCTGGAGTACTGAGAACGATCAGTGGGATTTATTGGTAATATTTTTGGTTTTTTTAAATAATGTCAGCTTTTGTTTGTTTTTCTAGATCCTTGGTTAGGTTTTCTATGCTGCTGAGGAGTGGTTGACTGTGTGCTGTACTTCTAGTGTTTAGAAGTTGTCTGTAGGATCTGGGTTGGAAAGCTGAGTCTGGAGAGCTTAATGCTTGCTGACCTTAAGCCCCTTCTCTAGTGAGAAATAGACTTTTAAGAGTCTGATTCTTTACCATGCAACTAAGAGCTATCTACTAGTTTAGCTGTAATGACACTTCTTCCTGCCTTCAAAGGGCTTAGAAAAATAAATGTCTTTCAGTAGTCCTGTGGCATGAGACTGAGTTTTCCTGTTTCCTTTCTCCTTATTGATGGTAGAACTGAGACATTTACTTCTGTGAAGTGGTGAACATGTACTTTGCTTACTAAAGAGCAAGTATTCCTCTAAATATAGGGACCTTGTTAATATGTGGGTGGTGCTTCCATTTCTTATCACTCCTTGGAGCAGCACACTATTCCTGCTATCAGTTTCTTATGAACAGTTACCATTTGTAACTGAACCTTTTTTTTTTTCCCCCAGGAATATCTGGCTCTACCATGGCTACTAATGGAAAAGATCCCAGTATGGCCTCCCCAGACCATGGAGAGGAAGAACAACCGGTAGATACTTTACAAGCCTTGCTGGCTCAATATGTAAACATGAATGATGGCTGGTTATTGTCTAATAGCAGACGCTGCCCTACATGTTTGTGGTGTCTTTTTCTTCAGTTAAGCTTCTGGTCCAGTTTCATCACTGTCTGCTGCAGCTGTTAGACTGACAAGCTAGGAAACCTTTCACCCAATCTTTTGATTGGGGGCTAACCCATTCAAGAGTATAACCACTTGACAAGCAATGGTTCAGCCCCAGGACAGGCCACTGCTTCCCTGACTTCATTTTTCTCTCCCTTGCTTCACTAGAGTGTCCTGAAGAGGGTGGCCAGTCTCCCTGTGGTCAGCACTGCCTGTGACCTGGCTGCCACGGCCTACACCTCCACCAAGGAGAGCCATCCCTACGTGAAGTCTCTCTGTGACATGGCAGAGAAGGGAGTGACCTCCCTAACTGGTGTTGCAGCCAGCAGTGAACAGCCAGTTCCACCTGCACTTGAACCTCAGGGTGAGTAAAGTGTATATGCAGAGCTCTGTGTGTGCGCGTGAGACTCTACTTAGAGTAGAGTCTGAAGATTAGTGGGCCTGCAACCCTAGAGAGGCTGGCAGCAGTGGGGATGATGTGTAGGAATGACACAGCAGTCCATGGATATAAACAGCCATCTGCTAGAGGATAATAAAGGGGTTGGTTTACAATAACTATTGCTGCTGAACCTGGCTAGAGAAGGTGAGCACAGGAGTTAGAGATCAGGGCTCTGCTGTTCTCACTTCAAGAGCAACAGTGTGAAAGATCTAATTGCAAAGTAACACCTCAGTGCTCTGCAATAAGATGGTATAACTAGACTTATGAACAGAAATTGGTTTAATAACTGTATCCTTAATGCCTCTGGACCAACACCACTGCTGCTACTCTAACAGTTTTTAAAAAAACACTAACCTGCTTCTTGTTGGGCTATTGCTTGATGTGAACAGCAATGGCCACTCTTTGACTTCTCCATCATGAGGACAGTTTATTGACCTGGTTACCAAAGTGTGGTGGTGACCTCCTGGTGCCTGTCAGAAGGTTAGTTAAAGATCTGATCAAAAGGCTTCAAAGCTGTGAGACAGTGGAGTGAGACCCTTGCACTAGGGCCAGCCGCTACTCTATCCAGAACACAAACTTGAAGGAGGAGCCTGGAAACTAATGCCTAGAATATATGGGCAAGAATGAATGCTGCAGCAAGTATGGGGGGAGGGGGATGCTGAATCAAAATGTAACTAAATGACAGATGTATGGGAGTGAACACTGAAGTACTGTGGAAAAGAGGATTTCATGAAAGTCCCCTTTACCTATGTAAACATATCATGGGGGAGAGAATCACCTTGAACAGGGACAGAATGGAGAGGGAGGGGGAATAGTGTGAACACCTGGAACCAAAAACTGTTGCCTGAACACATTATGTATATGAGCCAACTGCTGTAAACAGTAAAATAGCAAGTTTGACAGACTCAGGAAACTAAATTAGTGTGTGTCTGTCTCTACAGTAGCAACAGGAACTCAGGTGACTTCTGAAGTACCTGACAAAGTGGAGGAGAATCTACCAACGCTTCAGCAGACAGCTGAGAAGGTAACTCACCCCACACAGACATGGCCAGGGTTTAGAGAAAGCAATTCATGGGCCTCTTCCTCTAGCAGAGGACTACTCAATGCTAAAAGTCCTCAAGAGAGGAGTGCTAGTGCCTAAACACCAGTCCACAGCTTGACTGCAAGGTGTAGGGGAAATGCCTTGATCTTAAATTTGGAAGAGTTCCTTTAAGACCTCCTGAAGGTTACCTTTTTATTAAAATCAGACAAATTGTCTAGTATTTTGTCTCCTCCATTAGAGTTTTGGCAGGTCCTGATCATGGCAGGATACCAGCTGCCAGCCCACCAGTGGCCCATGGGAAGAGGGGCTCAAGTGGCCATTGACAGGAGTGGCTGTGTAAGTGGTAGCTGGGCCAAGCTCTCCTCCTGCTGGTCCATCGGTGCAGCCCCTTTTGCATGCTTGCTCTCAGCTGGCTTGTTCAATTTCTAGCCAGTAGTGAGTGTGGGCAGCAAAAGCACCACAACTGAATGGCCCTTCATATGCTCCCTCTTTTTATTGTCCTCTCCCTGCTTTGCCTCTCTAGCCTCACTGCTCCCCCATGGGCCACTTGCCATTGCTAGTGCTCTTATGCATAGAAGACACTCTTTTCAGGGGGAATATGCAACATGCTATGTCTGAATACAATGGCAAATCAGTTAGCATAGGCACACACAGACACTGTCCCAATCAATGTTCTATTTACCAGTCGATGATGGATGGTGGAGCAGGGGCTATATTGGAGCATCAATCTGGACTAGTCTTGGCAAGACATTGCCCCAAAACTATGGCAAAACAGTTTTATAGCACTCTGCCTCTATTAGTATCAGTCTTATGTCATCATGCTGTTTATCTGGATGTTTGCGATCTCAGATTTGTTTCTCTTGCTCCTTATCTTTGTTTTGCCATGTTAAGCTGGTCTCCATGAATTATTTTGTCCCAGTTGGTAAATGCTTGCCTTTTCCCTCAGTGTCCTGGGCTGCCCATCTGCCCTCTTCTGGTATGCAGTAATCTCTGGTGCCTCTTGTTGGTTTTGGTCCTTCCCTAGCATCTGGTCCACTGGTGACCTTGCCACTTACCTCCCATACATTCCTTGCTCTTTTAATTTTGTTTGCTATTTTATTGTAATACATTCTCTTACTATGCCACTTTGAATCAGAACTAAAACCAACAACCATAAAAATCTGTGGTAGCTATTGTATTAGTAGTGTATGCAACAAAGACTCAATACATGAAGACTTAAATGCTTGGAATGGTGTATAATCACTAAAACTGGGATGTTCCTACTAGGCTTTGCAGAGAACCAGCCCTATAAGAGCACTCAGCTCACCAACAGCCAGGCAAGCTGGCTCCTTGCTCCCCACTGCCTCTGGCTAGGCAACACCATCAGAAACAAACACCCTCTTGGCCAAAGCACTGGCCAGGAGGAGCCAAGCCATGTGGTCTTCAAAGCCTCATTGCACTGGCATATATGAAAGTGTCTGTCAATCAGCTATTTCCAGTCTGTGCCCTAATTCTGCTGGCTCCAATGCAGCCCTCTGGGCATGGACACAGCATGCTCCACCTTGCTCCCCTCTCCCTGAGTCCTGCCCTGAGACATCTTTGTCATCCAGAGATGGCTCAGCTGAGAATACATCTGGGTGAGCTTGCTGAAGCCCCTACAATCAAGTTCCCTGGGCTCTGGAGCATAGTACCACCTTTAGGGCTTAACCCTTGTCAGCCTGCACTGTAGCTGGGGGACAAGAGGCACTGAGGTGATGTCTGAAGCATCCTGGAGGCTTGTGCAGGGAGGGACAAACTACTCTGTTGAAAAGCAGTTTCAAGCCACAGGGGAAAAGAATGAGCCTGGCCAGAACATGCTTCCCATTTCCTGTGGCTGAGGGAAGCTCCCATCCCTTGCCTCCTGCAGTGCTGAAAGGCAGATGCTGGTCATGTTCTGGAGTAAATGACAAACCTGTGCAGGCAGGCATGTGGCCCTGTGTGTGGGGGCACACCTATTGCCTCTGTGGCAGCAGGTACCATAGATGGGTTTTGTCTGGGGAGGGGGGGGCAATGACCATTCAGCAGAGAAGGTCTGGTCAATTGGTTCTCCACCTACCCTTTACCCCCCCAGCACACATGAACTTTAAAGTCTTGGATACAAGAACAACAATCCAACTGCACAGACCTTCCTTAGCAGTGACTTAGTCAACCTGATCTTCATTTGAACAATTGCACTGAAACTTTGTCACTGAACTCAAATGAGTAATTTTAACAGGTGTCCATAATCACATAGGGAAATATGATCACCTATGCAGTTCAACCCCACAGATTGTAAGTCTTCAAGGGAAGAATAGGTGGTGGTAATCCCTTATCCTGAATTCAATAGCTAGGGGTCACTGATTTAGTGCCCTGAATTCCTAGGAAGTAATTGTCTTCCTGGATCCTTTTCTAGACCATATCTGACACACAGGAGCTGGTATCATCCAGACTGACAGATGTCAAGGAGAGCATGATCAGAGCGGTGGACATGACCAAAGAGGCCATGCAGGATGGTATGAAGACCACCAGATCAGTGGTAGCAGAGGGCATGAGCACTGTTGCGGAATCGAGAATGGGCCAACTGGCCATAAGTGGGATGGAAGCCATGCTGGAGAAATCTGAAGCGCTCTTGGATCACTACCTCCCCATGACTGAGGATGAACTAGGTCAGAATACAGGAATGATGGGGCAGTTGTCTTTATGGCCAGAATAACCCTCCCTCTGGTCCAAACTTCTTTCTAGGCTTCTCCTGACTCTTACATTGAGCGATTAGATACAGCCTTATCCCACAGCATTGTTATCTTAACCTTTGTGCCTTCGCTTTGAGTTAGTGGGCAGGTACCCAATAAATATTAATTGAGCAAGTGGGAGTAGGACAATGCCAGATGGACCGATGGGCATGAAACTTCCTTCAACAAATAGTTTGTCCAAGCATGCAAAATTGAGGTGTCCATTAAGAAGGTGTAACTGACCCTAAATGCTGAAGCTACTTCTCTGGCACTGGATAGCACAAGTTTCCTAGGTCCTAAGAGGTGAGGTAGGATTGAGCAGAGGTTCTAGTATTACTTGTGCATCTTCACTCACCTCGCTAGAGGTTGGAGAACAACCTTCCCTTTCTTCCCTCTAGCGGAACTTGCGGAATCCATGGAAGGGGCTGAAGTGTCTGCGGCACAACCACAAGAGCGTCGCGGCTACTTTGTGCGTTTAGGTTCCCTGTCCACCAAACTCCGCCAGCGCGCCTACCGCTATTCCCTGGACAAGATGAGACGCACCAGCCACAGCATCAGTGAGGCGCTTTCCCAGCTTCAACAAACCATGGGACTGGTAAGACTCTGCTAGTTCCAAGCTGAACTCCTAGTCTCTGGCCCAGGTGCCTGGGGGAAAATATGGAAAGCAGCTGGTGGCTTTGACTCTTTCCCTCTGCATATGCTGCCCTTCAGGGCAGCAAACCCTTCCACTTTCTCCTGTGGTGATCAGGGTACAATGAGGCATGTCAGTCAAGTCTGCTATGTACTCTTGCTGCATTGAGCAGCCCCATCTATGGGGTGAAGGCATGCCCCAAGCAGTAGAGCTCGCCCAACAGATGTGCAAATGGAAAACATTGATGTAGGCAATAACCATGCTCTCTACCCATGTTTAGATTGACTACATCAAGCAAGGTGTGAAACTTCCAGATCTTCAGGAGAAGTTCCAGCACATGTGGCTGAACTGGAACAGGAGTCAGCCAGAAGGCAGTGAGATCACAGACTTGGCAACCCCAGAGGTAGATACATAGCCTGCTCATCTGGTTGGCCAATATTCTGCCTTGCAGGGCTGTTGAACAGCTATTGATCCAAAGAACTTAAGGGGATTTTTTTTTTTTAGAGGGTCAATTTTTAAATACTGTCTTTTTTCCTGAGCAGAATGGAAGTATTCTTCCTTGCTTACACATCTTTAATGTGCTCACATGAGCAACTCTGTGCCCATCAAGGAGTTCAGTTACTCTGCTCCTTAACCAAGCTTACAACAAACCTCAGCACAGCCTGCAGACCAAGCTCATGTGTCTTGCAACAAAACCACACTGGTCACTCACTTGACAAAGCTGAGTCAGAGGAGAGCTAGATGGCTTATTGCCTGTACTAGCAGCTTGACAATATAGCCTTCCTTAATCTAAGGGACCCATATTGCTCCTTGCCTTTCTCCTGAAAGAATGCATGTTTAAAGACCACTGGCTCTCCATTAGAGCTCCTTAACATGCTACAAGGTATTAATGGTAAACATCTAGCACTGCCTCCAGAGCTGCAAGTCTGGAATCTTTTATGTTGAACACTAACATGAGGTCTTTTGTCCATCCCCATCAGATGGAGTCTGAGACTCTGGCCATGTCCCGCAGCATTCTCCAGCAACTGCAGGATGCCTGCCAGGTGTTAGTATCCAGCATTCAAGGTCTCCCTGCCAACCTTCAGGACAAGGTGCGACAGGTGTCTCGCAACATGGGAGAGCTCCATGCTTCCTTCTCTACTGCCCGTTCCTTCCAGGATCTCTCCAGCAGCCTCCTGAAACAGAGCCAGGAGATGGTGACCAAGGCCCAGGAATATGTGGATGAGCTGATGACATACATGATGCAGAATACACCTCTGTCTTGGATTGTGGGACCCTTTGCCCCATCAGGTAAGGGCTCTGCAAATTCCCTGGAACAGCAAACCCAAGAAGCTGAGGCAAAGGAAGAGGAAGTGGCAACAGCATCCAAGTCTGATTAAGGAAGACCTGTGACCTGGAAACAAATTCACTTCAAGAAAGGAAGAATTCTTCATGTGCAGAGTTTCCTTTTGACTTCCTGTACACTAGCCTACTTCTACAGGACAGACATACATGGCACAGCTTCCTAGTACTAGCCCAGATCTCAGATGACTCTTAAACATGTCAGCTAAGACAGTGTTTTGATCTGAAGAAATAATTGTAATGCCAAATATTGATCAGAATAACTGTTAGGCTGCAGAGTTCTTAATCTGAAACCAGACCTAGGGTGATGTATAAATGGTAGGGGGTAATTACTTAACTCCAGATGCTATGTCTAATACCACTGGTCTTAAATAAAAATATCACTGCATTTGAACAAAATACTCTTGTGTTCTTTCTATTAGATGCATTCCATTTCTATCAGTGACATGAGCATCTGCATATTGTCCTGCAAAATATATACCCTTTGTCTCAGTAGCAGCCATTGTGAAGTTAGCCTATTGCACTAATGGCAGACTTCCAGTTAACTATAATGAACTAGTCAGGGGCTTGATACTAGATCTACGTTAGCTACTCAGGTTCATTAAACTCATAAAACTATTGTTATGGCCCATTACTTGTAGTGCAGCCTCTCTTCCCTACGGCTAGAGGCACACTTCTGCAGTAGCAGCTTCTGAGTAGACCTGGCTACAATTCCTACCCTCGCTCTAGCAGAGGCTTATTAGCTAGTCCTGCCCTGACTGCTCTGTCAGGGAATAAGGCAAGAGTCACAGCTGCCAATTTCACTACAGGGTTACCACTTGAAGGGGTTTTTGAGTTAGTGTCCCAGCATAAAGGTAGGATATTCTTGCTGGGCATGTGCTATAGTATGCTCACAATCATTTGGAATTGGTATCAAAGCTGCATTACACACTTGGCACTGAAACATTAGACACTCCATTTTTAGTCCTTCTTCTACACAGTGAGTAATCTCAATTTGATACTCCACATCAAAGCATGTAGTACAGCTTTTCTGTAGCCTCCATATTCTTTCTGATATGGACAAAAGACACAGTAAACCACCGTGTCACATGAGACAGTAAAATGTGATTTCAAATATGTGGTACTGGGTTTCCTGTTGGAGGATGATACTAGGCTTAATCTACCACATGGCCCTAGTGCTTACTTCTAGGGTCAGACATTCTCTGAAAGCAGCTAGGCAGTGTTCCCTTCAGCATTTCAGGGGCTACAGTCATGGATTTCATTGACTGAATGACACATGGGCCTTGCAGTGCTGAGCAGAGCAATGTTTAAATGCACCTTAAAGTATGCCTGTAAAGGCTGGAACTAAGTTCCAGCCAAGTCCCAGGGAAATGTGAGTGTGCTCTAGTGACAGGATCTGACTCATGAGCTAGGTAAGATCTAACTTTCCAGTTCTGTTTTCTCCTCCCTTCTCTGTTTTCCTACAGAGGGGAAACAGAGCTGGTTCTACAATACCCATGTCACATCCCTGAGCCCCCTCCTGCAACCCAAACTCCTTATCTCTGCCCCCCACTCCAATCTGCCCTTCTAGTTAGAGCCCACATGCTCCACAATCTACTGCCCCATTCTGGTAAGGGTGGGGGAGAGTAGGCAGCAGAGGGAGAAGGAATGGAGCTAGTGCAGTGCAGGGTTTTGGAGAAGTGGCTGGGGTGTTTGGATTTGTGCAATTAGTACATCAGCTGCTCAGTGGCATAGATGAGGTGCTGAGGGGGTAAAAGCAAGGTTACAGGGTGTTCAGGGGAGTAGCTAGAATGGGGCAGTGTGAAGGCCAGGAAGTGGTAGGGTAGGGGCTGGGTCTTGGCCGCAGATGGGGTCAAGCATCCCCCACCAACTTTGAAAAATGGTACCTCTCGTGCTGTAGATGTTCATAGCACAGCATTCCTAGCTGTCAGCTATGCCATTAAAGCTAGATTAGACCAGAGATTCTGCAAGGTTCAGAAAATCCTGATGTATGTAGTTAATAGCTTCATAACCATTAACCTGAGACAATTACCTCTTTTCCCTGACCCTAAGAACAAATAAGCATTACCAGTTCTTCCCCTATGTCCTCTGAAAAAAAGGAGGGGGAAATGATTTGAATAGAAAAGGTTGCTGAGTTGAGGTTGGATTTGTGTAACCAAATATATACTAGCTAATACTGACCTAAACTCACGGCAACTTCTTTACTATATTAGTTGATCAACTTGTAGCCTAGCTTCCTGTAGCTATACGAAGAGAAAAAGTTTGGCTTCAGCTAGCATGGTGTAGCTAAGTGTGAAATACACCCCGTTTCCCTGGTTAAGGCAAGCACTACAGAGTATTTCAGCCAAGATATTAGGAACCAAACCAGAAAGTCTCAAATGAAAACACCTCTTGTTCTAGAGAGGTCTAAAATAACATCTTTCAGTTTGCCCCAAATATTAGAGGAAAATTTTAGGCCTGGCATAAGAGAAATGTCATAGAGCTTTGTTTATTTCTGGTAAATGTAGAGCTGAAGCTTTGTGCAGCAAAGGAAAAAGTACAGAGCATGGGCCCTAGGCAATATGGTTCAAAACCTAATTATGGCAAGCCAGCATCTCTTGCTCATAAATTGCATTAACATTCTACTACAAATAATTAGTGCAACAATGTGTTGTTCTTAGGCTCATGATTCTTGTTTAAATAACCTGTACCAAGTGAGCTAGGAAATCACACAGCACTATGCCTTTTCTGTCTAGTCTTTGCCGGCAAGGAAACACAAGCTTCTCCTAATTAGCAGTAGTTGCTAGGTTCCTTGTCCAGCTCCGTGAGAAAATAGTGCTAGTCAAGAAATAGTTAATTAAAATGATGATAGTCTATCTTTGTCTTTGAGCTCTCCAAATTCTGTCTAACTCATTTCCCACCCCATGCTCCTGTTGAGTGCTGTCTTCTCACTGCTTTCCTGGCTTTTTGTTTTTTTGTTTCACTTCTAGAATAGTAGTAGTATGGTTGTATGTTTGTATAGACTAAGTAGGAGGTTGCTTATGTAGGGCAGATTTTGTGGTAACCACATGGTGAGAGTGGCTCTTGTGGCTGGTCAGTGTGTTTCACTTTTTTCTCCTCCTCTCTCCCCCCCCCCCCCCTTTCCACCTACCTTGGCCCTGTTAGCTTCCTTAAGAGAGAATATTTTATATAAAATATTTTAGATCTTCTAACTTGAAGTTATTGTACTCACCATTTACATTAGACACCACAGTTTCATCACCCTCACATTCCCCTAGTCTGTAATTAAAGGGGTTATGATGTTTGAGTTTTCATCTGAAATTGTCAGACATCTTCCTTTTTAATTTATATCTGTTTTCTGGGGTGTGCCTTATGATGTTTTTGGAAGGGTTGGTTCTAAATTAACTGTCTCTAGGAATGTTGCCTGAAATCTTTGTCTGAAGTGAAATGGGAAGGTTTAAAACTAACTCGGGTTATGTCTATTGCTAATGTGCTGCTTTTCTATTTTTCGGACTACTGCAGCTGTATTCAAACTTCCCTTGGGGTTGCCTTTGTCCCATAGCTGCACCAAACTGTGTGGTGTGAACATGGAATTCCCAGAGCAGAGTTCAGATGAAGATGGACGTTGCCGGTTTGACCAGCTTATGTACTGATCCTAACACTGCACTCTATCACGCTTCCCCTCTCCTCCCCTCCCCCACCTGTCTCTCAGTCTTTGAGTTGGTGGTGGTTGTTTCCTCTGTGTTTAACAAACACATTTGGAGATGATGTACTCCTTTTCTATTCTTTTGTCTTCTTTAGATCCTACTTGTAGTAGCTTCTTGGAAAGGTGGGTACAGTTGGGACTTGCTTTCTACAAAATTCTACGACCTGAGAAGCCTTCCAATCAGAAACGTTGTTGAAATTGATGTTTTTGTGGAATGTTTTGACTTTGACTGAATTTTATTGGCAATAGTTATTTCTTGATGAGGGGGCAATGTCAAATTTGATTGGAATGACCCTCAAGCTTTCCAAGTGGAAGCTTTCTAATTATTAAGGGGACCTGAAAAAAGAAATGGGGAGAGGGAATGGGCTTACGTCTCCTTCTTTTTTCTGCTTTATAGTATATGGAACTAATGTGAGGATTTCTGAACCTCTCCAAAAGAGGTGTTTGGCTGCTGTTTTGAAATATTAACCCTTCTCTCATTGAGGATGTAATTTTCATGCAGAGACTATAAACTGAACAACTGAGGGAAAAGACATGTTTAGTCCTACTGTGAACTTGTTTTTTAACACCTTTCTAAGTCTATCACATAATACACTTGTGGAAAAAAGATCATTATTTTAAAATATGTAATTCTTCTCATTCAAGGAGGATGTGGAAGTGCACCATGCCATTTTTCTAAGCACCTCTCTCCAACTCGGTATTCCACCAAATCGAGGGAAATTTAGCTCGATATATCTAACGTTAAAAACCTGTAGAACTTTGCTTCTGCTGCCTGCTCCCACCAGTGATGCTGCGGAGATATAGGTGATCAGAGTAATAAGTGTTTAAACCTTCTTTGGAAGCATGATAAAAAAGCGAAAAGGCACACCCAATTCTTAATAAATGCCTCTTGCAAGTCACATCAAAGTTGCAATACCAGTGCTCTTAACTTGGCTGCTAGTTCTTTATTGTTAAATAGATCTCTGCAGTGGCTACCTATGCTGTGGAGGTAGCTTGATTTATTCTGAGTCTTAGTTTACCAAGTTTTCTATTGTCAATATTCCTAATAGCCCCAAAGGGACAGATTTCCTGGAAACAGATGATTCAGTCTCCACATTGACCTCCCTTCTTCCAAGTCTGCGACATGATGTTTTCTCTTTGTAGGATGTATTCAGCAAGCACCTCAGTCAACTCTTAGTCTAGGCCACTCCTGAACCTGGGTTTCAGTGCTTCCAGCTCTGGAAAGTAGCACCACCGAAACATCTCTGCAGTCAGTGGTACACCACCCACTATGACTGCACTCGAACTTCTAGGTGAGTGAACCATGGGATGAACCTGGATTTCTGTACTTATCTGAGAAGTGGTGTGCAACTAGAATGTACTGCTTTCCATGTGGGAAACTGTCTGCTTTGTCACCTTAGGCAAGTCGCTACATATCTGCCTTGCTTCCCTCCCTGCCCTCCTATAAAAATGGGGGTAATGATATTTGAATCCTTTTGTAAATTAGCTTGAGTTCTACAGGTGAATAGTGCTGAGGATTGGATGTCCAGGGAGGGAGATCTGACACAGGCCAATATTTGAACATCTTGAGCATCTTTCTCCTGTCACTAAATGTATGGTGCAGCTAGTTTACAGAATGCTTTTCTGTACAGTATGGCAGTGCTTAGGCAGTCGATTGCATATAGATTGATCTGCCAGCTTTCTGGAAAAAGGTCATCAGTATTTGGCATTCACTGCCATAAGTGGCATTTTTGGTGTATGGGAACACTGGAAAAAACACTTGCATGCCAAAAGGAAACCAACTTTCTGCATTCAACATTCTGATGTTACTCAGCACCATCGTAGAACAAATACTTTTTTTTTAAACGCAAGAACCATCTGACATAGGACCCAAAAAATGTGAAAATCAATAGCTTTCTGTAAAGCCATTTTACAATTGCATCATGTTAGCCCAATAGATTATTAAAGAAAAATTGCCTATTTAGACCTTTCCTTATAACATTTAAGGGCCTGACTGAGTTCTGACAGAAGATAGGATTCTGCCATTGACTTCAGGAAGAGGAAGAAAAGATATGAAAAGTGAAGTGTGAGGTAACCAAATCTACTAAAACCTCAAAATTTCCATTTTGTGGGAAATTTTAACACTAGAAAACTTGCTTGGGTTTGTTCCTCTGATTAATTATGAAAACATTAAAAATAGAACCTTACAGTGAAAACTACAGTCTTTCTTTTTAAATTTACACCAACATTTTCCAGAACTTCAACTTACAATACACTTTTTGAAGCAATGTTCTTGATTTTTTAAAAAATCTCTCAACTCTTTTTTGTTTTTTCTGATTACTCTCCAATTCTTCGGCATCCTTCCTGAATTGTGGTCACCAGAACTGAACACAAAATTCCAGTTCCAGTCCTGCCAATGTTAACCCAAGGAAATAATCTTGCTTTTATTTGAGATTAGCCTGTTTATACATTCAAGAGTGGCATTAGCTGTTTTGGTCGCAATATCACACTAGGATATAATGTTCAGCTGATTATCCATTATGCTCCCCCAAGTCATGTTCACAGTTGATACTTACTAGAATCATTCTCTATCCTGGAAATAAGGCCTATGGCCTTTGTTCCTAAAGGATAACTTCACAGTTGGGTCTGTCAAAATGAATACTGTTTGCTTGCACCCATCTTACCAAGCAATCATCTTCATTATTTACACAGCTTCAGTCTTTAGCATCTGCAAACATTCACTGTAGTGACTTGGTGCTATGCTTGTAGGAATTTAGGGCACTAGAATACTGAGCATTTGCAATGCTCAATGATTAGGGGCCTATGCAAACCTAGGAGTTCCAGAACTGGGGAATCTAGTTGTTGGAACTGAAAGTTTTATTCTTTTTATATTTGTATTTTAGGTTTAGTAATGTAAGTCAAATCCTTTAGTTAAGTATATATCTCCTATATTTCCTTGTTCTAAAGTTTTAGTAAGTAAAGAGACAGGATCTCATATTGCGACTGTTAATGAGGACTATAAGAATGTTAAAGGCTGAGGCCTTAATTGCTTGATTTACAATGCCTCTTTCTTACCAATACAGATGTTGATGTGCCACATAGCCTTGAAAGTCCTTGTATCATCGCTTATGTGTGTGTGAAAGGGAATGAATGTGTCAAGATAAGGTGCAAAGTTATGGCTCAGAACCAGATGACCAACAAAGGAGAGTGAGCAAGCGTGGGTGAAGACTAAATGACCTGGTGGCAGAGAAGCCATCTATAATCACCCGTGTGTACCCATAATAAGGAGGGATTGGGGTATTGGCAGATTGATTGAGCCTTGAAGCAAGTGGGCACCTCCAAAAAGACGATTGATTACAGAATGAGCCATCGAGATGTTTGGGAACGATTGACATCAACAAGATAACATTGTGGTCACAGAATGACATAGCGGAATACATTGATTTCAACAGAGAAAAGGATTATAGAAACAGGGTCCTTTGCTATGGGACTTTAAGTTCATCTTGCCACTCCAGGAGCATTGGATTGATCGACCGACAGAGCCCAGCTCCCCCTCTGTGTTCAATCTAGCTGGCCATTAGATTGATACAGACTCTGGACTGGTAACTATAACATCGTCTGGCAGGACTGTGTGTGTGTATGTTTGTGTGAGTGATTGAAAAGCAAATGCAACTGCTGTATTCTCAATAAATGTGGTGTACTGCCTTTTCCCCCTATAAAAGATCTCGTGTGCTTCGTTTAGGCAGATAACATAGTGAGTCACGAGACCTTCACTTTTTAAGGGAGAGTGGTTGGGGTAAGGGAACAAAGAGGAGGAGGATGGGGTCTCAGGCTATGTCTACATTGTAGCATTTTGTCGGCAGAGGAAATGCAAATGAAGAGCTCATTAGCATTTCTCGTGCTGTCATTTGCATAGTCTCTTCTGATCCGTTTTGTGGAAGAGGTTTTCTCAGAAAAAAACAGTGTAGACGGGGTCATTCTGTGCCCAAACCTCCCCCCTCCCCCCTTTCACACAAGATCCTGTATACCTCCTTTTTTGAGGGATAAGGGATCTTGCGCAAAAGGTTTTTTTGGGCAAAATGGCCTCATCTTCGCTGCGGTTTTTTTTCCACAAAAACCTCTTCCACAAAACTGATCGGAAAAGACTATGCACATGACAGTGTGAAAAATGCTAATGAGCAAATGCTACAATGTAGAAGTAGCCTCAGGGAGGAGAGGAGTGACAGTGCAACTCAAGGGGAAGAGGAAGCATGGAGGGCAGGACCACACTACAGGTGCTGGTGGCCACCCCACTTTTAGGTTTCATAAACATGAGTGGTGAAAACTTCCCTAAATTAAGCATCTAGGCTCCCTATTCCCTGAAGGGGAAAAAGATGGAAAAACCTTAGAATTCAGTTCATAGGAGCCAGTGCATTAGATGGGAAGCCACCTAAGTTAGACTCAAAAGAGATACCGATAACAGGATTATGTCGTAAGCCACATCTCTTGAATAGAGATAAATGCCTGTCTCTGGTAGTGATCCACAACCTGAGAATCTCTGTCCTGGAATCTGGTGGCTTAGAAAGCTGCATTATTTCTAGGTTGAGTGACTGAAGCCAAGAGACTGGATCTTGTATACAGGCAGTCCCCGGGTTACATGGATCCGACTTACATCAGATCCCTACTTACAAACGGGGTGAGGCAACCCCGGACTAGCTGCTTCCCCCCAGCAGACCAGGGATACACGAAGCTAGCACCCCCCCCCCCCCCAGCAGACCAGGGAGACGCGAAGCTAGCGCTCCCCCCCCCTCCCCAGCAGACCAGGGAGACGCGGAGCGGCTTTTCTCAGCAGACACTTCAGCTTGAGAATATAGGACTGAGGGAAGTGAGATGTGGGAGAATAAAACTGAGCTCTGGAGAAATGTTTGGCTAGAGTTTCCCCTACAATATGTACCAGTTCCGACTTACATACAAATTCAACTTAAGAACAAACCTACAGTCCCTATCTTGTATGTAACCCGGGGACTGCCTGTATTTTACCTGTCCTACACACCAGGGCATAGCTTCATTCATTCTCTGCTTCCTGTACACGCCATGAGTAAGAATTCATGCACAGTGGAACAGCTTCAACTTCTCATGCTGGCTGTATGTGGCATTGCCGAGGACTAATTATTTGCCTTAATTTGCTGAAATTTCTCAACATCTTATTTTCCCCCTCCCCCTGTACAGTCATTAAAACTTCTACCATTCTTCTTATCACAAGTACACTAACACCGTATGACCTGAGAACAGATGCGAAAGTGGGCTGGCGTAGCACTTTAGTAAGAAATGACACCTGGACTGTATTGCATGTGGCCAATCTTTTCTCCCCTCTATTGCTGGCCCTGATGATGGGATCTGGCAGTGCAGCTGTGGCAGTGACATTAAAGGTCTTTCAAATTGTAGCTAGTGGCAATCCCGGGGCTTCTGGTCACCAGCCATAAAACACACCAGTAAGTCCCACCATCTAATTTCACCCCTGCATGAGTGCCTGCCTTACTCATCTCTATATAGACAGGGTGACCATACTTCCCTATGCTAAATATAGAGCAGTTGGTAAAATGACTCCTATTCAAGAGGGTTCAAGGGCAATGAGTCGGAACTCGGACGTGCAGATGTTCAAATCAATATCAAGATGCCTGAAGTGCTGTCGAAGGAATACTGTGTAGCTGGATTTATTTTTATCTTTAAGGTTTTAGGGTTCACAGGCAGAGAGGACACACTCTCTCTCTCTCACGTGGGAAAGGGATGGGTGATGACCAACTGATGTTCCGCTCTCTCTCCACCCTCCCTCCATGCCTGGCTGGATCCCTGGTTTGTCTTGGTATATGCTGTCACATCTTTCTGAGGCAATAAGTATGGGGAGAGGAGGAGGGACATGGGTTTGCACCAGGATTCACACCAAAATAGGAGCAGTCTCAGTCCAGTGCTGAAGGGAGGGAATGAGAGCTTCTTACAGCAGCATAGGAGGAAGAGGGATGGGGAAATGTTGACCTGGCCTGTGTCCTCACAGAACTCTTCCCTTCCCTCTTCTGTGGCTCCAAGCAGCTTGTCCTTTCCTGTCGGCACAGGGTTGAAAAGCAGCTACACCTCCAGGCTGCTGCTGGTCACCATCATCCCTTAGCTGCCTCTCATCCCTCAGCTACAGTGCAGACAGGAAGGGTTTAAGCCCTAAGGATGCACTGTGCCCCAGGGCCCAGGGAATCTGACTGCAGGGGCTTTCATGTACTTAGTCAGAGAGGTGGCTCAACAGGGGAGGGAGCCAGTAACATGCTCCCTTGGGGTAGGACCCAGGGTGGGGGAGAGAGGTGAAGAGGATGCTATGCCCCTGCCCAGAGGGCTGTGGTGGAGCCTGTAGGGTCAGGGCATAAACAGACTGGAAATCACTTCTTCCCCACATGCTTTACATTACAGCTTAGCTGTCAGACAGAGAATTCTACAGGCCAGTGCAGTGTGTGGCTGTGGTGCACAGAGGGCTTGGTTTCTCCTAGCCTATGCTCCGGGCCCGAGAGTTTTGGGGTTTCCCAGGGTGCTAGTTCAGCCAGAGGGACAGAGGAAAAGAAGAAAACTGGTGGGCTGAGGACTCAGACCTTTTGGGGGGAGGGGGAGTATGGAGGAGCAGTGAGGTTGAAGGGGAAAATTAGGGAGAGGACAGCAAGAAGGGGTACATGTAAAGGGCCAAATGGTGGGCAGCAGAGGCAACACATAACCAACACTGTCTGGTGGCTGCCCATGTTCACCAGCCAATGCAGCTACTGCTGTCTGGAAATGGGATGGGAGGCAGGGGCTAGCTGGCCAAGAGCTGGCAGGCAGCTGGGGTTGTGTTGATGGACCAATAGGGCAAGTAGCTGGGTCAGCACTGCCAATAGTAGAACCGACTAGTTCTGATGTGTGTGTGGGGGGTGGGAGGGGGGACAGAAAATATGGGACAATTTGGCTGTGTCTACACTGGCGCGATCTTGCGCAAAAGCAGCCGCTCTTGCACAAAAACTTGCTGCCTGTCTACACTGGCCGCGTTCTCTTGTGCAAGTAAACTGACATTCTAATGTATGAAATCAGGGCTTCTTGCACCAGAATTCTGATGCTCCTGCTCAGGAATAAGCCCTTTTGCGCAACTGTTCTTGCGCAAGAGGCCCGTGTAGACATGCAACATAAATTTATTGCGCAAAAAAGCCTTATGGTTAAATGGCCATCGAACTTTCTTGTGCAAGAGAGCATCTACACTGGCATGGATGCTCTTGCGCAAAAGCACATGCCAGTGTAGATGCTCTCTCTGGAAGAGTTTTTGCACAAGAACTCTTCCGCAAAAGAGTTCTTGCGCAAGAAGCTGCCAGTGTAGACGTAGCCTTTGTTTTTGATAAAAAGTCAGGATACCCACAGGAGGGCTTAAATATGTGACTGTCCCGTTAAAAATGGAATGTCTGGTCACCCTATCTCTATTGAAAAATATTAATAAAGACTTCATAGGGGTGTATCTCATAAACAAATGCTTCCAAGGCCAGCACTAGAGGAGATGACTCCAGTGGATGATTGCATAACATGTGATTTCAATATTGTCTGCATTACCAGAAAATGTGCTAATGACCAAACAGTCTGTTCCACCTTCTCTTTCACTGTGACTGAATATTTTTCCCAGAGCTGAAGCAGAGCTCTGTGTAGCTCTAAACTAAAGCTTGTTTCTCTCAACACCATAGTGAAATAAACTATAGTAAACCCATCTTGTGTCTCTGTGGCATTTAGCCCCTCAGTTCCACACTGTAATACCCTTGAATACTTTGTAAATCACAAAGATGCTCTATGAGGGTTGCATGCTTCAGCACTCAGCCATGGGAAATGCCCAAGTAAAGGCTGCCTATTCAATTTGAACCCGTGAGTGTAGCAGGCATCCTGAAATTATCATTTTGTATTGCATACTAAGTAATATAGCTCCTCTACAAGCTCTGGTCTACCTGTCAAATGCTCTTCCTGTCACTCACTTGTATGAAATATACACAGTAACCATTATTGGACAATGGTGCACCAAACAAATTAACAGAACTCTCTGACTTGCAAATGCAGTTGGCATAGAACTGTTTTCATAGTGAGCTTCCTTATGTTCCTGAAAGCAGCAGTCAGATTTTAAAGACAAAGAAAGAAATTGTATGACATGAGTAATGATTAAATTCACAGGTAAGAAACCTAAACATTTCTATGCCCATTTTTATGAAAATAGCCTGGAAAAAGGTATAACTTTCAGGTTTAGAGAGGGGAAGCAATGAATGCCATCTTATCATGTAGGTAAGACTGGACCATAGTGCATCCATGCAAAGAAGATGAAGTTAAATCTGTATATGTGAGCCTAATGTTATGACAATCTCCATTTTAGCTGGATGAGTTATAGCTTAATCAGCTGCATCTACAGGAAGAATAAATATTGGCTTGTGCTAGATAAAACTGAACTAAATACAAACCCTTTCCCTGGTCAAGGCAAACCCCAGAGAGTGTTCCAATTTTAAGAAGTAAAAAAAATCTCCTCTTGTTATATGTAGAGCTCTCAAATACCTTCCTCTAATTTTGTCTCAAACATCCTAGAAAAATTCTACCCTGACATAAGGGAAAAGTCAGACAGCTTGGTTTATTTCTAATAAATTTACTTCAAAGCATTGTGCACTGGCTCAACTATTCACAAGGGAGGATCCTAATGAAGGACAAGTATTTGCAAAGCCTTAAGCAGTGGGGTCTAAAGCAGACTGATATGGAAGGCTGGCTTTAACCTTAACTAGGGTAAGACTAAGGTCTCTTGCTAATAAATTGTATGTAATAATTAGTATGATTAAAATGTATTATCTTTAGAACTTGTGAGAGGAATGCCCCTTTTAAATAACCCAAAGCAAATCAGCTGGGGAAACCACACAGCACTGCTCCCTCAATTATTATGCTTTGTTGCTGAGAAAAACAGCTTCTCCTAATTAGCAGTAGTCGCTAGGCAAAGCGTGGCATTCAGCAGATTCCAAATGAATGGAAGGCTGGCTGCTAATCC
Organism: Pelodiscus sinensis; assembly: GCF_052426305.1. Lineage (NCBI taxonomy): Eukaryota > Metazoa > Chordata > Testudines > Trionychidae > Pelodiscus > Pelodiscus sinensis. The sequence goes on from NC_143052.1 coordinate 113,568,014, forward strand.
CAGAAGAAGATAGTTAATTAAAATAACATGATGAGTTCACCTCTTCTTTCTCAGTTTGCTAAACTAGCCCTCCACTGTTCATCCTGACACATTGCAGCTTTTGTATTGTTTCCTCCCAGCATGCTGATACTGGGTGTTTGAATAGAATAGGTGAGCAGAGACACTTTTCTAGTACAGATTTTGGTGGGAAATAGACAGGCAGCTTTGTAGTAACAAGTGTTGGTGATAAACAGGTTTCCCTTTAGTATTTTTCCACTCTTATCTTCCTTCAGAGGTAAAGAATTTTATTCTTCCATTGGTTCCTAACCAAATCTTTTAGGTAACTGATTTTCATTCTTACACTCTATAATTAAAGGGGTTGTGACATAGTTGTTATAAGAAATATGTGTTGAATAGTTTCTGTGTGTATCATGTATATGAACATGTGTTAGGGTATTTAATTCATGTGTTCTTTTTGGAGGAGTGAAATTGCCTGGAACTGGTGTTACCCTACATGTCTGAAATGAAATGGAAAGATCTAAGACTAACTCAGATAATGCCAAAAGCTAGAGGGGATACATGTTTATTGAGGTTACTTTGTTGTTTTTATGTCACCATTTTGAATGCAATTAGAGTGATCTGAAGTGACATCTGTTTATCTTGTTTTCCAACTTCATCTGACTGGAGCATGTCTTCCCAGCCAAATTAAAAAACAAAGCAGGTAGATGCCTTCAGTAGAAATGTGGGCTTCTATAAGATGGATACTGATCTGAAATCCTACATGTCAGTTAAGAAGTGTATTGTTGTACTTAGTATCTAGAAATCATTCTATTTAGACAATCATTGCTACTGCTATCATCTGACTAAGTTTTGAGAAGCTGGTACTTGTAGATGTGAATGAAGCACGATAGCTAATAAAATCTAGGACTGGCAGTCATGCTTGTGAATAGCTATATTCAGTTCTTAGGGGGGTTTGTTTCTGGAAGACCTAATATTGTCCTTTGATCTGAATGACTCGCTACTGGTTGAATGAACTAACTCTTGGAAAAACCTGCAAATATGGGAAGGAGAGGGAATGGATTGTATATCACAAAATAGATAGATGAAAATCTTGGTATGATTTTCTTTTTTTTTTTTTTTTGCAGGGGGGACAATGTCTCCAAATGACTATGCATGATTGAGCTTCTTAAATACAACTTTTCTCTACATAAGTTCTGGCATTCTAATATTTCTAAGGTTAAAAACAAGGCTAGGGGAGAAGAGCCCAACTATTCAGACCTTCTCTAGGAATGTGATACAAAAGTAAAAAGCACAAACCAACTTTTCAAGAAATGTGAATTGACTGTAGAGTTGCACTATGAATATGCACATCACTGTGAACGTTTTAAAACAAACAGAATAACATAACACACTTCTAGTTCTTTTGATGAGGGTGAGGAAAGCAGGAGACAAGAACAAAATAAAACTGTTCAGGCCACTTTTGTAAACATACTAGAGAAGTAAAGAGGGGTATACTCAATCTTTAACAAATACAAGCCATCACCAAAGCAGCAATATGAATTATTTTTCCTTGGCCAGTAAGTTGTAAAAGACCCTGACAGTGGAGACCTAGACTGCTGAAGTACCTTGATTTAATCTAACAGAAGGAGTTTTCAGCCCAGAGCTTCCTATTGTCAATATCACTCATAGCTCTAAAGGACTTAACTTGTGGAAATGTAGGTGGTGCAGTCACCTTAGTGAAAGTCCTTCTTCCAAGTCAATGACACAATACTTCTCTTTGTAGGATGTAGACAGCGGGGTCTTCAGACAGGTCTCAATCCATGCTGCTCACAGAGACCATCATCCACTCAGCCCAGGAATTTGAAATCAGTGACACACCACTATAATGACATTTGGACCTCAAGGTGAGTGACCCTCAGGATGACTGGATTTCTGCACCTAACTTAGCAGTGAAGCATGAGTACTGCTTTCCATGTGGGAGAAATTCTTGAGGCCCAATGTATAGTCTCATAGGTCTGAGATGCTCTCTCCTCTCCACTAGGGAGGGTAGTAGCACATTGTGGTTTGTCTTGCTTAGGAATGAGGTTATAGCTTAATTGGTTCTTATGAGTGGAAGTCAGGCATCTAGACAACCAGTAGAATAGTACCCAGGAGCAAGTAGGACACGGAGCATTGTGATATACTTCCCATTAATGTTTTGTTAACTGAAAGATCTCTGAACTCAAAATAAACTGACTTTTGTCACAATGGTAATTAGATGAGGTTTTTTTTTTTTATAGATTTTGCTTCAGGTTTATCCTTAGTGCCACTTGTAGTTACAGGAACTTAGACACTGATGCAACAATAGTAGCCATCTGGTGCCTTTATGGACGAAATAATTTTGGAACAACTAGTGAGTCTGGTGAAACATACTGGGATTTTTCCAGATGTGGAGAAGCTGAGCTATTGTCGGGTGCATCCACCAGAAGGCCCAAAAAAAGCCTTGTCAAGTTGCAAAGCTTGGGCTACTCAACTTTGGAATCCTGGGGGGCCACAATGATATTCACAGTATGTGCCCAGGGCCGCAACTTAAGTGTGGTTGCATATACACACAAATATATATGCAAGTAGCTTCTTCCACACTAATGGGCATGAATACAAAGATGAAGGCAAGACTACACAACACACAGGCCCCCTTTAAGTCAGTTCTGCTGGTAGTAATAAAATGCAATATTTATCCAACTTCCACCCATATGACAGCACTTTTTAACGAGCAATGACAGTCCAGGAACTGAATTACTAAAATGCATATCAACAGAAGACCATTAAATTGACTCGTCATTATGGAGAGTGTTCCCAGTAGAGGCCCTATTCAAAGGATCCCACCGGCAGGCTGTGTATTGAGCTCTGCGTAAACCCAAACAGCATCACGGACCGCAGACAAACAGGCTGTGATCCACATGCAGGCCACATTGAGTAGCCCCACTCTAGAGTAAACAAAATAATCACAGCCCACTGAATGGGCTTTGGAAAGGGGTTCTAGTCCCAGTTCGGAGTCCTGAAGTGACTTCCCCAAGGTCACCCTGTCTCTTCCATCCTCCTCCTTTTGTATAATAAGATACTTGCCTGCCTTTGGAAACTGTTTTGAAATCTACAGATGAAAAGTACTCAGAGCTCAGTGTTACCTTCCTTTATATCTAGTCAAAACAGAGCTTTAAAATCAGTTATAGCCATGAAATAACAGCAGGATTGTGGATAAAAATGTTGTAAACGTGGAAATGGAAGAGGAGATGGGATAAATATTTTTGCTCCATTAAATGGATATGATAATATTCAGCTTAAATTGGAAGGGGGCTAGAAGTGTTTTTACAGAAGAAAAGCATGGAACGTTGTGCCTTCAACACTATTTCCTGGAAGTGTCTTCAGAGCAGAAATGTCAACAAGTTGTAGCTCTTGGTTTTGTCAGTTGGATTCTTAATACGCCAGTGGAAAGGATCTTAACGGGAATTTTTGATAAGACTGATTTTTATTGGATAGTATGACCTGTATCATCTGCAATAGTTTCTGTTTATGCTGTGTGCGTGTTCTCTATGCAACAGTTAAGAATGAGGAAAGAACACAGGCACAGTTGTTGGTTTCCACATAATTCTTTACCAGATATATACAAACATGAAAGGCATAGCTAAATATATACACTTTCTGTTTGGATTAAGTGGCTTTAGCAATAAGAGTAAGCTTGGAAGAGTCAATTTAAAAAAAAATTATATGGTTACATCTCTGCATTTTAAAAATGTATCTCTTTAAATTTCAAGCTATATAAACTTATGTTTATTTTTTAAACTTTATTTAAATTTTCACATAGATGTTGCGTTTCAGAGTTAAATCTTTTATCTTGTGGAAACAAATTGTCAGCAAAGTAAATAACTCTGCCTGAAAACTTGAAGCTGGTTTTAGAGGTGTTTTTCTTTGCTTATCTGTTAAACTTGATTATCAATGTAAATATTTTGTTTGTTTTCTGTCTGTGTGTGGTAGAATAGATGTTTACTACCATTTACCAATAAAACTCTAATCTTTCAAAGCATGAATATGAGCTAGGGAGGCCCCCTGCAGGCTCTCAAACTATTTAAAAGGATATCGCCCAATTCCTGTATTCTGCTGTGGTTTTATATCTATTTTTCTGATTTGAAATATAGGGACTAGATTTTTCAAAAAAAAATAGGATTTAAAAAAAAAACTCCTAAGAATTCTGACATCTGTATAATGAGAAGATCACTTCCAAAAGGAGATTCCCAGGGTCCTGATTGAAAATACACTCTTCTTGCAGACCTGGAAAGCCTTGATGACTCCTTTAAAAGCCTCTACAAGATTTGTTTCATTTTATAGCAAAATTCTTCTATATCACATCACAAGAAACAAAGGAACCTATCTATACAGGTGTCCCGTTACTGGGTCTTGAGGGGAGCAGCCAGATCACTGATGCACCCAGCGGTGGGGGTGTTGGCCCCAAAAATGGTATAGAAGGGGGCCATGTGAGGTATTGAATAGGAGCTTACTGTCTGCTGATCCTATGTACACTAGTCATATGATTGTATAATGTCTGTGCGTGTAGTTAGGAATCTGTGTAGATACTGAATATTTCTCTGCATGTAGTTGAGCAGTGGGCAGAGCCCGGCCTGTGGACATGCTAATCAGTGAGGCCCTCTGGGACAATGGCACTCAATGGGCCAAGGACACACCTAAAGAATGAGTGGTGACTCATACCTAAAAGCTACGAGCAGGGGCACAGGAATAAGCCGTGGACCAGGTGACCTGCTGTAGCCAAGAAGAGACCAGGAAGGAGGGATAAATAGGCCATGTGGTGGTCTCCATCTTGGTTCTCAGCTCAGCGCTTCATCCCAGAGGCAGCATTGCAGGGATCGAAGAGCCCGGGAGACCTGTGAACCCATCCTGATTCTAGGATGTGCAACAAGAACTTTTAAACCAGCAGCTGTAACATCTCTGCTAGAGCCTGCATCGAGGACTGGGAGATACGTTACATGCACCGAACTATTCTTTAACAACCTTACTCTCATGCTTTTCTTTCTTGTGATAATAAACCTTTAGTTGTTAGATGCTAAAGGATTGGCCCAGCCTGATTTGTGAGTAAGGTCCAAAGGGTAAATTGACCAGGGATCTGTGGCTGGTTTCTTGGGACCAGACAGAACTTGTTTGGGGTAGGTGGGATTGGGTGCTACGACCCCCCACCTGTGTATGAGGCCCGGGGCCATCTGGGGCACGGATATTGCTGGGGTGTCGGAGGGGTTTTGCTCGTGAGGCTTCAGGCAGGCTGCTGAAGTGCTGTGTGGGACTGGTTTGTGGCCTGTTTGGAGAGGTCACCAGTCTGGGGGCTGTAAGGAGCCCCAGATTTGAGCAATTCGCCCTGAGCAGATGCCCTCAGCTGTGCCCAGACATGGCCTGGTCTGTCACAACAGGCCTCAGAAAAGGTTTTCCCAAGCCACCTGCCTGGTCTGCTATCTCATCTCATACAGACAGCCTTTGAAAACTGACCATGAAGTATGCAAAGGTGACAACTGTATCTTTATATGCAGTGGACTTTTTAATTGTATCTGAAATTTGCCAAACTAGTTTAGCTGACCTCTTACTTGTATTCCAGTGTCCCATTCCATGATGCAGCCCAACTGCCCTGCAAGTTACTTGTGCAGGCAAAATTCGGACTCTTTGTTTAGATGCAGTTCTGTCCCCAGCAGCCTGTCAGCAACACTTCAATCATACTCTAGCTTCTCCCAGCCTTGGGTGCTACTTGCAGTGTTCTCCCATGCTCCCATTCCCAAATTTCCCCTACATGTGTCCTGTGCTATCCATCTCTCCTGGACAGTTTAGCTGTTAGAGGTCCATTGTCCCTGTCATGGGTTGCTATTCAACAGTTTCCTACTTTAATTCAGGCTATGTCTACGCTGCAAGGTTTTTGCACAAAATGGCCATTTTTGCGCAAAAACTGGTGGAGCGTCCACACCTCAAGAGTGTTTTTGCACCCAAAAAAACCCCCAGTAAATCAACAGGACAGAGGGCGTTTGCTCGTAGAGTTATTCCTCTCCCCATGAGGAATAACTCCTTTTTGTGCTACAGCTCTTGCGTAAAAAGTCATGCGGAGACGCTCTGCAGCAGTTTCTTGTGCAAAAAGAGCTTATTACAAAAAGCACAGATGCGCTGATTGCCATTCTGTGAATGGCAATTGGAAATTTCTTGTGCAAGAGTGTCCAGGCAGTGTGGACGCTCTCTTGTGCAAAAGCACATTGCTATTGCGATGTGCTTTTGAGGTGTGGACGTGCTTTTGCACAAGAAGTTTTTGCGGAAGATCTCTTCCACAAAAAGCTTCTTCTGCAAAAACCCTGCAGTGTAGACAAAGCCTCAGCATTACCAATTTAAACACAGCACTGACTTCATTTTAACTTAACAAATAAAACAAGTTTATTTTAACTACAAAGGTATTTTAACTGAGTTCAAGTATAAAGCATTAAATCAGAAATGGTTACAAGAGAAATAAAGATGAAAACACTTTCTAGTATCTAGAAGTTAACAAACTAGATGTGGTTCAAGGTAAAATCCTTTCCACAGGTTGTCAGTAATGTTGTTGACCAAATTCCCAGGTCAGGATCTCTTTCCCCCAAAGTTCAAAGGCTGGTTCCTTTGTTAGACAGAGAGAGAGGAATGAATGTCTTGTAGGGATTTTGCCCCTCAGTTTTATAGTCCAGTCACTCTTTATAGTGGATTCTTCTGAGGATCTCCCCTTAACACAAAGATTACTCAGACAGTAAAGGAGGCATTGAAGTCTGACTCATGCCCCCTTTCTCCTCCCTTGTGCATGCTGAAATGCAGATTTGCCTGGCCTCCTGTCATTTCCCCCTCTTTCTGTCTCAAGAGCCTTGTTTGCTACTAGTAAATTGAGGGAAAGGGAAACATACATTCCTTTTTAGACCTGTTTAACAACTCTTGCCTAGTCGGGGCTCTATGAATTTGGACACCTCTTATTTTATCATCATGGGGAAATTTGTAACTATACATATATTTCTCCATACGAGTATTGCCCAGCAAGTTGGAGTTTCAGATGGTAACTCGCAAAGCATATTTTGAACAAAGATGATTAAAACAGTGTGTAGGATGTGGACATGGATGCTTTCTGTCACATCAGGTGATTAGGGTGTCCTAATGTGGCCTCTGAACAGGGGCAAAGTCTTGGCCCCAAACTGCAGGATGAACAGCATGGTTGGATCTTAGGCCATTGCCCAAATCTCTGTAATCAGGCTTGTGCGTTAGGTCAGAGCCATGAAAGTGAGGGGAGGAAAATCTGGACCATGATAGACTAGCTGAGATGCACATTCTCAAACCTGGGCTTTTATTGGCAGCTAATGCTTCATCCAGTCAACTAGAGAGTGAGGGCACCAGTGCGAATGCTCGACCTGACAGCCAGGATGGTGACATCTCTGACCTTAAAGGGAAGCAGGAGGAGAGTATAGCACCTATATGCAGCATGGAGAACTGTGAGAAATTGGAAGCTGTTTCTTTGGGGAAAAGCTAGCTTCAGGGCAGTGCCATTGTGGTGTACCACTGTGGGAAGAAACCTCAAAGAAGGGGTGAGCCTGTAGCACCAGAGGCCCAAGCTCCTTCAAAGCATCTTTTTCAGAAGGAGAAAACAGCAAACCAGAAGTTCATGGAGAATCAGAGGCTCTTGTTAACAAACTAGTTCTTGGACGTCTGCCTCCATCTCTTTACTGGTTTCCAACAGCTCATCCAAAAACATCTCGGTGCAGCCTCAAATTGCATGAAAACCTGATCACAATGAAGAATCTGCCCAGCCAGCCAGCCTCCTGCGGCTGTCCCTGAGCCTTCAAATAGCTCCCTCCCTGCCATGCCCTGTGGTTTACATATGATGGATGCCTCTGCATACAGTGGTGGTGATTCCATGTTATCCGGACGGTTAATTGCTTTCCAGAGTAGTAAGAGATGCTCCTGTCTTGGTGTAGTTCTCTCTCTCATATGTGGAAACAAGGGGAAAAGGCGTACTGCAGCTCCCCCAGGCTTTATGGGACACTCTGCTCCTGTCCCCACACTTGGGGTCCCAGCTGCTAGAGACTCTGTGCTTGCCCCTGTCTGGGATCCCAGCCTTGGCCCTCTTAATTCTGTTTGTGTACACCCTCCCCATATCAAAGCTGCAGCCCTGTTCCCGGCCCCAGCTCAAAGGACAGCAGGGGACATGGGTAGGGGCAAGGAGGGGTTCAGCACCCCCACTATAGAGTGTTCCAGTGCCACTGTTCTTATTTGCAAAGAACTGCAACAGAAGAGGCCAAGTTGGTTAATCTGCATGGCTAGAGGGAAGAAGAGAGACTGGCACTTACTCCACATACAGTATCTTGCATGTCTTACATTTTCATGTTCTGCTGGTCAAGACTTTAAAGAATAACCATCCTATGGGGAAGTACTAAATAATACACAGTGAAACACAACCGTATGGCACGTTACTAGACTAGAATCTCCTTTTGTTTTCTTCCTAACTATTCAGTATGAATGTGGGTTTCATCTACATGTTTAAAAAAAGCAACCCACATATCATGTCCATTAAATCTAACTTCTCCCAGATTTATACTTGTGTGCAGTTCACTTACCCTTAGATTCTCTTTGATTAGTTTGTTCCTGATTGATTTTCTTCAGGCGTCTGGCTATACAATTTATTCTTCTTGGACTGATTCTATACTCTCTGCTTTGTCAGCAAGACATGAACCATCACTACCAGTAACTCTACACAACTTGCCAGTACAACTTTGCAAATTTTTCTGAGATAATATATTTCTCCTGACAGCATCGTAGGTGTCTGAATCTCCATTTTCATAATGGGGGCACGCTCTTTCTGACTCTTGCTTTGCCACAAGAGGTAGACTCAGTCATAGTTACCAGAAACCATTCATCTTTACTTTCTTGTCAGTGGCTACATTTCATGTGCTGTGAGGCAATCAACTGGTAGCTGCAGAGTGTGGATCCTTCTTATCTGCTGAGTGGGCAAGGGTGGGGTAGGGACAGAGGCCCACATGGCCTGGTGGAATACTCTATTGGTTTAGATGACTTTTCAGAGTTGAACATCTAAACCTTTTTCCCCTGTCTCTAAATTTGAGGCTTACAGAATGCTTTTCTAGACAGCTTGCGGCAGTGGCTTTCAGTCTAAAGAATTCTTCTACCAGCATCCTGATGAGCATCATTAAGGTTTGGCATTCACTATCCTAAGCGGTATTGTGCATGCTCTGTTATGCAGGGACATCTGAAATACCTCATCTGTTAGACACGGGATTGCATATGTTATGCAATATATTACTGTAAAACAAACATTCTAACATATGTTTAGATACCAGGAATCAGTTGGTACACGTGAATGAGGAGCAAATCTGCTCTCCTTGTTCACACTAGCAATTCTAGTTGAAGCCAACACAATTGCTTTGTTAGTGAGACAAGCAGCAACTCACCCAAAGGAATTGAAAACCAATAGCTTTCTGTAAAGACTTTTTTCCCCCACTAATCTATTGGGTTTATATGGTCTAATTGAAAATATCTTAACTGAGCATATTTGACCTTTCTTTCTAACTAATCCATAAAACTTCAGGTCCCAATTAAGCATCTCTTGAATTCAGTGTGTTGCTGCTGATTTCCATAGGCATTAGATTAATCCATCTAATTAGATTAATTGAAAATTGTAATGTGAGAGACTTCATCTCATTCTGATTTAGCTCAGGAATTCTACAACCTCCTACACCTTTAAGTTCTTCAAGAGCTTAGCCATGGGTGTTTCAGTTTTTAAAACTGTATTAAATACAGATGGACTAATACAGCCATGTTTCTGCTGGGATAAATTCATTCAGGTTTGAAACTTCAGCACTGTCCATATGACTTTGCAGTCCAATATCAATGTCAGCTTGATAAGAATATTGTTGTAAAAGCAGTCGATATAGCTTGAAGCTATAGTAGAAATGACTTGCTTCCATCTGAGTTGTGGGGTAAAATTTCTAAAAGCGACTTAGCAGTCTGCAGTGTAAATCTCATTGAAATTCCATGGCATTTAAGCATTATTGAAAATTGTATGCTGGATTCTTTTTGGTTTTATTATCACCTAGTTATTTCGTTGTCCGATACATGCCATTTGGTATGAGAGAAGCACAGTACACTCTGTCATATTTAGGAAACATGAAACACAGTGTTGAAAGAGAAATCACTAGAGTAAATGTAATCAGGTAAAATATACACATTGCTTAGAGGGAAGGTAGGTTCCAAAGAGGATGGAGAGAGGCTGTTCTCAGTAGTGACAGATGGCAGAACAAGAAGCAATGGTCTCAAGTTGTGGTGGAAGAGGTCCAGGTTGGATATTAGGGGAAACTATTTCATTAGGAGGGTGGTAAAGCACTGGAATGGGTCACCTAGGGAAGTAGTGGAGTCTCCATCCCTAGAGGTGTTTGTCTCGGCTTTACAAAGCCCTGGCTGGGTTGATTTAGTTGGGATTGGTCCTGCCTAGAGCAGGGGGCTGGACTTGATGACCTTCTGAGGTGTCTTCCAGCTCTATGGTTCTATGATTCTAAGGTAGGATTGCTGAGTGCTTTTTGGAGACTAAATACAATAGTGCTGCTAATTCAATGCTGAAAGCTAAATATTTTGTAAGAGAGAACATGTTAATTGATGTAGGTCACCATTGTGTATTGTCTAGAGAAACCAATTTATATCAAATCACCTGGGCTGTGATCTCTCCTGCTACAACTAAACCTTTTCTACTAAACAAACTTCTTTATAGGTAAGACAATGCAAAGGGAAAGAACTTTCAAAAGTACTCTGGCATATCCAATAATCCAGCACCCTCCTGGATCCCAAAGGTGCCAGATTATCGGAAGTTTACTGTACTTGTATTCCAGCCCATTGTACCATGTCCTAAGGTGCAATCTGGCCTGTGGAACCCATGTACCTTCTTCTGCCAAGACTGTCTCCTGCTTTCTAGCAGAGCTGTGTAGCAAACCCCACTGGGCTCTGTTCACTCAGCCATGCGTGTGTAGAGGCATGCCCAGCTAAAGTGCACTAATACTCTCCCAAGCCACACATGAATTGCACATAGGAAAACTCCAGCCATAGCCTCACACCCTCCCAAAATGTGCATTTTACACTGCTTAAGGCCTCCTTGATCCATCCACGATCATTAATTAGTTCACCATTCCTTCAAAGGGTATGGCTACGTCTACACTGGCCCCTTTTCCGGAAGGGGCATGTAAATTTCACGAGTCGTCGTAGGGAAATCCGCGGGGGATTTAAATATCCCCCGCGGCATTTAAATAAAAATGTCCGCCGCTTTTTTCCGGCTTTTAAAAAAGCCGGAAAAGAGCATCTAGACTGGTCCCGATCCTCCGGAAAAAGTAAGAATAAGAGCCTCCGGAAAAGGGCACTTTTTCCGGAGGATCGGGACCAGTCTAGACGCTCTTTTCTGGCTTTTTTAAAAGCCGGAAAAAAGCGGCGGACATTTTTATTTAAATGCCGCGGGGGATATTTAAATCCCCCGCGGATTTCCCTACGACGACTCGTGAAATTTACATGCCCCTTCGGAAAAGGGGCCAGTGTAGACGTAGCCTATATGTCTTCATTATAGGGTGGATCAATGCTGCAGATATCGATCCATCAGGGATCCGTTCGGTGAGTCTAGTGAAGACCTGTTAAATCAATCACTGATCATACTCTCTTCAACTCCACCAGAATGAAATGAGTAAAGGAAAATTAGAGGAGAGTGTCTTCTGTTAACCTAACATAGTGTGGGCTGTTCAATAAATAGATCAAAGCTCTATAATCTGAGCAGATTTCCCCGAAGCACTTTCAACAAACTCACTGGTTTAAATTAAACAACAAAATAAGTTTATTATTGGAGAAAGATAGTACCTTAAAATCTAAGTGATATTGGCATATAGAAGATTTGAATTGGTTACAAAAGGAAATGCATTGCAAACCCACCGGCTAATTTTCAGGCTAATAATTCTAAAAGCAAGAGGATTTCTTTCACCCAATACTTCCAGTTACCATGAACTTCTGTGGACACCTTCCAGGTAGATCCAGCCAGTGTTCCCTCTATGGTGTGGGGGAGCACAGCTTCACAGGTGATTAATCAGTCTCCCCCTGCCCCCCACATCTCAGTCAGTCAGCTCCATGCACGGAGCCCTGAGGCTCTGACTCTGTGGGACCGATTAATCCTGTGTGAAGCTGTGCTGCCATGCACCATAAAGGAAACACTGGTTTCAGCCCTTCCCCAAGTCTCAAGGAAGATCTTTGCTTTGCAGGCAATCTTGCTTCCTTGTGTAGAGATGGGGGTGGTGACTGAGGTAGGTGCTATAGTGCTGTCACTATCCCTCATGTAAAGGTTATTCCAGGGGCTGGAAAAATCCATTCTGTGTTCTGGGGTTAAGCAGCCTCCATGGCATACGTGAGCCGTTGACTGGCCCTTCATTATGAATTATATATTTTTGTTCACAGCTTTTGTCTATATGAGTTTTGGCATGTCAGGACTCTGGGAATTCAGTTCTTTTGCCGTCTCTGAGGAGCTCATTTGTGGGAATTTCCTAGTGACAAAGGGATGAAGTTATGAGAAATTGCTGTATACATTCATACACACATTTCCACAAGCTAATGAGGTTCATCAAATCAAGACACTTCAAATGATGCCTCACAAGACATATTGCGCAAAACATGATAATATTGCTGTCATGAATATGAGGAGTGGGAGGTAACGTAGTACAGTCAAATCCACCATGCCCATTGACTCTCAGTATGACCCCATGCAGGTTAAATGCTATGTAAATCTGCAGTATTCTTTTAATTAATTAAAAATTATCTATAAGGATAAAGGAGCCAGTGTAGCTGCTTCATTAACTACTGAAAAATGTTAGACCTGTAATGAGCTGGCTATTAATGCATCTGATAAATCATGGTCAAAGTTCCCAAATAAACCTCTTGATAGCAAGTCAATAAATTATTTGAATTGCTAATTATTATATAATGGAGGGGAAACTTAATCAAAGTCTGAGCGGATTAATGTGCAAACTAATTCACTTGTTTTCTTAGCAAAACTGGAGGAAAGAGTGATTTTTTTTTCTTAACATAGGCAATGCATACTATTCACCCTATCTTGGAATCCTCCTTAATAGGAATATATGGTGGAATACTAAATTATTGGCCGACCCAACACCTTTTGGTATATTTATCACTGTCTTAACTGATTTAGTAGGATAACTGTCATTTTAAATATCCATCAGCTTAAAATCAATGTCATCCTAGTAAGAGTGTTTTTGTTAAAAAAGACACCCTGCATAGCTAAATGAAAACACACAGACATTTGTTTAACCCGATGGGAACATTGATTTGTTATCTGTGTTAATCTAACTGGTCTTCCTTTCTGTCATAATGAATCCTCTATTCCTCCACATATTTCTTGGGACTTGTCACAGTTCAGGGATTAGCTATGCTTCTGCCAGGCCATAGTCTGCTCAAAGGTGCCCCTCTTAATGCTCAGGCCTCTAGCTGTCACTGCTCTGTGAGTGAGGATCTATGCCCCTCTTCCCAGAGACCTTGGATTCTGGCTTGCAGTCCCCCTGCAACTCACTGTGCTTATCTGAGCAAGTCTGACCGTAGAGAGAACACATAATAAATCAATGAATAGCCTACACCACTGCTAAGCTTACCAGCTGTCACTCATCTCTCACATAGAGAAATGCATCCTGCCAGGTTCTCCAACTGGGTTTTTGCCTGCTAAGTTACAATTTTATGTCATTTTGGGGGGCTCAAAATGAGGGGATGTCTCACTAAATGCTTGCCTTTTTATACTTTCTTTGTCTTCTGAACCCCATCTGAACCAGTATATACAATTCCCCTCAAGGAATAGTCATTTACTGGAATTACTTACCTCTCTGGACTCCTGGGATCTGCAGTACTTGTCCTCTTCATGGTTTTAGTTCCTGGAGGAGGTTTGGTAACCCTTCTCCATGGAGCTAGGCTACCTTCCCAAGCTCACCAAGATATCTTACATTAATAGATTCACACATTAATGAATGATCCCAGTGCCTATAGTGTCTGGAACATTTCAGTATAGTAGTCTTTTGATGTTTTCATGCTTCCACAATCTTGTATCCATCATTGTGGTTTTAATCTGAAATAACACAAAAGGAACCTATAAGCACACTATTTTTAAAAAAAATAACGCTTTGCGGCTAATTCAGTGTCATGTTCAGGACCTGAGCTAATCATCATGGGGTCAGAAAGAAATTCCCACTCCGTACCAAATCCCTCACCACCACATAGAGCCCATTGTTTCACATAGCTAGTTAATTGTGCAGAGTGTGCACTAGCTGGTATCCATTAAACAAGGGCATAACTTCACTTCTGCTTACCCCTTCCATCTTTTCCTGACACGCAAAGGGAAAGTGGCAGCTTTGGGGTTGTGTGTGGGGGGAGGGGGAGAGGGAAGGAGGAGCAGTGTGTGTGTGTGTGTGTGTGTGTGTGCGCGCGCGCGCGGGGGCAGAATGCAAACCACTGTGCTTTGTGGGAAGTCCGGCCCCAACTCCATAGTTACAGAACTCGTCTGAATTTCAGGCTGGGGGGTTACTCTGTTCAGCATTACACAAGTTTTTTAAAAACAGGAGCCTAAAGCTAAGTTTGTAAATCCATATTTGGACACCAAATTAAATGATGCCATATTGAAAAGTCCTAACAATCCAGCAAGCCACATTGAGTTCAATCAAAGATTATCAAGTTGTTCTTAGAGGTGGCTTGGTTAGTTTATTAATCATTTACCCGACAACAAGGAGTACGAACTGTAACTCACTCATTATTAAGAGCCTAAGCAAAAAGGATAGATTTTGCACCATTGTAGCATGTACTCAATATAATATCAAAGGAATTATTCAAATTCTGTTCCAAATACAAACGTGAAGGCAATAATCTTGCAATGAGCTCCAAGAAGCGGGTCTTCTAACCATCTGATTCCACTGAAGTAACAGACACTTGTTAAGGGTTAAATAACACAGCTTGAATGCCTTTAATGTAGACTTATTCACTTGGGTATCTTCCTACTTTTATCAGGGAGTTTACCTAGGAACTGGACCTGAAAATCTCAACTCCCACTGAAATGGATGCACATAGCAATAACTGAACTGAGCATGTCCTTAATAAGTGGTTCAGTTCTGTCGTTGAAGCCAATAGTGCAGTATTTGGGTAGTTCACAACAGAACTGGACCCACGAACTTTTGTCTCAGGCCACCAGAGAGTGAGCTGAGTGACTATTTTTTCCTATATGTGATTGAGATTCCATGTTTTGAGCTATGATGCTTTAATAAAACAGTGATTCTATTTCCTGACAAATTTAGGAACAATAGGAATGAACATAACAATCCTCACACATTTCATCAGATCTTGAACTGCTTTAGTCCTTCTCCAAGAGCTTTTCACAGTACAAACCCCATAACATTCAAACATAGGAAATAATAATTTGCATTTAGACCCTAGTCTCCGAAAGGATCCATTAGCGCTTTTCAAGCTTTTGGCCTGACTCAAAGCTCATTGAAGTAGTGGGAAGACTCCCATTGACTTTTAGTGGGCTTTGGATAAGCCTCTTAAACTGCAACAAAAAGAAAATGCTCTAATTCATGTGGATCTTGTATAAAGTCAGTAAAGGAGTTACTTCAATTCTCATTTCTTTAAAATTGACCTTGACTTACTAGCCTCCTGACTACTTATATTTTTAATCTGTCATATTGTACGTGCATTCTCAAACTATTTTGTTTTTTCAATTCTACCAGAACATAGAAGCAATAATAGACAAGCAAGCTCTGAGTTACAGCATAGAATATGAAAAAAGGCCTAATAATAAACATGATTAGCAATACAGTTGAATAGCATATGTGGTATAGTCTATCTGTTGCCATGGGAAAAGAAAAGCAGGGAAGAAAGAGAGAGAAGCAATTCTGATGTTTACTTTTCTGCTTGTTGCTTGGTGGTTTGTCTTGTGCCTCTTTTTTTCTATTTTCATGAAGATTTTTATTAAGTCAAATTCAGATTCAAACTTATAGGATCCTATAGTTTGAGTGTTTTGGCTTTGGAGTTTCAGGTTGGTGCTAGTTAGGAATAGGTATCAGCCACAAACTTTGAATCCACACTTTCCTGAAATTCCAGGGTGTAGGTATTGAGAGTATATATTCAGATCCACATCTGAACTTTCCCAAAGTCTGTCGGTGTTCTTCTTCAGGCTTATTTTACACTCTTGGTTCAGACTTCTATTCAGATCTGGATTGGAACTTTCTTTGTCTGTGAGTTATCCATAGGGTTTCAGTTCAAGCCAATCTTTAATTAGAACAACTTTTTAAAAGGATGTCCAGATTAAACATGGCATGTTCCTTCTACCATTGAAACACTGTACCTGAGCTGGAGCACAGCTTCTGTTTAATATCCC
This sequence comes from Pelodiscus sinensis, assembly GCF_052426305.1. NCBI lineage: Eukaryota > Metazoa > Chordata > Testudines > Trionychidae > Pelodiscus > Pelodiscus sinensis. The sequence goes on from NC_143052.1 coordinate 113,584,473, forward strand.
ACCGAATCACTGAGCAAGAATTTCTGTAGCATAAAACTACATTTGTGTAGGGAATGGTTTTTACTCTCCCATGAAAAAATGAGGGTTTTGAAATTTTCCACACCTGGGACAATATTAAGACCTTTAGAAATCTTTCCGCAAGAGAAATCTATCTCAGATTAGCCATTAGCCTGGAAAGAAGAGCATTTTCCTGAGATGCAGGAAACCTCAGTGTAAGTTCTTGGGCTGAATCAGGCAAAGAAGCGACTTGTAACCATAGATGAAAATAATGTGTTGGTCAAAAGTCAACATGGTTTCTGTAAAGGGAAATCATGCCTTACTAATCTACTAGAATTCTTTGAGGAGGGTCAAACAAGCATGTGGACGAGGGAGATCCAGTGAATATAGTGTACTTAGATTTCCAGAAAGCCATTGGCGAGGGGTCTAGACAAAGGCTCTTAAGCAAAGTAAATTGTCATGGAATAAAAGGGAAGCATGGGTTGATAATTGGCTAAGGACAGGAAACAAAGGATAGGAATAAATGGTCAGTTTTCAGAATGGAGTGAAGCAACTAGAGGTGTCTCTCAGGGGTCAATACTGGGACTAATCCTATTCAACATATTCATAAATGATCTGATGAAAGGGTTTAAAAGTGAGGTGGCAAAATTTGCTGATGATACAGAACAGCTCAAGATATTTTAGTCCAAAGCATACTGTGAAGATCTTCAAAAGGATCTTGCAAAACTAGGTGACTGAGCAACAAAAAGGAAAATGATTTTTAATGTTGATAAATGGATAATAATGCATATTGGAAAACATAATCCCAACTACACATACAAAATGAGTAGTAATAGCTAATTTAGTCTCTATCGAGAGAGATCTTGGAGTGATTGTAAAAAGCTCTTTGAAAACATCCACTCAATGTGCTGCTGCAGTAAAAAAGAAAACCATGTTAGGAATAATTAAAAAAAGATATTCTGTCTTATTCTCTATCCTATCTTGGCACTGGAAAATTCAGAAAAGGGCAACAAAAATTAATAGGGGTAGGGAATGGGTGCCATATGCGGAGAGAGTAATAAAACTGGGACTTTTCAGTTTCAAAAAGACCAAGGGCAGATATAATAAAGGTCTGGAGAAATTAAATAAGGAAAAGTTATTTACTTTTCCCCATAACACAAGAATGAAATTAATAGGTTGCAGGATTCAAGCAAACAAAAGGAAGCATTACTTCACACAGTCAACCTGTAGAACTCCTTGCCAGAGGATGTTATGAAGTCCAAGACTATAATAGGGTTCAAAAGAGAGACAGAGAAATTTATGGAGGTTAGGTCCATCAATGGCTATTAACCAGGATGAGTAGGAATGGTTTCCATAACCTCTGTTTGTCAGAAGATGAGAATTGGTGATGGGATGGATCACCTGCTGATTAGTTGTTTAGTTCATCCCCCTCTGGAGCAACTGCCATTGGCCACTATTGGAAAACAGGATACTGGGCTAGATGGACCTTTGGTCTGATGCAGTATGAGCATTCCATCCTGGATCTAATAAACCTATCTGGGTGAAAACCTTTCCAGCAGAAATTTCCTGATCAACTCTGCTTATACTACAGATTGGACCTCTCTGGTCCGGTATCATTGGCACCTGACTGGTTCCAAACAAGAGAATTTGCCAAACCAGGGAAGGTGTCCTGCCAACAGCACCCAACCCTATCACCCACTGCTGGCAGGCTGCCCCAGCAGGCAACCCTGCCTTCCCCTCCCCCCAACCTGACTGGACTGCTTGCCCAGCTACTGCTGTCTTCCTGGATGCACAGGCTCCAGCTCCTGCCGTGGGACTCCATTCTTATGCAGCTGGGAGCAGCCATGGGGCTGGGGCTCTGACCCCATCCCCGCACAGCCCTAGCTTGGCCCCATGCAGTTGGAAGAAACCGTGAGGTCCCATCCCCTCATAGCTGGGGGGGGGGGGGAAGCCGCGGGGCTCTGGCCTTGGCTCCATGATCCTTGTGGCTTCTGGAGGGCCCTGGACCAGGCCCCATGCTACCCCAGCCAGGCTGCTGAACCTGATGTTCCACCCAGCTGGCCCTCCTGCCCTTAGGCTCTCTGCTTCAGGAGCAGACGACAGATGTTGCTGGACCAGAGTGTCCTGGATTTTGGAGGTACAACCTCTACTACTTTCAGAATGACACAGTTTATTTCATCCATACACCTAAATGTGTATGTGTGAACACATCCCAAACATCCATTATTCCTTTAAAATAGAAAAACATTATCTCCATTTCATGGGTGGAAAAATTGAGAGCATTGAGAGATGAGGGGATTTGCATGAGACTACACAATGAGTAATGGAGATTACACAGTGGCAGAATTCACTGGCTTCTGATCTAACCCCTAATCACAATTTGTATGAATGGAGGCTATACAGAATCTGATCATTTGCTGCAAAAGGCAAAACTCATGGTAGCATCAGTAGCAGCAGGATTGGCCCATTGTGAAAAACAGTATAATTTCCTCTTTAAACTGCAATGAGGGATGAGATTCATTTTCTCCCCCTCCGCCACCCGCCAAAGTATGTGGATACCTTCTGCCATTTCTTCATCCCTATTGTTAAATGTGAGATGTGTATTGAACTCTTGACTTTCCACTGCATGGGTGTTTGACGTGAGGCTTGTGCTGCAGATAAGTGACTCAAATTTCTTCATGGAAGTGTGCATCACATGGGGAAGACAGACAACTTTCAGTGCAACATGAAGCAAACATGAAAGCCCCCTTGAATAGATGGTAATAAAAGCTTCTTCCAGCTTGAACATTCAAGAGTAATGATAGTGGAAAAGCAAGTTGGTGAATGTGACAGCGTGGGCATACCACAATCCCCCCCTTGTTGTTCTCTTTCAAAAGCGACAGTCACAAATAGGCTTAGTTTGTAAGATACATTGTTCATCATTTCATAGCCAGTGCTGCAAACTTCAGGTTTGAAATGGCAGAGATGTCCTTTCTACTTCTCCTGTCGCTTCTAAGTAATGCAGATCCCATAGTCACACGTCGGTGTTCACGCCTATTGACGATTCATCAGAGTCCCAGCTCTTCAGTACAAAAATAAATAAATGTGTAAGGTAAAATAAGCAGCCCTGGGTTCATGTCCCAACACAGAGCAGATGTATTGAGCAAAAAAAGACAATATTTTTATAAGGTTATTCTTCTGACACTTGAAAATGTATGTGCTGAACTCCATGAATAAGCCGGTTCTGTGTGAAAATCGATAACCATTGAAGCAGGGCCATAACAGTCAGAAAACATTCCATTCATGCAGTAAATGAATTAAGAGCATATTTTCAAATGATATTTAGGATTCTAAACACAATATTTCTCCCCATTCCATCATTAATGATGCAGGAAAGCTATCCCAGACAGAAGGAGCTGCAGAAGAAACCCAGTTATACAAACAGGGCCAAGGTTTATGAGGAAAAAGGCAGAAGCCCAGTGCTATATGATCATAGGGAAGGGACTAGTGCGACACTTGACCAACCCCCTGCTTTATGAGCAAAGAATCCCAAAAGAACATAAGAACGGCCATACTGGGTCTGACCAAAGGTCATTTTAGCCCAGTATCCTGTTTCTGATAGTGGCCAATGCCAGGCACCCTAGAGGGAATGAACAGATAATCACCAAGCGATCCCTTCTCTGTCACCCATGCCCTTCTGACAAACAGAGGCTAGGGCCAAAATCATTCCTATCCATCCTGTCTAATAGTCGCCCATGAAAATTGTCCACATATGCTATTGCCTCTACTCCATCTCTGCAGAAATCCTCCTCTAATTTTTCATTTTCTCTGTGCCCTACTGTGATGGTACAACCTGGAGTGTTGGACTGCTGGGCCCCCAGAATCCACTAACCGGGGTTTCCGCTCTCATCTTGATGCTTATGTCAAGTTACAAACCTCTGTCAAGCACACTACTCTTATACAGACTTCCACAGGCCAGGGCACACACAGCTGAGTTACATGAATGATCTCTCAGTCACTCTTGAACCACAGAGATGCTACACCCAATTCCCATAGCTCTGGCCCTACACCCCAATTCCATGCTGTCTAACACTGCAAAAGGCCCCTTTGAGAAGAGCATGTTCATTAAGTAGTTCACCATCTGACCAGCATGGAGTGGACACAGTAGTCCTTTTAAATTGAGCTGAGATTTCCTCCCAAGCACTTCAACCAAAACACAATGTTCCAGGTAAAATATAAAACATGTCTTACTAGATGTGTCACTATAGAAAGATTTTAAGTGCTTATAAATGGTAGGCACTAAGTTCAAAGTTTCCCCTTTGGATTTGGAATGCTTTTCATTTTCTCAACCTTTTAGCCTAAGCAAAGGTTGACCCAAACAATGTCTCACTCTAGCAGAAGGTACACACAGATTATGGTTCCTCAGTAGACAAGCTGGGACTGTCTTCTAGCTAGGGGCCACTATGTCCCAGTGTAAAGTCTTTGTCCTCCAGATCTTTCTCCATGGGTTGAGTTGGGGGGAGAAGAGCAATTGATAGTGTCAGTTCCCCCTCCTTTATATCTTTTCCAGTTTGCTGGAAATATCTTTGTTCCAATGTAGGTAAGTCCACCCCCATGGTGTATATGCCTCCTCAAAGAACTCTCCAGGGTTGGGCATTATGTATTGATGAGCCATCAATGTCAGTGTCTATTGATGGCTGCTCCTTTGTTGTAATTGAAAGGATGGTAGTGTGTGTTCCCATCCTCACAACATATTTCAGTTACACACAGTAATACTTTATAACTTCATACGCAATGATAGTACATATGAACCTACAAGTTGTTAGTGTTCAGCAGATGAAGATTTGCAAAACGATAACTTACGAGGCATACTTGGTATGAAACACATCATCAAAGTGGTGAATATGGAGGTTCCAGGGTTTGCCTTTGAGATAGAGTGATATATAAAATTTTCCAAATTATAGGCCAATTTAAGTAAATATGTTGTTCTGGTCATGACATCTATTTTAGTGTTTAATAATTCTGCAAAAGAGCAACACCTCCAGTAGCAAGATCTGGTATGTTCTTTGCATGCAAATTTTCAAAACTACCACCAGACAATGGAAACATTTGTTCCCCATATTGAATTTAATGGCATTAATTATCTCGTAATGGAAAGTCTCTCCTCTTCGGAGCCACGCTCTCAGAATGCTGCTGATACTCTTTCACACATATTTATCCTCAAACCCAAGCAACCATTGATTCCTATTCAGTTTAGGAGCCTGTTAAAAATGGCCCACTTTGGAGCCAATTTTTCACTTGCCTGCAAGGGTATTTGAATTATGATGTAAAAAATCCATTGCCTGAGAGTTGAGCGATTAAGACCGTCTTCCCATTGACTTCAATGGCTTTGGATTAGGCCTTTAGGTGGGAAAGAGGATTAGGAGAAGAGGGAGGGCATTAATTTGGTTTGTATGGATGGATGGTGAGATGGCAGTTCTTACATGATGTATTGTCATGTGCTAGGGAGATGAATCTCTTAAAAAGCCTAAGTAGATTGTTGTGTTATGCTATAGTCACTGAATCAACTACATGGGACTTGGACAGTGTTCAGACAAATTCCATCAACATCTTGGGTATATTAGAATTAGTTCTGCATAGCCTAAACATAGCCTTAAACCTTTACATTTTTTAAATTTCCACTATGAGAAAATTAACGTCATTCAATTCAATATGGGCAACAAATGTTTCCATTGTCTGGTGGTGGTTTTGAAAATTTGCATGCAAAGAACATACCAGATCTTGCTACTGGCGGTGTTGCTCTTTTGCAGAATTATTTAAACACTAAAATAGATGTCATGACCAGAATAACATTTATTTGCTTAAATTGGCCTATAATTTGGAAAATTTTACTTAAGGGTGTAAAAATTGGTGGGTTTATTTCAGCCTGCAAGTTTGTGTATGAGCCCTCTCTTTTCTGTGGCAATTTCTCCTCTGATTTTCCCAAGTCCTGTAAAACTTCTCGATGCTCCTTTATTTCTCCCCTTTCCAGTCATCAAGACATTTTGCAAAGTGGATAAAAGACTAGATGCTTTTCCTGCTCCCTGTGATTCAGCTGTTGTATTGAGGACTCTGTTCTTAATGGGATAGCTTGCAATTCAGTGATTTCCTGATCCTGTAGCAAAGTGTGACAACTGTCTGTCAATTTGGAAAGAGCCAGCTTAAAAGCAAGGATGAATAGGGTCTTTGTCTTAAAGAGAATTTGCATTTCTGGTTTCTTGTGTCTTAACATTCTGAATTATCTACCATATATTTCAGAGTGTTTGTCTGTCCATCTGTCTGAGAGTCTCTGTTCTAGAACTCCTCTCATTCTCTGGTACTGAGAGCTTATGACCACCTATCTCCGTATCCTCTCTTCCACCAATAGCTAATGCCAGGTGCCTCAGAGGGAAACCCTAAACATCATGTCAATCAGGACTATTTCTGATTCTATAGAAAGCCCTGGTACAGTTAATTAATTCAACATAGTTGTGTGAATAAAACAGTCATTATCGAGAATGGGTTTTGGAAGAGGAAGGATGATCTTGTGACGGTACAAGAGTGGGCGTGAGGACATCTGGGTTCCATTCTCTTTTTACCTGTGGCAGTACCATCCCTATCACCAGTTACACCAGGGAAATGTAATACAGACTTTGGCAGTTGGCGCTCTACGCAGACTTAAGCAAATGTTTTCGGTCACTGCAGCCACATCAAGGTGGATACTCTGGCTGCTATTGTGGCCTGTCCTAAGGCAGATGGGCTCTCTGAAGCTCACAAAATGTGGACAATTCCCCTTTCTTATGCTGGTGCATGTATAGGAAAGCAATTACTGTTGTTGTTCAGATAGTATGGGTGTATGTAGGGAACTAAAAGTCTAGGTCTCCAGTCCTGTCCATGACCCATGTGAGGAGATCTAAAGGCAGCATGTAGTAGTGTTTTTCCAATTCTCTTTTGTTTTTTTAAAAATATGGCTTTCGTAATTCTCATAATGAGAGGACAATAAATGAAACCTGTTCTATCATTTAAAATATTAGAATATACCCATCTGGAGCTACACACAATACAGTGATGGTGTCTTTCAGTTCAGTCACTTGTCGGATATTCTGATTGCTGATATATGTTGCCAAATCTGAGAGCTGAGAAATAGGAGCCACCTCCACAATAAATGGGGAGAAAGGGCTGGATAACAAAGGCCTTAGATATATGATCTTTCTGCAGTCCTAAAGGAGCTGAGCAATTCAGAGGGCCTTGTGTAAGATCAGCACATCTGGATACATTTCCCTTCAGCAGAATAAAAGTTCCAAAGCATTGCGAGACCCAGATTCTCCAAGCACAGTCATGCAAATAAATAAAATAGTCAAGTGGTGCTCGCTTTCAAATTTAGAATGAGTCTTTACTTTTCCTGAAATAGGCTCTAGCCACAGAAATTGGATCATGAATCTAATGCTCAGTACACTCCAGCTTTGGTTTGCTTAAATGTGGGGTTTTGGTTTAGGACCTCTTGCAAAATGTGGGTCTAGATCCAAGTTTGATTTTTGTTTCCAGTACTCTTCAAATTCAGGGAAACTAAACACAATATTTTTTCTACATTTCTTAGTGGGGGCCATTCTCTAACCCTTGCCTTTTTTTTTTTTTTTTTGGTGTTGTGTTTGTCTTATGATGCAGATGTAAGTTTTTGTTTTTCTGGTGCTATGATACTTAACAAGAAATAACTTCATAAATTGTTTTTGGAAATACCGGTGGGATAGGTAGCATCATATCAACAAAGCCCTGTTGCATTTCTTTCCAGAAACATAATCACATATAATGTAGTCGGTTTATGGTACCACTCATGTTGAACATAGGGAAACCATTATAGTAGATGCATCCCTTTCAGGCTACACAATTACAGCAACAGCTAAGTAAGAGAACAAATGCTATACTATATATAGACAATATGGCTATTTATCATCAGCTCCTCCTTGGACTGCAAACTTGTTTGGGGATGGAATTCTCACTACGTGCATGCATTGCACCTACGTAATGGGAATTCTCATCCTGATTAGAATTTTGAGACACTATTTGTCTGGTAGGTGCCAGTGAATGGAGATCTTGAAGAGTGGCTGAACTGGAATTGTTTCCTCACCTCTAGAAAGTGGAGGAAAATCATCTCTGTTCTCTGCTGACCCTTCCATAGCAGGACAGATGAGGTTTATTGCTTTATCAGGAGTAGTTGGAACAAGAGACAATGCAACTACAGGGGGAATTCGGTTGCTCTTAGTTTGTTTCCACAAAACTTGGGGTAGTATATATGGTTTATTCGTGGACCAAAGATCTGCATATTTGTGTTTTGGTCATGTTTTGTACTGACCCATTGGCCACCTGAAAGTTGAAGCTGGTCAGAGTGACTGACAACACTACTTCCATTTGATGTGAACTACAACCCTCCCCGCCCCCCCCCCCAAAAAAAAACCCTCATGAGCAGAGTTTCTTATAACAAAAGATTCTTGTGTGGCTTAAAGATAGCTTTGGAACTTCATCCACTTTGAATGCTGCACACATCCACAAGTAAGTGTAGGTATCGTGAGGAAAGATTGCCCAAGGGCCAATGGGTTATTTGTAATCTTGAAGTCTGAAAATACATAAATATAACTAAGTTCATGAGTATTCTTGGAAACAATTGAATAAATACAGAGTTCACCTGATGCTAATGATGCTTGCACAGACCTTACATGCATTTAACTACACTGGCTTCAAAAGAAATATTTCTGATATATGTGAAATCAGAATCAGATGTGGTATGTTTTAACCAAATCAAATTACTCTTGTCCCTATAGACCTTCTAGATAATTCTAGATCTTAAATGAAGTGATAGATTCTCTGTCACTTGGGCCGTGTCCAGACTCGGGTTTTTTCGGGAAAAGTAGCCTTTTCCCGAAAAAACTTCCCCTGCGTCCAGACTCAAGCCGCGTTCTTTCGAAATAATTTCGAAAGAACGCGGCTTTTCTTTCGATGGCGGTAAACCTCAATTTACGAGGAAGAACGCCTTCTTTCGAAAGTTCCTCTTTCGAAAGAAGGCGTTCTTCAATGTAAAGAGGCCGTCTTCAAAAGAGAGCATCCAGACTCGCTGGGTGCTCTTTCGAAAAAGCGGATTTCTCTTTCGAAAGATCCGCCTGCAGTCTAGACGCGATCTTTTGAAAGAGGCTCTTTCGAAAGATGCTTTCGAAAGAGCCTCTTTCGAAAGAAGCCTGCAGTCTAGACATAGCCTTGGAGTCTTCAACTGAAGATTAGATCTCCAAAAATAGCTCACTGAGATGCTTTGGGCTTGATGAAACAATTAATGGATGAAATTCTATGGCTTGTGTTGCACAGGAAGTTAGACTAGGTGATCATAATGGTCCCTTTTGGGCTTAATAGCTAAGAATGTGGATGGAAAACCATTGCAATGTCTTCTAAGATTTGGCAGAGGTCACTTGCATGAGGTGGGAAGACAAACAAGAGGGGCTAGTCTCTGTTCTTCTTTCCATTATTGTAACTCCATTGATATGTATGGATTTACTCCTAACTTATTCTGGTGTAAGGAGGGAACCAGGTCCATGATGTTGAATCATTCGGCCTTCTTGGAATATGCTGCTGCTGAGATCTTTTTTGTATTATGTTGTTGAACTGGTGAAACCAAACACCAGTGCATTAAAACCTGGAGGGAGCAGGACAAGCTAGGAGAGGACGTCCTCTATAAACAGATGCATAGATAAAGGACTAGAACAAAGTGGTTTTTTAAGTTTTCCCTATGCATCAGAATGAAATGAAATCTCAAAATCCTTGTGCTCACTTATCTCTTACATGGACACTTGGTTTTTTTCAAAATGCTCTCAATGTCTTTTCCCCCTCAGGTCCTGGTATCGCTGTTTTCCGATTAGGGTCATCTCTTCCTTTGCTTTTCAGCTTTTGATACTGTTGTTGCATGGCTGCACCAATACTAAAGCACAGTGTTGTCATTACAATGAATACCCTATTTCTAAACCCTGTTGTCAAACTAATTTATGCTTAAAAGTGCAGCCTGCAATAGGACATAGTCAGCAATTTAAGGGTGAGTTCAAAATTCTCAAGACAAGCCCTCCACATACTTAAAAGGATATTATCAAGAGATTTGGCCCCCAAATTAAAGGAAAATAAAACTCTCTGTGAAGGGCTCTTTTGGTAGAATCATTTACACACAACTATGGCAAAACTATGGTACTGTAAATATAATTTTCGCCAGACTTGCAAGAGTAGCTATTTCAAACATTTTAGAGGGGGTAGTGGTGTTAGTCTGTAACTGGAAAAACTTAAAAAAGAACAAATAGTCTAGCAGCATCTTGGAGACTAACAGAACATGTAGATGGTATCATCAGCTTTTGTGGGCACAACCCACTTCAAATGAAGAGGTCCAGTTTTCAAATAAATAGCATGGAGGGGGAGGGGGATTGTCAGTTACTGCATCCATGCTAAATGAGGCTGATAAGAATACTTAGTATCCACTCTTAGTACCCTTTGTTTGTTATGTCATTAGGATGTGAAATGTAGTGGGCCATCCAGCTAATGTCTTTGTTTAGACTTCTGTTGTAAGAATCAAACTTGTAAATGAAATTAGGTTCTATAGCTTCCCTGTGGACCTGGCTTTTGAAATTGGTTTGAAATAATGTAGTGACTTTGAGATCCATTAATGAGTGCCCAGGCAAGTTTTCTTTGGCTATAGTTTTGATTCTTTCTTTTCTTCTACCATTTATTCTGAGCCAATGGCCTAGCATTCTAACGAGGAATACTATGTTATTAGAAGGATTTCCTTTCAGGTGAGCTTTCCAATTACATTTGGATATTATGTACTGTCTACCTAAAATTTCCCTTGCGGTTAGAGGATACAGTGGGGGACCTCCTTGGCTGGTTTAAATCTGCATATTCCTTTGAAGTTAGGAAAGCGACACCGATAGATAAAGGGAGGGTCTTGCCCCGAAAAGCTTCACTTTGTGTTCTCTAGTTACATGCACACAACTTTTGCATGGGTTTTAAATCAGGGCACGAATTTTATCAATATATGTAAAACTGTAGAAACACTTTAGAATAAAATGTGCAATATAAGAGAGTCTTAAAAGTAAACCTGTTTCTTAATGAATGACTTTCAAAATTAAACTAAAAAGCCATTTGCTATGATGGGGCTATTACCGCTAGTAAAAATGAGTGGAATAATATAAATGTCTGTATCATTGGTAGAGCCAGAAATAATTAGGAGTTTCCTTTAAGTGAGATTCTAAGTAAAAGGAAACACAATGAACAGAAGCTGTAGCACAAATGCCAGCAGTATTTGAGGTGGGTAGGATTCTAGCTAGAAGACATGCTGCAGTAAAACAAGGGGCTTTCATATTCTGAACAAAAAAAAGTAAGACTATAACATTTACACAGAATGTACTCTGTCTCACCAGTAACTTCATGTACTTTCTTTGATGTTCTGTCTTGTGGTTGGAATTTGAGCATTTTCATAAATCAATATATATCCTACTGCTTCTTCAGAGGTATGTTATAAATCTTGTCTCCCTGCAAAACCCTAGGAAGAGACAAGATTGTATAACAAATACCACTGCAAGATGCCTTCTGGGTTTATTATTTTAGCAACATTCTATTAAATGGGAACTTTGCTGCTGGGTGTACCAGGATGATTATAATTATATATTCATATTTTTAAAGTATTTTTTATTTTTATTTTAAAAGGAGAATCTTGATGTAATTTTAGAAGTTGGAGATGGCCAAGCCTAGGGCTAATGTTAGCTCTAGTTACAGCTGAACTCCATTGCTATAAGGGAGTAGCACCTGCCTAGTGGAGTTGCTTACACCAAGGCTGAATTTGACCCTAATTATTTAGGTCTAGTCCATTTTTAATTATGCAAATGAAGAAGCTTCCACTAATCCATTAATGAAAGCTTGAGGCTTGTCTATCTGGCCCCACAGCATGGAATGTGGAGTATAAACTGCAGCACACTGAAGTGTTGCATTGTAACTTCTTTGTGCAGACCCTGCCTGTGTGAAATAAAAGGTACCTGGCTTGTCTTAATGCAATCCTGTCTGAAATTGGACTATAGGATGTGCAGCAACAAGGCTTTGTGGTTGTCTTCTGTTTTTGTAACAAATTCAAACCAACCCCCTCAGACGCAAAACCTGTTTATGGTGAAATCTGCATCTGAATTATGGGACTTGGCATTCATTTCTGGTACAAATAGGGGTCTGTAGAACCCCTTAATCAACACTGGGCCAGATTCTCACTTTGTTAATCAACATACAGGTGACCCCCGACTTACAACTGCCCGACTAAAGACTCCCTGCATTTATGACCACCCTGCTCCGACCGCTGCCTCCACCCGGCACAGTCCCCAGCCGGCTCTGGGAGCAGTTCGCACCACACAGCCTCCACCCGGCATAGCTCCCTGTCTGGCTCTGGGCCTGACATGCTGGGGACTACAACTCCCAGGAGCCAAAGCAGGCCAGGAACGGAACCTCCATTTTTATCATTGCACTAAGGGGGGAAAAGGGATCGACTTACGACGGTTCTCCAGGAACCAATAAGGTTGTAAGTGTGGGGGTTGCCTGTATTTCCATTATCTTCAGTTGCACTCTGCCCATTTACACCTGGTGAGGTCCTGAGACCTGAATCTGACTTGTTCTTATCTATTTATACAGTACATTTCATATTCATTCCTTTGGGCCATCATAGCAAGGGTATCCTCAGGATTTCTGAGTTTTCTGATGCTGTTTTGCAATATCTCCCATTTCAGGTTTCAATTTTTTTGACTATATCTCTGACCCATTGGTGAGTGTACATCGTGGCTTATGTTTGTTTAAACTCTTTGCATAGAATTAACTATGTCAAACACTGCAGAAGACATGAACCTAACCTTTGAATAAGTACATATTGTTCCTTGTGGGGGGAGAGCTCACTTGGCTTTTGAATCTTTTCTTAATTTCTGTGCTCTTTGAAGCCCCAGTGTTTGAACTGGTGAGAGATGGGGGGAACTGAATTGCCACTGTGTTACAGAGAAAGGAAAATTCTGTCTTAGAATGCCAAAGATTTTTATTTTAGTTGGCACCTTTTGAAATAGCAGACTGCTATGACTGTCCACAAAGTGTGTGTACATTAGAAGGACAGAACCACAAACCATCTCTGTATGCTAAGCTGTTATCTCAAAATCACTCCACCTGCACTCACATCGCTGTGTGATTAGTTAGAACAATAGCATATCATCCACAAAGTACCCTCCTCCCAAAGTATGCCCAGCTAGGATACTCATGCTGAGTAATTGTCATGTCAGGTGGCTTAGCAGTGTAATGTTTGCCATTTCTCATTTTCAGTGGGCAGAGTAAAGATAAAGGGAATAAACTGTCAGTCATTTAGGGCCAAATCCTGATACCTTGACTCACAATGTGCAGTACCTTACACAGCATGTAAGCCTACTGAAATCATGGGGACTAATTGAGAAATAGGTTATAATTCAGTCTAACTTTGGGTATCCAAATTTGGCTCTTATGATCTGATTATGCTCCAGTTTGACTTTCTGTATTGTGGAGGAATAGGCTAATATCCCTTTAAATTGTCTGTGAACCTTCTAGCAGCATTTTCTGTGTATTAAAAGCCTCCACAGACCCGTCAGAACAGCAAAGTATTATGTAGCACTGGCCTGGCAAGCTGATGTATTATAAGTAAACATGGTTATTTGGGACCCAGCAGTGTCTATGTGGTTTTTTCATGTTGCTTATTTGTATAAAAAATTAAGTGCCATTTTCCTACTGTATTCAGTGGAAGTTAAATACTATTTGTAACAAACTTTGTGCTAACATGCAATTAGGCTCAAATGTGGCCACATGTTATGCACACATTCTGTGGGGGGGGAGGGGTTCAATAGGGTGTGAATGCTAGTTGTCCCATCCAATGTTCATAAATACGTATCTTCTGCTATAGATATGTCCAGTTGTTTGGACACCAATGACCCTATAATCAAAATGCATCAGAATTATTTAAAGGTTTTCCTGCAACAATAAGAGGATAAGAGTAAGGGCTAATTCGTAGAATTCTAATTGGAAGGGCACTGGTGAATCTTAGCCAGGATGGACTGTGGGAATGGTGTCCCTAGCCTTTGTCAGAGACTGGAAATGGATGATGGGAGATGGGTCACATGATAATTACCTGTCTGTTCACTCCCTCTGGGGCACCAGGTATTGGCTGCTGTCAGCAGACAGGATACTGGGCTAGAAGGTCCTTTGTTCTGACACAGTATGGCCGTTTTTATGTTCAGCCACCCCATCTTTTTGGTGGCCAACATTTGTTAGAACCACAACCCTAAAGTTATGCTCGTAAATCCATATTTTGGCATCTAAACGCACGTGATTTGATCTTCAAAACTACTAAGCACTTACAAACACTATTGAATTTGGTGGGAATTGCAAATGCTCTGGACCCTTGTAAATCAATGCATTTGGAATAGGCTTCTAAAGTCCACCGTTAAGCACCTAAACTTTTGGCTTCCATACTTAAACATTTTGGCTTATTTCTACACTGCATAAATATTTATTCTTTCATATCATGTTTTGTATCTTGCTTCCTTGGTCAGGAATAACTCAGCATTGGTGAACTTCCCCCATCAAATGTGTAACCCCCTCCTCCCCTGCCTCCATCCCAGTGGAAAGATATCAATGAACATTTGTTTCACTAATACCACCAACTACAATGTCAACTAGGTCAGATTGTTTTAATTGGAAAATGCTTTGAATACTCCCTCCCCCTCTCCAATATCAATATAGTAGGCATCATGTGCCAGCTGAGAAACTGCAGTGATGTGACTGTATAGTAATTGAGAAAATGTGGAATGCTTTGGCAACCAATTCTAGTTTATGGAGTAAAAGGCTTGTGTGATTACTATTAGTAATGGATGTGAATGCTGTAAGTTTCCCTTCTTCCAGATTGCTGTATGACACTTAATTAAAATTCTCCAAGTAACTACAAATGTTAGTGTAGCTCTGCAACAAGGGTCTCAAACTTCCAGACCACAGGCCAGTCCTGACTAGAACAATTGTGCACCTGATCTGGGATTTCTGGTGGGCCTGGGGGAGCCTGTCCATTACTGGCCCCTAAACCTCACCCATTCCCACCATCGTCCCACCCTCTCCTCTCCCCCATGCCCCCCATGGCACCCTGAGCACATGGCTTTAGGGATCATTGGGAGTGCGGTTTGGCTTTGCGTGGCAGCAGCAGTTGTGTCTCTTTGCATTCCCCGCAGTGGTAGGAACCATAAAGGAAGCAAAAACACTGGGAGAGCATGCTTGCTCTGCTTCCCTCTATCTCTCTCTCCACCTCTCCCCCCACCCCGGGAGAGTCAACATGTTTTTTTTGTGAAAGGTAATCATGCCTCAATTTACTGGAAATCTTTGATGGAGTCAATAATCATGAAGACAAAGTTGATCCAGTGGATATAGGGTACTTAGATTTTCAGAAAGACTTTGACAAAGCCCTTTATCAAAGGCTCTTAAGCAAGGTAAGCAGACAAGGAATAAGTGGAAAAGTCATGTCGTGGACTAATTAAAAGCTAGGAAACAAAGGCTAGGAATAAATGGTCAGTTTTCAGAATGGAGAGAGGTGAATAGTGGTGTCCTCTAGAAGTCTATACTGGAACCAGTTCTATTCAACATATTCATAAATGTTCTGGAAAAGGGGGTCAGGTAGCAAAATTTGCAAATGATACAGCACTACTCAAGATAGTTAAATCCCAGACAGACTGCAATCAGCTGCAAAAGGATCACACAAAACTAGGTGACTGGGCAACAAAATGACAGATGAATTGCAGTGTTGATAAATGCAAAGCAATACTCCTTGGGAAATGTAATTCCAATGATCCATATAAGATGACAGGGTCTAAATTAGCTGTCACCACTCAAGAAAGAGATTTGGGAGTGATTGGGGATAGTACTCTGAAAACATTCACTCAATGTGCAGCAGCAGTCAAAAAGATGAACAGAATGTTGTGAACCATTAAGAAAGGGATCGATCATAAGACAGAAAATACCTTTAGTGCCTCTCTATAAATCCATGGTATGCCTACATCTTGAATATTGCATGAAGATATGGTCACCCCTCTCAAAAAATTATACACACACACACACACACACACACAATTGGAAAAGCTTCAGAAAAGGGCAACAACAATGATTAGGGGCATGAGGAGAGATTAATAAGACTGTGACTTTTCCACTTGGAAAAGAGACGATTAAGGGGAATATGACAGAGATCTATAAAATCATGACTGATGTGGAGAAAACAAGGAAGTGCTCTTTACTCTCTCATATTAAGCAAGAACTAAGGGTCACCAAATGAAATTAATAAGCAACGGGTTTAAAATAAACAAAGTATTTTTTCACACATCATGCAGTTGGTGGTCTGTGGAATTCCTTGCCACAGCATGCTGTGAAGTCCAAGGCTATAACAGGGTTCAGCAAAGAACTATATAAATTAATGGAGGCTATGTCCATCCATTGCTCTATTTGACAGAAGCTGGGAATAGGTGACAGAGGATGGATCACTTGATGATTACCTGTTGTGTTCATTCCCTCTGGGGCATTTGGCATTGGCCACTTTTGGAAGACAGAATACTGGGCCAAGTGGACCATTGGTCTGACTCTGTGTGTCCATTCTTATGATAAGGATAAAGAGCTGCTCACTTCTTACTCGGCAGCAAATATCAGTTCTATATATCAACTTCTCTGAAATGTTGGAGAGTTGTAGGGAAATGTGTTGTAGGGGGCTGTGGATAGTGTTCTAAAATCTGTGAAAGGCTTTCATATTCTTTCATTGGGGATTGGGTCAGAACCATATTGAGTAGCCTAAACAAGAACTGAGATGGAGAAAGCTGCAGGAAACCTTTGCAGAAGTTGTGCGTGATAAGCAGGCTGGCTTGATATTCAGACTTTTGCTCTTTCTCCAGTATTATGTACCTATTCTGATACAAATCCAGAAATGGATGTAGTAGATAATCTGGATTCACACCAGAGTGATTCTAGTGTAAATCCAAAAATATTTTTCTCAGAAATAACAGCACTAAAACTTGGCTCAGTCTCCACATTTGTTTTTATACTTGCTCTTTTAGAGCCTTGAATCCTGATCATAGCAAATCCCAGCATAAACAGCAGATGACTTCTGGTCCTTTAATAAAACAGACTCTCTTCGTGGAATAATAGTAAGAACTGCAAATAAATCAAAGCTGAAAATAAATACAGGCTTCTGGAAAAGGAAACATCTGACCATATAAACAATATGAAAGAGAGGGAGGATGGTAGCTTCCACAGATGAAAACCACACTGCCAAACAAGTCATAGCAATAAGGATTTGCCAGGGACAGGGGAAGGCTTTGGTACATAAGAATTCCACAAGAATTCCTTGCGGAATTTGCCATGTCCTTTACATAGTTAAGAGGTTAAAATGACTTTTGTAAGAAGGCCAAAAGTATACGAAGGAGCCTGTGCAAAATATGCTGGATATCAATTTACTTTTCCAGCTTTAAATAATGTGATACATTGTAGAGCAACGGGTAATGCTCAACGGGAGAAGTTACCAGTAGCCATTATTTATTTATATAAAACCAAAAATAAATGCTCAAATGACACTTCTTTATACTTGGCATGATAGTCATGGAAAAGGTCTGTTTAAAGAATAAAGTCTATTTTACTGCAAAAGCAGGGCACGGCATCCCATAGAACAGGGATCCGTTTTTTCATTTCTTTATTGAAGAACACTTGTTTTGAGTATCCATGCCATAAAAACCTGCACCAATCTATTAAGGAGATTTGTTTCTCTCTCTATGGCATGCTACCATGTTTGTATTCAAGAAGGAGACTGGGGCTGGAGCTTCATTAGTATAAGAGCCAGTTATATTTCATCAGGGCTCCTGAGCTTTGAAAACTCACTTCTCCATTGGATCGCAATAGTCCAAATTTGTTAGTCTTCAGAATGCCTCCTTTCACCCAAGCAGTGAGCAGAACTGGCCATTTTCCAGAGAGGTGCTGCTTGATTCAAATCCTGTTTAGTTGCTAGAACTTGGGCTGCACATTGATTTCTTCAGTAACCAATGTTGATCTCTGTGTGCTATCTGTTCTATAGTTAATACACCAGTCTTAGGTTTTACCTAGAACAATGTGCTTTGGTTGAAGTGCTCAGGAGGAAATCTCAGCCCAGTTTACAAAGGCAAGTGTTGTCCATTCCATCCTGTGGGAAGTGAGCTGGGCTGGGTGAGCTCCTAAATGAACTTGCACGGCACAAGAGCACCTTGAGCAGTGTGTGACAATATAGGCCTGGGAGGTAGGACTGGAGCTAGGAGGAAATTGGCAGGAGCCTTTTTGTGGCTCATGAGTGACGGGAAGATCATTCATGTAACTCAGCTAGGTGTGCCTCTGTTTGTGTAACTTCAGTATTGGTTGGAGGTTTGTAACATGACATCAGGGAGGTGGTGGAATCTCAATCCCTAGAAAATTTAAAGTTCTGGTTTGACAAAGCCCTGGCTGGGATGATTTAGTTGGGATGGGTCCTGCTTTGGGCCCGGGCCTAGACTGGATGACCTTCTGAGTCTCTTCCAGCCCAAGATTCTATGATCAGCATCTCAATGTGAGGGGCCAGCCCAGGCTGGTGAGACAGAGGTTTCGGCAGTTCCACAGTCCAGAGTGTGGCCCAGAGATCCTGTCCTAGGAGCTTACTCGGTTTTCTTATTTGATTTGAATGTGGGGTAATGTATGGGTCTGTTTGTAAATATATTTTCATTTGCTTTGCCCTTCCAATGTAATTATAAGGAAAGAGCAATCAGGAACACTGCAGGATGTACTTTGCTCCCTTGAGTAGCCCTGTTTTACTGGAACGCAGGCACTGCAAAGCATTGTTACAGTATACAGCCATTCTGTGATGGGATGTTTATTCAGACTACCAGGCTCATGGGATTGGTTTGGTTCAGAGGCTAGAAATGCCAGATCCTCCACAGACAGGCATAAAATTGGGGACATCATAATATAATTTTATATTCAAGATAATGAAATATGTCTCTGGTGTCCAAGCCCCGTGAAGCTTACCCTTCCACCTGTTTCAAACTAAATGCTAAGGCAGGCACAAACAGATTTAGATGAATGCTTGTTGGGAATTTTATCTAACAATCAAACACCTGTGCCATAGAAAAGGTTCGTTCTTTGGTTCCTCTGCAGTTTATAGAATGAAAGAAGATTTTTTTTCCAGAGAAGATCAGGTAATGTTACCAAACTGCATCTGACTTTTTAATTTCTATCAGAAGCTATGCACATCAGAGGATAACTAGGGCAGAAGGATTCCGTGGCCTTGGAAAGCAGGGTGAATAATACATTAGCATTTTGAACTCTCGCTTCACCAATTATATATAGTCAGAGAGCTGAGTAGGGAGCCAATATCGAGCACGACACCATACAAAGCCCACCTCTTCAAATCAAAGTATTTTTTCTTTGGAGAAACTACCCTTTTTGATTCTTGGTATGCTCAAACCCCCATGGATTATTCGATACATGTTTGTCTAAATAAATTAGAAATGTAGTTCATGTTGATTAAGTCTCAGTTGGCGTCCTTGCTGTGCAGTTATACCCAGAGCAAAACTGTCTCCTTTATATGTTACAGCACTTTTCCTGTCATTTTATTTTGAGTGTATTGCATTCAGTCTTTGAATGTTCTCCCACATTAAAAAAGGAAAAAAAAAAAACCACAACCCACAGATGGTTGATTATGTTTATGCAGCTAATTACCAGAAAGGAAGAGACAGATGATTTTTCTTTTTGGAAACAGAAGCTACTGAATTATTTTCATCAATAATGGTTTTATTTACTGTAACTATAAACAAAAGAATACGGTAATAAAGAGATGAATGCTTTATCCTCTGCTCTCCTAGTGTGTGTGTGTGTGTGTGTGTGTGTGTGTGTGTGTGTATGAATATTTACCGCATTGCTTTAGCTTGATTCACAAATGAGAATCTATAAGGAATAAAATCATACATTTCATCCAGCTTATTTTCAAGTGCAAAGTAAAAGGTTAATTTTGTGAGCTTTCTTCCAAAGAACATTCCTAGGAGTGCATAACTCTGACTTAAAATATTCAGTAACAACAGCACTTGTATTTAAACAGCATCTTCCATCTGAGGGACCCAAAGCATTATTTGTATTGCAAAGCTTGACTTGCATTACATCCATGGGAGGTGGCCAAGTATTATTAGCCCTATTTTATAAATGGAGGCCTCACACAACAAGTTATTAAGCAAAGCCACAAATAGGGCCCATATCATCAGGTTCAAGTTGGTGGTCTTCTGCTCTAACCCCTAGATCATTCTTTATTATTGTACATTGGTAGAAAGACGCGTGTGTAATGCTTTAAGATCTGACTCCACAAAACTCATCATCAGGCTTAGCTTTAAGTTCTCAATGTGTGGTTCAAGGACCACTAATGGTCTGTGACCATCTTGCAGGTGGTCCATGGGCTTAGGGTTTTCCCTCTTCCCCCACAGCAGGGAGCCTGCACTAGTGCTCCAGCCCTGCACCCACCCAAGATATTTGAGCACCAGTGCTGGCTTCCCGCTTTGGGGGAGGGATGGGGAGTGAGCTTCGCAGGCTGGATCTGGCTTGCGGGGAGAAGTGGCTCCACACACTGTGGCTTCCCTTCCCACCCTGGCTAGGGGAATGGCAGCACAGAAAACCGCTCATCTGGAGACTTTCCCCGTTGCTTCCATTGACTGGAATCCCCACCAGTGGAAGCAGCAGGGGGCTGTGCCTGGGAGCAGTGGGAGGCATGGAGCCAGGTAAGCACTCTTCATCCCCCTCCCCCCAGACCTCTCTCCAACCCACTCCTGCATCCAACCTCCCACCCAGACTTTGCACCCTCAATCATTCCTCCACCATTTTGTCATCATGGGTGGTTAGGTGATGGTCCACGGAGAGGTCTCCATTGAGCAGGGTGGGCTGCAGGCCAAAAAGTTTGAGATCCACTGCTTTAAGCGCTTGCCTAAGTCTATAACGTGTTGCCTTTATCAGTTATCATTATAACAGGGTTAATGAGGAGGTAAAGCTTGACTCTGTGTGCACCTCTCAGTATCACAAGATGGCACTGCAGAGTAGTTTTGCTCTGGCTTGATGAAAAGAAAATACAATCTTCAGTAAAATTCGTTTAAGGCCAGAATTTCCCAAAAATGGCTACTGATATTCTAAGTGTCTTAATTTTGAGGGTTTCTAACTCGACACCTTAAAGGGGCCTTATTTTCAGAGAGTGGGTGCTCTTTAAGAAGTCCCAAGTGATTCTTGCCAATGTAGACCTACAAGTAAAGCAGAGATAGCAAAAAATCTATGCTGTGAGAATAATATGAAGCTGTGGTGCAGTGTGTTCCATTAGTAGATCTTAAAGCACAGGAGGCCAGAATCCTTATTCCCATTTTACAGATGAGGAAACTTTCATGGAGATAAAGTCACTTGCCCAAGGTTACCGAGAGGGCCAGTGGCAGAGCTGGGAGTAGAACCCTGGTCTCCTGAACCCCAGCCCAGTGCTTGCTCTTTGTAAAATGGTTTAATTTTTTGATGTTGGTCTGTGTTGAAAACTTTATGTAATTTATGTATTAAAAATTGGAGCTTGTTATAGGCCAGGTGAAGGTCAGAAGCATCGCAGATGCTCAGCAATAAGATTAGAGACTATGGTGAAGGGGACCATATAAGTGTCTAGATAGAAAAGGAGAATATATGTGCAATGGGAACCAGCTACCGCACCTCTTGTCTTGAAGTGTTTTCCATCATGTACAGGGTTTACAGTTTTGATCATAGCTCTCCGCACCCCCATTATACAAATTGTTCCAGCAGCCTGGGGTCAATAAATCATCAAAAACAAAATGCAGGGGTTCTGGAATTAGAGGATCGTGTGCAGGCCAAGGCTGAGTGGTGTAAAGGGAAGAGAAGAAACCTTAAGAGACTATGTTGTGTCATCACTAACTTTGGCTTTAGGAAATGGAGAGGCGGTCTCTTTCAAATCTGACAAAGTGTAATCATGGAGTTGGCTGTGTATTGGCTGAGGGGTTTCTATTTGTGCAAGCCCTGGTGTGCCCCCATTTAATGAAAACACCATCCTATGTTGTGCTGGCATATTAGACAAGATGGAAAAGTGCAGGAAGCTCCTCTTCTCTCTTATCCATCCCACTTAACATATTCTGGGTACAGCAAGATGAATGAGCACTAAATCAAAACCAATTGAAATTAAAGTCATTAAAGGCCACTAAGTCACACTGAGGGGAGCTGACAGCCTTGCTGGACCCCTGGACAAGGTGGAGAGGGGGGGGACTCCATGCTCCCGGAAGGGGCAGGGCCTCAGGCAGAAGGGGTGGAGCCAAAGACAGCTGTTTCTCAGCTCCGCCTGGACCACAGCACCCCCTGAGCACTGCCTGGAACATGCTGCACATCACCCCAGCCTTCCCAGGCAGCCCTCAGACCTGTCTGGAGCATGTGACATAGTGCCCTATTGGCAATTTAAAGGGCTTGTGGCTCTGGGCACTACCGCTGACTTCCACAGTGGTGACTGGAGCATCAAGCCCTTTTAAATCACTGGGCCTGGTCACAGCTGTGATAGCTGCCCCCTTTTCTCTCCCTCGCCTGCCATTAGTATGACTGATCACACAGCTAAGTGCTAGGTCTGGCTTATACTCATACGAGTTTTCCATTGCTCCATAGTAGCAAGTTCTGTCAGCTTAGTCGAGTGTTCCGGCTCTCCACTCCCCCTCCACATGTGCTTCAGCTGGCAGCACCATTTGGCAGCAAGGAACATGGGTGGAGACTGTGCAAATTATTGTTTTTAGCATCCGAACTAAGGTCACTTCTAGCTTCATCTCCATCAGGGTCTGCCCTGACACATGCTGCATGGTGAGACATCCTCAGGGATTGCTCTGTTTTCCCCCCCTTCACCCGCGCCCCACCCACACCCCATGTGTAGCATGGAGAAGCAAGGGTAGAATTTTTGCCTGTCATTGATGCTGATCATATTTGTGATGAGTTTGTTTGCAATGCTTACAAAGGATAGAATGCTACATTCTTAGGTAAATATTGACTTTCCATTAACAAAATAAGTTTTTTGCATCTGGTCAAAAAGTAAATGCTAAATGTGGTAGGAATAGCTGGGGACGATTCATTGTTTATGTACTGAATTAAAGTGGAGAAGGAACTGAGAGAAAGGAGAATCAATAGCCGCCTACAGCTTCAGAAGTGAACAGAGTAAAATACAGGCAAGGTACATTAAGGAATCTATTTAAATCATCACAGACTATAATCACCAGGTGAACAGCTCACACATTTATATTCACACATTATTCTGCTTAAAGCTTCTTTTCATACTGTATCCTACTTCAAAGGGTGAAAGCATCACTCGGCACTAACAAAATTAACTTGCTGAAGGAGTGTTACATTAAGCTTGGTAAATCGCTATTTACTAAAAACCCAGGCAGCTGAACTAATCAGTTCAATGTGCACCACAAACTTTCTCACCATATAATGACACAATTTTCCTCTCCAGTTTGCACTTTATACTGGGCCCATTCAGATGTGTGTGGAGCAGCTACAGAATATGCAGCAGCCATTAGCTAGCTGCTTCAGTCAGAGAGAATTTTAAAGTTAAGAAGGGTTGGTGGCCCTTCGCAGGATACATAGGACACTGGGGGTAAGACCCCTTCCTGCAATGACAAGGAAGGAGCTCAGATGATCTAGGGAAAAGGCTGGAGCTGCAAAAATAGGCTGAATCCTTCAGGCCAGGCATCTAACCTAACACAAAGGGAAAATGAGGGAAGGCTACTTTTTACCACATGCTTGGACAAGTTAAAAAGGTGAGAGGCCTAATGACTGTGGTAATCAATTTCTTTTTCTAATCTTCAAAATACTTTGTCTTGGGTTCCATTTGAATGGTGGACGAAGGATTGCTCAATTCTTAACTTAGCTGGTGGGTCTTGCCCACCTGCTCAAAGTTCAACAGCTTGCCATATCACTGCTTGGGAAGGAATTTTCTTTCATTCAGTTTGGCAGAAACCCTGGGTTCACCTTCGCCTGTAGCATGGGGCTACGGTCACTTACTGTTTTAAACTAGGGTAAAATGGTGTAGTCTCTGTAACTTGAAGTCTTTCAGTCATGACTAGAGGAAGTCAATAACTCAGCCAAACATTAAGAGTCTATTAGGGATTCTAAAAGTATCTGAGGCAGGGAGGTGAGATTTTGCATCCTGCAGAATGCAGAAGTTCAGACTAGATCATCACCAGGATCCCTTCTAAAGTCTGTCAATTTATTACCTTTTCCAGTTCTTTTTGGCCTGCCTAATTATATTGTTATACTTGAATTGCCACTCCATTCCATTTTCCTCAGTAGAATTTGACTTCCAGTGCTTAAAGGGTGCCTTTTTGTCTCTGACAGCCATTATGACATTTTTGGGGTCCTCCTTTTTTATTTGAAGTTTACATTTAGTTTGAATCTCCGTTATAGTGTTTGAAATTTAGTTTCCATGAAGCTTACAGGCATCTCACTCTTGTAACAGTTCCTTTCAATTTCCATTTAATTAGCTTTCTCATGTTTGTGCTGGTTCCCTTTTCTGAAGTTAATTGTTATGCGGGGGGGGGGGGGGGTCTTTGCTATCCACCACCACTCAGGATGTTGAATGTAATTAATTATGGTTGTTCTTACCAAGCGGCTCAGCTTATTCACCTCTTGGTTTAGATCCTGTGCTAGACTTAAGAATAAATCAAGAATTGCCTCACATTTCAGGACTTGCTGCTCCTAGAAGCAGTCATTAATGGTGTCTAGAAGTACCTCTTCATCCTCTCTTGTGGTACTATTCACCTAATCAATATGGGTACATTTGAAATCCTCCATTATTGCATTATGGGAGGGGTGGTTTTTTTTAAATTTTGCAGCCTTTCAGTTGTCCCTGAGCATTTTATAGTCACCATCACCATCACCATCAGGTGGCCAGTAGTGTATCCCTACTGAAGTACTTTTCTTATTTCAGTATGGAATTGCTATCCATAGAGATTCTTCGGTACTATTTGATTTATTTAAAATCCTTAATATATTTAACTCTATTTTCTTTCACATATAGTGGCAATCAGCCACCAGCACAACCTACTTTGTCATTCCTATATATTTTGTATCCTATATTAGTGATTGATTATTATCATTCCACAAAGGGTTTTTTTCGTCCTACTTCTATCAGTATTCTCATTTTAATACTAGGCATTCAAATTCATTTATCTTAGCATTTAGACTTCTAACATTTGCATAAAACCACTTATTAAATTTTATCAAAATCGTCTGCCTTCATGTGATTTAACTGAATCGGATGCTTCTTTTTTTTTTTTAACATCTTTTCAGTTTCTATCTGAACTTTATCAACTTCTGTCTTCTCTGCTTTAATAAGCTATAGAGAATCCCTTTCAGTAAATCTTCCCCTAAGCCTATCTCTGTTGGTCTTCTCCCTCCCATTTTTCTTAAAAATTCCTCTGACCTTTTTACATGCCAGCAGTCTGGTTCTATTTTGGTTTATGTGAAGCTCATGCTTATTGTGTGTGCTCTTCTTTTCTCCTGCTTTTGATAAACCTAAACACCTCCTACCTACACATTCTCAGACATACAGTGATAACCTCATGTATGCCTATTTAACTGGCTCAGCATGTAAACTGGAAGAATTTCAGAGAATGCTTCCATAGATGTCCTGGACTTCAAATTCTTTTTTAGTAGCCAAAATAACCTATCTTCTATCTTTTGCCTATACCATTGGTACCTACATGTGCCGTATGCTCCTTCCCAGCACTGCAGAGTAAGTCTATCTAGACAGCTCGAGAGGTCCCCAAGCTCTGCATCAGCAGGTAATTCACCACACAGTTCTCCCAGTCATTACTAACCCAGCTAGTTATATTTCTGTTAATCAAATTCCCCGTTACTATGGAGTCCCCTCTCCCAGAAGGTATCTTCAGTGTGAGAGAATGCCAAGAAATTATCCTTAACAGCTCAGAGGCTGTCAGAGTGAAGGTGGGACCACTCTGTCTCTTGGAAAGTTTCCTCTATGTACTTACCTGCCTCCCTTAGTTCTTCTAATTCAGACACTCTGGTGTGAAGAGTCTACACTTGGTCTCTGAGGACTATAAGCTGTTTGTACTGAATGCACAGACATGCCACCTGCCCTCAAGGCAAGTAGTGGATACTTGCTGCTGGTCTTCGTCCGGCATTATTTTTACTATTGTGGAATTGTGTGTGTTTATTCTTTGGATATTTGGAGGGGAGGGCCAGAAGAGGGTATTGTAAGGTGAGTGTGACTTTTGCACTCTGTGATGGGTAGGAGGAGTGCTGGCCAGCACCTGATGACTAAGGGGTTACACACAGGTAGTTAGCAAGAGTGTTGGCAGGGAGCCACAAGAACCAATGGGGATAGAGTGCTGAAATTTGAATTGGATATAGATTCCTTGCCTGCTTTCTTTGTGTGGGAGAGTTAAACCAGGAGTTGAGAGACACAGAATGATTTAAACCCAGGCAAGATTACCATGCTTTCAAGGAATTCAGGACATGGAAGTGGACTGACCTACGAATGAATCGTGAGTAAATAAAGGGAAAGGGGATATCTTGGCATGATCAGGGTATTTTTCTTTATTTCTGTGATCGGGTTTAAACTGCTCTATGTGAATCCATGCTACCCCTCCCCTATTCACCATCTAGGAGTTGCTCCTAGATATTTTCTCTGTTTTAGTTTGTTTTACTTAGTTGCTCTGTAACAATCAAGTAGGCTTTATCAAGTATATCTTCTGTTTTATAATAAAAATCACTTTTTAAGGTGATGATTTGATTCTTGTGTCCTGGAAGGTAACAGGAAGTCTATCTGTGTGTGTCTGCATGCCTCAGACTAAGAGGTCTGCTACCAGAGACTGCAGCTTATTTTTCCTCTGTTTTTTTTTTCAAGTTCTCTTGTGGCAGAGGACCTTGGGGTGCCCTTGGGGAAGGAAGTTCAAGTGCTTTCTTCCTGAGTTCAAGAAGAAAGGGGTTTATTTCACTTGGTGGTGGCAGCTTTTCTTTTGTTTATTTCTCAGTCAGTGTATCTGTGACTGGAGGGGGGGGGGCACGGAGGAGGAGTTGTAAGCAGAGCCTAGAGGCAAGGTATTTAAGGTCTTTGCAGGCCCCCACCTTCTGCACACGGAGTGCCAGAGTGGGGAGTAGCCCTGACAGACTCCTTTCCAAAACTCCTCTGGTTGCTTAGTACTTTGATACACTTGGGAGAGCGATACTCAGACTTCAGTAATTCAACAGTGAAATTAGTGACTAACATTACCCAAAAGAGGCACAGTAATATGAATTCATTGTTATGAATTCTCACAGCAAAATAACTGATCAAGTATGCTGAAATCAGTTAATAGCAAATCAAGTAAAACCATCTTGATTGGTTAATAACTTAGAGTGGTTAATAATTAAATCTCACAGTTTTAATTGTCATGTGCTGAAGAACTGCAAGAAACACCTTAATGTGCCATTTGTGGCTCCTGAGACTCAGTCTTGAGTATTGTCTATTTTTAGGAGCTGAGGGGTTTTTTTAACCCCTGTTCTTCCTGAGTTAGCCCCACACCTTTGTCAAGGGATCCAAAAGGGACTAGGGGGTCAAAGGTTAGCAAGTTAGAGGCTTGCTAATAAGTTCTCACCACAACCTAGCAGGATACTTGGCGCCACAATCAGCTCCTTAAAATGATCACACTAAAATTCACACAGGCATCAAACAGAAGACCAATTAATCACAAGGGTTATGTAGTCACTCCTCCTTCAGCTGGGAAACTCCCTTGCCAGCCTGCCAGTGATCTGGTTCCAATGTTGGTTTAAGTGCATCTCATCCCTCCTGCCTAGGGTCCAGCTTTCCCAAAAGGTTCCTCAGTTTCTAAAAACCTAAATCCTTCCTCTCTCTGTTTCTGTGTACCTTCTCCTTGTCTCCAGTGTACCAATCTACCAGGACCATTACCATTTAGAAATCCTGCTCAAACTCTTGATTTATTACACGATTTGCTTGGCTTTTGCACAAAATACAGCTGATTGCACATGGATGACATAATGTGCTAAAGAGGATAACACATAAGCGTTCTTTCTTTTCAAGGTACAAGTAAGAGGAATCTACTTTACCAGCTAAAAGAGCCTTAAAAAGCCACCAAAGCTGTAAGAATAAGTTCAAGTGAACTGATTTTTTTTCATTTTTCGTGTAAAAAAAAATTACTGTTTGGCACAAAAAAGGTTACAGCAATTAAGTAGCTCCACCTTGCTTAGAATCCTTTCCAGTATAAAAGACAAAATCTGTTCTCTGGTAGTAGACTTGCTTTTCCTGCTGTCTAGTATGAATCTGGCTGAAAATTTAACAAAGACAAATTAAAATGTAGTCAGAAACAAGATTTAGGAAATACAGAACAATTATGGGCATTTATTCTTGGCAGTCGTCTTATTTTGCAATCTGTTTTGCCATGCATGTTGAATTTTTCACTCTTCTGTGTTTTAAACTGTAGCATCATTCATCTCATGACTAGCATCAACAAACAGGTATACCCAAAATAAGTAAAGGGAACCTTCTATGGCTGAGGTCACAAAACTTAATTGGGGCCACTGACTGCACTGCCCTGAAATGAAACTGAGATTGATTGGTTTACTTGCAGCATTTGTAAGTGGCAGACACAACAGAGAATCTTTCAGTTTTACAAGTAACGGTCTGAATTTTAAAGTTCTTTCTCAAGACTTTGGATTTTAAAAAAGCATTTTACTTAGTTTTTGTCTGAGTAAGACTCGTGGGTAGAGAATGCAATTGTGTTGACAGATACTGCTTAGAATCAAACCATTACAATCCAGAAATCAGAATCGCTTGCACCAGGGCTAAATTATAGCCCACTTGGTGTTCAGACACAATACGTGCAGTCCTGCAAAAGGGAGGCCTAACCAGCGTTGCAGAGGCTGGAGCTGTGGAAAATTGAATTCATTTAGCAATGGGAAGAACAGAAAGCCAAGAAGAAATGAGGAGGAAATGGGGCAAACCTGCCAGATACAATGCTACATTTTGGCTGCAATTTTCAGTGTCTTGTGGGATATAGTGATGTCCAAGAACTATTATCAACCTATAACAACTGAAGCTTGAACCTGTAATCATAGAATACTAGAACTGGAAGGGATCTTAAGAGGTCATCAAGTCAGTGCCCTGCCCTCACAGCAGGACCAAACACCATCTTGATCATTCCTGATAGATGTCTGTCTAACCTGCTCTTAAATATCACCAGCGATGGAGATTCCACAACTTCCCTAGGAAACTTAGTCCAGGGTTTAACCACCCTGACAGTTAGGAAGTTTTTTCTAATGTCTAACATAAACCTCCCTTGCTGCAGTTTAAGCCCATAGGAATCATCAAGTTTTCACTTATTCCAATGAAACCAGTAGGAGCCATCTCCCACCCCATATGTTTAAATTAATAGGAAAAAAAAGAGGGTAAACAGAGGGAATAAGACAATCATTCAACAAAAAAGAGATGCTAAGAACAAAATTAATAAACCAAAGGATGTGAAGAGAAGATATTCTTAAATTGCCAATACGTTAATGGTAGATTAATGGAGAAAAAACCCAAGGAATTGGAATAATTCATTTATGAGCATAAACTAAATAAAAAGTTATTACTCAAACCTGAGGGGATAATTTGCATGATTGGAATAATAAAATAAATTACTATAACCTATTTGGGAAGTAGGCAAAAGGGGAAAGGAAGTGGTGCTTTGTCAAAAATGTCATTTCCTATTTGAGACCAGGATAATGTGGAATAAAATACTCTTCAGTGCTTACAGATCTATGTCCTAAAAGAGCAGACACAGGATGCAGTATTAGTTGGTGTCTCCTGTTGGTATTTGAATGATCCCCCAGACAGATTAGGGTTCTGTCACTGACTTCCCTGTAAACATGTGCACAGCTTTGGGTCAGACCCTGACCATTAGTCCACCCTCAAACACATGGTCTTACCCAGACTTCAACCAATCTAGTTACTCCTTGCAGGGCTACACAAACAGCACTTCCAATCCTGACTTTTCCCCAAATTGTTCATCATGAGTTATTAACTACCAAACATTCAGACTGTTTTCTTCAAGATCATTAATAAAAATGTCAAATAGTGTAGGCTGAGAACGGAGGCTGGAAAACACACCATGTGGAGCCTGTGCACCCAAGAAAGTTGATGCTGGGGGGGGGGAGGACATATTTTGTACCTTTGGGGGTGATGAACCAAAAGGAAACAATCATTGGTGATTAAAGTTTACAGATGATCCAAAAATTGGGGGAGAAGACAAATCACTCATTCAGAGGAATACAGATTTCTAACAGGGTAGACTCACCATCATTGCGCCTCCTGCTGGTCATTCTGGGAATTAGATCTCCAGCAATGTGCCCTTCTCTAGTGGCATGGCGACATCTTCTAGGCATGCCCTAGTCATGCCTTTCCCCTTTCTGGGAGATTGAGAGTCCTCAGTCCTGCCTCTTCCCTCAGCAGGCAACTTTAGTCTAAAGTCTAGCCTCAGGGCAAATTGCATTCAGGATATCATGGTATGTCTACACTGCAGAGTTTTTTTTAGGGAAAACAGCATTTTTTCCCAAAAAACCTCCAGTTATCTCCACACTGCAATTGCATTCTTTCAAAACAAACTGAAAGAATAGAGGGTTTTTTCCAACACTGAATTTTCTTGACAAACCTTGACCTTTTGGCTGGTGTTTTACATACAGAGGAAGTTCAGAGGAATCAACATAGTGCCAGCTCTTTGGCGTGTGTAAATTGACATATTTACACTAGCCAAAACTACAGCTCAATGAATCCCCTTTCATGCAAGCACCATTCTTGCCAGTTCTCCAGCAGACACAGCTAGTTGTTAGCGGTAGACTCAGGCAGCTGTTGAGCTCCACTACAATTACGGCAGTTCTTTAGGTGGCCAAGTGATTTTGACTCAGAGGAACAAAGCACCAACATGAAATACCACATATATCTCTATAAAACTGCATTAAAGGCCAAAACCTGTCCCAGTGAGTCAATGGGACATTTGGAGCTTGATTGAATCTTAACTCTTAAATGCTGGGTTAAAATATTGTGTGGGGGAGGGAGAGAGGAAGGAAAAGAGATTGAATATTCTCATATTAAAATTTGGCCAGGATACCACCATTATAACCCTTCTCTTGCAAATATTTCAGAAATTCTTAAGCGGTAAGCGAGCATGAAGACTTTTATCTTTTTCTCAGCCAAAAAAGAGCATATGAAGAGCAGAGACCATACAATGGATTATACACAGTGTTAGTGGTTTAGTATAGAAAATTATACAAAAACACTTTTGGTAGTAGGGAAAAATGTAATGAATTTGCTGTTTATACGAAGTCATTGGTCATAAGAATTTTTGCAATAAAACTGTTTTCATAACCTCTAATAACATTAACTCATAATTTAAAGTCATTCTTAAAATATGTGATCTTGGGCAGGCCATCAACATCTTTGTTGCTCGCTTTCCATCCTTGTATAATGGGGCTGATGAGCCCTACCTCACGGGAACACAGTGAGATGTTTGTAAAGCATTTTCAGAGGATGGATTAATAGGGAGTGGAGGTAAGCGCTATATAAATGTCTATATGTGATATGCATATACAAAAGTAATGGACTGCATTGTTGAGAATGCCAACCCTCTGACATTGTAATGTCTTGCTAAAAGTACAAACCTGAATTTGGATTTAGGCAGAAGCTCAGATTAAATGATCTATAAAGACTCTAACACGCCATCAAATTTCACCCAGTAGCTCTTGTATCAAGCCCAACAACTTGTGGTTAAGCTAGAACATACATTTTAGAAAGACATCCCAGCAACTTACTGTCTCCAGTGGATGGAAAATCTACCACATCCCTTGTGAGTCTTTTCCAATGGCAAATCAATTGCACTGTTAAACCTTTGCCCCTTATTTCCAGTCTGAGTTTTCTAGCGTCAGCTTCCAGTTGTTGGACCTGTTATTTCCTTGCGTGTTAGATTAATATAATGATTTTAATAGTGATATATTCTATTTGTATAGATACCTATTTATTTCAGAAGCAACGCCATTGGTAGATTGATTGAAGTAGACATTCATTTTGGGTAGTGTATGTTTTTTTTTAAGCTGTTTCATTTCTCTAACAGAAAAATTGACAAGTATGAGGCAGAATGTATTTCAAAGAGGATAAAATTTTCTTTTTTTATTCTTATTTAGTTGGTGGAAAGCAAGCCAGTTTCCAAGATTATATTCTTGGTCTCAGGCTGCATGGCAGCATTTACAATAAACCAGTAAACCGAACCCCACTTCAAAAGCAGGAAAAGAAACCCACAGAACAAAACATATGTTTTAGAACTTAATTACTGTTGTTATAAGCTATTGACATATTTAGTACATGGAATTTATAATTAAATTTGACTGGATTATTAAGTTAAAACTACAGCATATAGAAATAAAATATCCTCCAATTACCATAGCAATGATGTAGTCAAACTTCAGGCTTTTGTATGTCTTGTGGTAAAACACAACTTGGTTTGTAGATTAGCATATGAGCAACGATTATAGACTAATGATAGCTGTTGATGTAGTTCAACAACAGTCACTTGGGTTTTATGTGAACCAGCTGAGTTTTGGATTGTTTTGTTCACATTGCATGCAGTGCTGTCAGCAACAACAGCACTTTAGAGGATGTTCCCCAGAGATCTCATAAGGGCCAACAATAATCTCGGCATCATAAGTTGAAATGTGGGTTTTTTTCCAGTAAAGGCATGGTCCAAAATTAATCGAAGTCAATGGAAAAATTCCTATTGCCGTCAATGGATTTCAGAACATGCTCTGTCCCCAGTTCAGCGAGGCACTCAAGTATGTCCCTAACTTCAAGCATGTCCTGTGTAATCCCATTGAAATCAAAGTGTTTAATGGGATCATTTCAATGACAATGCAGAATCATAAGATCCTACTGTAGTCTAAGGGAGAAGCCATGGGGGATTTGTTCAGTGCAATTCTGCAAAGTCACTGGGCAGATGTATGGCTGTATCTAATAAATTTCTGTTCTTACATAAGCACCTGCTGTACTCAAAGGATAAACATAATATTTTGAAAAATAATTATGAGAAATGGCTCACGCGCTTTTCCCCACACTCTCTCCTTTCATTACTTTGCTCTTTGAATTCCCTTTTCCCCCTTTAAAGAGCATTCATTAAGTATAGATAATTAAAATTGCTGCTTTGTAGCATGTTCCTTGAAAATGACCTTGGAATTAAGACATTACTACATGAATTGTATCAATTAGTATTTACAACAGGCACTAGAAGTTCCATTGACCCTCAAAATGAAACTTCAGTATACAGGTAAAACAAGTTGTGAAATCTTCTAGGCCTAGACATTGCAAGTGCTAGCCATATTAAAAAACAGTTGCGTTTTTATATACTGTTGACCATTGACCCTTGGCCTGATCTTGGAGAATCTGTAGTTTTGGGTAAAATAGTAATGAAAGTTATTGAAGCAATAATAGACAGTAGAAGAACAACAAAAAATAGACTTGATTGTACGTCGTCACTGATGTATCAAAACATTTGGGAAGAAGATGGATGTGAATGATTAGATTAACTGTCAGTAATGCAATTATGGTCAATCAGAATGCCACATATGGATGCCTGGAACCCTAAAATTGTTCTTCTGGCATACTAAATAGGGGTATGTCTACACTACCACCCTAGTTCAAACTAGGGTGGTTAATGTAGTCAATCGAAGTTGCAAATGAAGCCCGGGACTTAAATATCCCGGGCTTCATTTGCATCTTGCCGGGCGCTGCCATTTTTAAATCCCTGGTAGTTCGGACTCCGTGCCCGCGGCTACACGCGGCACGGAGTAGGTAGTTCGAATTAGGCTTTCTAATTCGAACTACCATTACACCTCGTCCACGAGGAGTAACGGTAGTTCGAATTAGCCAAATTCAAACTACCTACTCCGTGCCGCGTGTAGCCGCTGGCACGGAGTCCGAACTACCGGGGATTTAAAAATGGCGGCGCCCGGCAAGATGCAAATGAATCCCGGGATATTTAAGTCCCGGGCTTCATTTGCAACTTCGATTGACTACATTAACCACCCTAGTTCGAACTAGGGTGGTAATGTAGACATACCCTAGGAGTCTGAGACTTGATCCGATATGCCTGGAATGTCTGTCTATGGAATGCAAAGGTGTATAAAAGGTTGTCAGACCCATCCCTAGTTGGGAAGTTGGGGTGATAAGAAAGTGAAAGCCTTGACTGTCTCCACCTCTCATAAGATTTTCCACTTATTTTGCTTCACCTTCACTCCTACTTGTTTCCAATCATTTGAAAATATTGGGATTGCTTTATCTTCTACCATTTCAGAGCTGTAATTATGAGCAATGCAATGCTAGGGAGCAAAGGAGTGCTTTACAATATTTATATGTTCCTCTGTGTGACAGGCTGATCATATCTTGAACAAACCTTATGGAATTAAGATAAACTTTCTTGAGTTAAGCTAAATCTTAATGAATTAGAAGCTATATTGCGGGTATCTGTTGCTGACACGTTCTCTAGTAGGGAGTTGGGACGATGATGTTTTTTCTCCATTATCAATGTTTGAAGCCACCCAACCTTCCCCCCCTTGCCAGAGAGATGCACGTATACTAGTTTAAACAGGATTCTCCAGAGTCAAACATGCAAAGGGAAGACTTTTGATTAACAAGTCTGAGGTTAGCTGACTCAGGGCCTTCTATGGGATCCAGCTAATGGACGATAGGCCTCTAGTGGGGTGGCTGCCTCACTCTGGCAAGGATGGGGTTAAAAGCAGGCCAGAAGGTGTCTCTGCAAACCCAGCCAGTGAAAAAGAGACTTAAAGAGAATCAATCAAAGGGCTGTTTGCTGGGGCAGCCCTGATATAAGGAGCTGCTCAGCAGAGCAGAGGGCAGTAGGGTCCTGTCAAGCAAGCGTGCAGGACTGGTTCCCTAGAAGGAGTATTTTGGCAAAAGCAGTGCTGGGCGGGCTCAGGGGAGCTGGAAAGAGACTCCAGCCTGATACCAGCTAGGCTGTAGGCCCAGATACAAGGGCTAAGAAGGTGTCAAGGGTCCCATGGAAGTAATCCAAAGAATGGGAGCAGTTGTGGGGAGAGAAGGAGGGCAGGAGATGGCTGCTATTAGAGGGTTTCTAGGCCAGGACCCAGAGTAGTGGATGGGCCTGGGTCCCCATTCAACCCTCTTGTATTGCAACTGGTGACTTGTGAACATGGCCTCTACCCAGGGGTGGCCCGTCCATATAGGCGAACTAGGCAGTCACCTAGGGTGCCAAGTTAAATTGTGCCACCATTTGGCACCCCATATCATTGATGGGTTTGGAGATGGGGGCGCCGATTGCATGGTTCTTTGGCCCTTGAAAGAGATAACAGAGAGATGGGGAAGAACCAGAAAGGGGGGAGAACCGAGCAGTGGGCACTGCTGAGGGCAGTGTCCTGAAGGGGACACTGCAGTCCAGAGAACAGTGCACGTTCAGGTGGTGGAGAGTGGAATTCCCAGAACCAGTAGGAGGCACCATGTCAGTGTGTTAACCCTGCTATAAGGCCCCAATTCTCAGGGTGCATGCAGGCTACAATGTACTATGACAATAATGGGGCCTGACCCTTGACTGTGGGTGTTTTGAGGATTAACATTTGTACAGTGCTTTGAATACATATGTTACATAGACGCTTGCTGCTACCGGCCAGTTGAGAAGACTTGAAATTCTGAAGTACAACTTTGACTTTCAGATACTCACAAGTTGGGCCTATTCAGTGCTTACTGATGCCAGAATACTTCTTTCCATTGACTTCAATGAGCTTTGCATCAGGCCCTTGCTGATTAATTGTCTCGGGATCATTGTACTGGCATTCTATTGTTTTTTTTTTTTTACTCCTTTAGTGATAAGCCATGCTTAAATGACTGCTGCTTTTTTTCCCCAAACCATTCTCTATTAAGTCAGCACATTATCAAGTGGCATTAGAAATCATTCCAAATTGCAAAACGCTCACCGCAATTTCAGAGCTCCTGACTTCTCAGACTGGGAGTGTGGTTTGACAGTGATATATGCTGAGAAGCCACCCCTCTCTTCTCACCAACAGAAGATCATTATGATGCAGGAATTGTGCATTGTGATTGGAGAGGAACCTTTTTTTTTTTTCCATTTGGGAGAAGAATAAAGAAGAAGAGCTGGATGAAGGTTCTAGGAGAGGTTCAAATTAAAGAGGATCTGGAGAAAAAAACACTATCTCTTGTAGAAAAAAATCAATTCTATAAATATATAACTGAAGAGAATTCAGATGAATTTGATCTTCACCACTTACCTGCTTTCCTGCTGAAAACTATTCTTTACTAGCGTGGAAAGTACTCAAGTTGCTTTGAGTCTTCTCCTTTTGCAGTCCTTGGATGTTGTGCTAATAATTATGATGGGAGCAGGAGCAGACAGCATATCACTTACCTAATGTGGTGTCACATGGTCAATTTTTTTGCCACATGACTATCAGATAGCTAAACCGAGTCTTGAATTCAGCCTCATTGAAGCCATAAATGGCCAGCCACTGGTGTAGCTCTCCTTGTTTAAAAACTGTAAGGAAGACAGGAAAGGCTGTTACTTCCATTTGAAGACCTGTATCCAATTTGAAATGGGCAAAGCTATGCTTTTGAATGGTTGTTTTTCAGGGGGTTGTACTGGAGTAGCTGCACTCATGCTTAGCCATTGGTGGCTGGAATTGGCCAAATCCCAGGGCTGACCATGGTAGAGTTACTCCAGAGGCCCTCTTCAGCATTTTGTTTTGAATGTGAAGATCATCAGGAAACTACTTATAGGGGAAAATCCCTGATAATGTCAATATGTGACAGGCTTGACTGTCCTGGGTATAGCATTTCAATGCAGAGCAGTACAGGTTGGACCTTCCTGGTCTGGCATGCTTAGGAACTGAGCAGTCCCAAAACAGGGAATTTGCCAGAGCAGGGGAGGTCAATGCTCTCCTCCCAGCCATTAGCTCTGCTCCTGGGCACCATTTCCAGCCACTGGGTTCCACTTCTGGCCCTGAACAGGGCTCCTGGCCACTGGCCCAAGTTCCCAGCTGTGTGCCTGAGCCTGGCCATTCCCTGCTCCCAGCTACTGGGGCTCTCTGGTCCAGCAATATCCATCGTTCAGCCAGGCCACAGATGTTGCCAGACCAGAGAGTCTCAGATTTTAGAGGTTCAACCTGTATTAAATAGGATAACACAAGCATTTCATTTTAGTGCGCTATGTTTATTAAAAGTATGAGTAAGAGATCAATGTGAAATCCCCATACAACTACTGAACCTTCATAAGTCATGTTTGAAAATTCTCCTGCTACCTATGCCTGGCTGCTTCAGGCCATCGTATTTGTGCCCACTTTGCATAGAATATCTCTTGGATGAAATAGGCTTTATGGGATACATGCTCAGCA
This sequence comes from Pelodiscus sinensis, assembly GCF_052426305.1. Lineage (NCBI taxonomy): Eukaryota > Metazoa > Chordata > Testudines > Trionychidae > Pelodiscus > Pelodiscus sinensis. Next base: position 113,622,012 of record NC_143052.1, read on the forward strand.
TTTCTACAGAAACACTCCAGGCTGGATACTTGTTTCTTGTGTGATCAGACTGTAGCCAGTCCAGCTTCAACAGCCTCTTAAAGCTTCACAGGGCATTTCATCCTCCTTTTGTTCTTACAGCTTATTGCTCCAGGCTAGAGCCATGAGAAACAGCAGCACTGTCAACTGATTTCAGCTCCCTGAAAAGTGGGGACTATATCTAGGCCTTCTGAATTGGTATTGCTCACCAACTGGAGGCGGAGGGCAGCAAAGTGCCACACCAAGGTTTTGCATATGTTCAAATTTCCTTTGGCCCGGGAGCTGGAGGCAGGGGATGGGCATAGTCAGACTACTTTTAGGCAATGGTTCTGTTTGAAGTCAGTACAGCAGTTGCTGTGGCTGTCCAGGGCGTTGTGCCAGGTGTGTAGTCATAATGTTACTGAAATTGGACCCAGCTGTGCAGCCATCCAGATGGAGGTACTGCCGGGCCAAACCGATGACCTGGCATATATGAAGTCTGTTCCTCTGTGACACAATGCCCAGGAGCCAGCCAAGAACTTGAGTACTGGCAACCCCAGCTCATGCACTGTGTGGGTAAAAGACAGGGGAGACTCCTTACACCAGGGACACCCGGCATCTCTTCAGAAGGATGGAGGGAAAGGAACAAAGAGTGGAACAGGGCCCCTCCTGTGTGTGTGTGGGGGGGGGGGGTGAATTGGCACAAACGCTGTTCACAACTTATGCTGTGTGTTGGTCAAAGGGCGTTTCCTTCTCTCCATCATATAAGCAACAGACACAGAGAGGCTTGATTCCTAGTTTTCAAAACTAATCAGTTGAAGATCTTTTTTGATACAAACCAGGCATGAGACAAGCTCTTGATTTCCTCATGCTGTCCACATCCTCAAGGCATAGTGCTCAGGGCTAGCTGTGGAAGACCTATTATTCAGGTTACTGTCGGGGCTTGTAGTTATGTCTGTAAAGTTGGACGTCTTCCCTTTAGACTTCTCTTCAGCCATATATTTAAAAGACTTTCATCCTACAAGAGAAACTGTTTCTCCTGATCCTCTTTAATTTGAGTCTGCACTAGAATCTTCTTCCATCTGTTTCCCCAGTGAGGGGGAAAAAAACACTCCCCTCCAGAATTCTGTATCTTCTCTGGGTGAGGAAGGATGGATGGAAGCAATGTTCCCTCTACATTTCCAAATGGATTGATGGGAACAATAGACTGGGAGAAAGGCCTGCTGGCAAGAGGGAAACTAAATGTAGCTCATTTTTCATCATGAAAAGGAATGACCCACAGAGGGGAGCAGCTGCTGGTATGCGCCCCAGGGAGAAATGACCAGGGAAATTTTTGTTTGTTTGAAGTTTCATTTACCATGGAAGGAACGGAATATGATTTAGCCAGGGGGCTAAAGGAACTTTTCTCTCCACCTAAAGGGAAGTAAGGGGAAGGAGAAAATGAAACAGTGGCCTTATGTGACAATGAAAAGTGAAGCACCTTCAACTGGGTACAGAAAATAAGCCTTTGTGGTATAGCAGCTGACTTTGTGATGAGTACTGACCCTGCGAAGGTCAGGATTTCCATTGCCTTCAATGGAAACATTCCCTAGATGCTCCTTCCATTCATCTTACTCAGAAGCAACATTTTTTTTCTTTGTATTCATTTAACAGCTACATACACACCCCTACCCCTACTTGTTAACATCAGATTTGTCATTGATTTACTGCATTCAGTATTGATGCCTTCACTTGACAGAGAAACTCAGACTGGACACTTAATGTTTTAGGACACAGCAGGTTATTTTTAGAATATGTATTTTTTTCTCTCCAAAATAGCTTTGAGAGAGAGTATATGGCATGTCAAGATGAAAGTGGGGGAAGGAGAGAAAGTAGAATTTTTAATATGTTCAATATTTTCTTTTGCTTTTAATTGCCATTTGGTTCAGACTTAACCTTAATTTTAATTTTTGGTTGTCCTTGGAATAGCCCATTTCCTAGCATGAACATTCTCTGTCTTCTCTTCTGTCTGAGAATCTATTCTAGCGCAGAATATGTTCTCCTTCCTAGACCAGCCTCGTATTTGGTTGCTGGTTGTCTCTTCGTTTTGTTTTTCAGATAAATGCAAAGCCAATGAAACTAAAGGACTAGCAGTAATAGCTAGAGCTAGACATATATTATATAAACTTCCCTGTGAAGTTTTCCAAGTGTGACTCAACCCTGATCTTTAGCATTCACTATAATTCCACTGTGGAGTTCCTGAACTTTCTTTGCCAGTACATCTCAGTCCTCTGCTGTAAAACCCTTGGCAATCTTGCATCTTCACAACAATCTTTCAATGCATTTCATACCTGATCCTGAGTATTTCCCCCACTGAGTTCGACAAATGTCCATCAGTCTTGATCCTAAATACTCTGTTTATTCCAGTCCTCTGCCTCTCTATTTGTGCTGAATGTTCTGCTAGGGAGAGATATTGGCAATAGGCAGTAATATCAACCCTGTTTTTACTTTTTATTGACTGAAATTTGCTTTGATCCTTTTTTTAGAGGAAGACTGGTCCAGGCTTTTGGGTACTAGCTTAGGATTTGAAATACTTGGGTTTAAGTCAGACCTGCTTGCCACAGACTTCCTATGTGGCCTTGGACCAATCACTGAGCTTCTCTGGCCTTTAGTTTCTTATCTGTAAAAAGGGGCTATTGATATTCACTACCTTACAGCTAGGGCTGGATTTCCAATTAGGCACAGTAGACACATGCCTTGGTTCAATGGTTGCCAAGTCATGGGATTTTTCTAGTTGCCTTCTTGAAGCAAGGTTAGGAGGCAGAGCAGGCCACACCGAGCTGTCAGGATTGCCTGGCCTCTGGCTTTTGACCAGAACACACAGTAAAAAAAAGGACTGGCCAGACTGCTAAAAGTCCAGTCAGCAAAGGCAGTCTCCCTGGTGCTATCCATCTCCCAGAAGGCTCTGGAATGTCCAACTCTTAGGCACAGGGGCAGGGGGATCCAACCTTAGAGGATCCAACCTTAGAGCCCTCACTCTCTCCTGCACCCCATTCCTCTGCCCCAGCCCAGTGAAAGTGAGTGAGGGTGGAAGAGGATGGGAAGCAGGACTTTGGAAAAAGGGTGGGGCAAGAGTGTTCAGCTTTCTGTGGTTAGAATGTTCATTACACGAGGGCCCCATTGGGATGTGGCAAGGGGGCTCCCAGCTGAGCCACATGAAGAGATGCTGAAGATGCTGTGCCTAGAGCACACAAGGTCTAAATCCAGCCTGGCTCACAGTTTAAGGATAAACTTCATGAAGTGATCAGATATTATGAGAAGGGGGTGGAACTATATAATATAATGGCTTGATTCAAAGCCTACTGAAGTCCAGTAGTCTTTTGTGTGACTTCAGCAGATCTAGGATCAAGCACCTTGAGAAGAATGGTATATTAAAATATGTTATATATCCCATTTCAGGCCAAAATGATACTGTGCAAATGGCGATGGCCATTCTGAACTATATGTGATTAAATGTGGATGTGGTGCAGAAAATCTTCCTTTCTGTTATCTCTTACGTTTTCCCCCCTTTTTTCCTTTCCTTGTTAGGGAGTGCTCAGTTGTAAGCGCAGAACTAAAATTTGCTTCTATCCGGCACTGGTTAGTTGGCTGAAATAGAGCTGAATAGTGTTAGAAATGGAAGACGGACTGCCACACACCCTGGGAAGGGGACTTTTCTTTGCTCTGGACTGTGCCATTGTAGCATCCAAAAGGTAAGCAGATGTGGGCTAAGTGGAACAAAAATAGCTGAAAACAACCTGGGTGGAGGGAAGTTGGCAAAGGTGACTTGAAGGGTGTAACTTGGTTGCAACACAGCAAAGGAAAACTCAAGACTGAATGTCAAGAATAAATTCCAGATTGAAGTTGTAGAAATCCTCATTGCTTAAGTGATTTAATGATGATGGAACAAACTAGTGTCTGGATCGGTGGAGCCAGGAAACTGGTGTCTGGATGTGAAACTAAGAGAAGCAAGGTATGTCTGAGATGGTCAATAGAATTTCTTTAGTATGTGTGGTTAAGGGGGAGAAAAGTTGTATCGCTTGTGCAGTTTGTTTACATTTATTTTGTATGTTCTTGTTACTGCATAAAGGGCAACTCTCTCTCTCTCTCTCTCTCTCTCTCGGATTTACTTGGTGTTGTCTTGTGAGTTCTTGTGAGAGCTCAGGGTAGGGAATGGATTTCCAGGGGGCTGGGAGCTGCAGGGCAGGAGACTCAAGGCAGGGGTTGGGAGGTAGGAGGACTGTGGGCAGAAGGTTGGACTGCAGGAGTCAGGGCAGGGGGTGAGAGGTGGGGGGCCTCAGGGAACAGGGTCTGTACAGGGATTAGGGCAGCAGGCTCAGGGCAAGTGGCTGAGAGGCTGGGGGGGGGGGGGGTTTACTGGGCTGCCTGTGATGGTGAGGGTGGTGCTGCTTCAGCTGCAGCTTCTCCCGAAGGGCCAGGGTTGCACTACCTTGGAGGCTTCTCCTGGGGAAGGCTGCTAGTTTCTGCAAAGTGGGGATACCCAGATCCCCCAGTGGCTCCTCACAAGAGGAGGGCAGAGATGAGCTGTCCAACCCCAGGTGCCAGTTCCCTCTGGGGGGTGGGCAGCGGCTGTGATGCCTAGACACCCTCCCCGAACCAGTGGCTCCCAGTGAAAGGGGGGCTGGCCAGCATGCCCAGCTCCCCCCCACCCCCGCCCCTCCTAGCAGCATGCCCAGCCCATCCCCTGCCCCTCCCAGTCCAGCTCCTCCCCATCTGGCCTCTACTCCCCCTGCTGCCCCCTCCCCCCTAACCAGGACCAGGCTAGATGGACAGGGCTGGTTATGGTAGAGCCAGTGGCTGGTGGGGAGGGGCTTGAGTGGGGGGCACTTACCTGGTCCAATGGCTGGCAAGATGGCAAGTCCCAGCCCCAGCTGGCCACTGTCTTGCTGGTGTGGATGGCCCCAGGGGTCACTCTGCAGTTCTCCTCCAATCAGCCCCTTCCTTTTCTGTGTTATGGAAAACTATCAAATTCCAGGCACATCCAATTTTCCTGGCATAACCAAATCCTGACCTTGCTTTAAGTTAGGATAAGAAGGAAGCTGCTTAGCAAATTTGGTGATCCTAGCTCTTGCTGTTTAGGAGGCGTTCCTGAACAAGTGGACTCACTGACAGTCAGTCAGATAGACGCACAATGCTAAACTATATAATTAATATTTTTACCTGTTGCACAAAGCAGTAAAGCAGCTGGAAAACCATCAGTTCTGGATTTCTCTTGCACTGTTAATCTGCCCGTCAGGGCAAGGTGTTAGGCTCGCATCTTTGTTCACTGTATATCCTTCCAACTCTGGGAGTAGTTGGTATTTAATAAATGATAATGGGTATTATGATTTCTGCTGAATGTGTTTATGTGTTAACACTATATACATCCCGAATCCTTTGTAACAGGCACATGTTACAAACAGCTTTTTATTTTGTTATTCAGTTGTGAAATCCTTCTGGATGTATTTAGACACACACAAAATACTACTGCTACTACAGAACTGAATGCAGCTGCCTATCTAGTAATCTTCTGCTTTCTCTAGTTATCTTTACATGTCTTCAAGACTGCTCCAAGACCTTGCAAATTCCCACTGCCTTTATCTCCATGAAAAACATTTTAATGCGAAACAGCATGCAACCAACAGAATGGCATTTTCCCCTGTGCATGTGAAATAGAGGGGGTTTTGTTTTTCCCTTGTTGCTTGCTTTTTTATATAACCAGTCACTGCACCGATAAATAGAAATGCGGTACTTAAAATGCTGTCTTGCTACTCAGTGTCCTTCCTGTGTGTCATCGTCATTTATCCGGCTTAGCAAAATACACCACAAGGCACACATTCCAAATCAGAACACACTGAGATCCACTCAGATGGCATATATATAGTTATCTTTTAACATACTAGTGATTTAGTTCCCAAACACAGTAGCGGCACAATTAAATGGTAGTATTGCAGTGGCTTATGGGCCTGCAGCCAGACCATGCTGGCCTGTGAATTCATCAGATCTTTCAAGCTTAAGCTGGATTGGGTCTGATGAGTAGCTGTATAGAAAAACCTCCAAGCAATACTCAAATACTGCAGGATGTGCTGTTGCTGATTTAATATGTGTCACTTGTCCCTCAGTCAGTATTGACACAGTGCTTCAGCTTTATAGAGAGCAGTGTGGTGCTATTGGAGATGCTGTTTTTCTTAGGAAAAAATTCTCATTGTGGGAAGAGCGCCAAAAACACAGATTTGGTGATTCCAAAAGTACTTTTATCTAGTCTGCTGAATTGCTCATTTGGCTTTTAAAAAGTTCCAACATAATTAAAATATATCATTTAATAAACATTGGAAAAAAAGTAATTTCAAATTGAAAAACCAAAATGTTTGTAAGTTTCCTTTTTAAAATAATCTAGTGTTCTAAAGTGGTCAGTTTTGTTAAACAAAACACTTTGTGTAGTACAAAATGCAATATTTTTGACCTTTTGAATTGCTGTTTTTTGGGGTGTTTTTTTTTAAATTGGTTTTGTTCCAACCCCGAAATGCATTAGTCTTTTGGCTTTTCAAAACTGCCAATGAACTGAAAAATCAACTCTTCACTCAGCCCTATTTCTGACACCAAAGGTTACCATATGCTTCCAATTAGAACAGATTTTATTTTATGTTAAGAAAAGCCAGACGCAAGAGAGAACAAAAATTAAGTCTCCATAAGAAAAAGTATAGTATGGCTCTCTTCAGTAACATGCTCTAAACATGCCTACAAAATGGCATCACATTCAGATGCTTTCAAAATATACAGGTGTAGGATGTAGAACACAAAGTGACAGCAGTTATATAGCCATAGCTAGCGCACAGATCTCTCAAGAATTACCAGTAGCATGTTGCATATTTTGAAGAGGCAAGAGAAAGGATGTTAATCTTTGGGCCAAATTTCAGTCAGGTGATTCTATAGTGTTTATAACAGGGTATTTACTTTTAAGGCCAGAGGAAGTAGTTTGGAAGGTCTATTGTCCCATTCCACAAATCCAACAAAACAGCTGAAGGCCAGAAAAATAACTGAAGCAGTCACTGGGAGAGAGGAAGATGGTCCCATGGAATAGTTGGTGTCTAAGGGTGTGTCTAGACTACAGGGTTTTGTCGACAAAAGTGGACTTTTGTCGACAAAACTATACCTGCGTCCACACTACTGCTGAGTTCTGTTGACATAACATCGACAGAACTCAGCAGTTTTGTCGACGCTGGTAAACCTCATTTTACGAGGCATAATGCTTTCTGTCGACAGAGTTTCTGTCGACAGAAGGTGTTATTGCATGTAAACTGTCCTTTGAGTCTACACTACCATGTCGACAAAGCAGCTTGCTTTGTCGACAGAACTCAATGTAGTCTAGACGCTCTTTATCGACAGAAGTTTTGTCAACAGTATCTGTCGACAAAACTTCTGTCGACAGAAGCCTGTAGTCTAGACGTACCCTAAGAGAGCAAAGAGATAGGACAACCCAGACTATTGTTCTTTTAAAGGCCTGAGCCCACGGGCTTTGGAGAGCTGGAGGGGCAAGGCTCTCCTCTCTCTGAGTAAGTACCTGTGTGTTGGCTGATTAGACCCACCTGTGGAGAATCAAGAGACTGAGTTGCTTGGGTGGGTAACCCAAAAGGAGGCTCCAAGCCCAGTTGAGGGGGAACTTCTGGGGATGATAGGCAGCAGGATGAGGAGTCTGTGCAGTTTCCAAGAAGAGCACTGTGGAAACCTGGAACTAGAGGCTCCAGGAGGGTGCTCTGGAGCAGCACCCATGCACAGTGTCTGTGAATGAATTACATCTGTTTTACTTAGCTGCTGTTTGAATGATACCATGTTCTTTATTTGTCTTAAACTACTGTGTAGTCATGGGCAGCAGCTGTAAAAGACATGGGAAGGCAATGACTTCCCAACCTGCCTGGCTGGCCCTGCCCATACTTCACTGTCAGCCCTCCTCAGGCTCCTGAGGTAGAGGAGAAAGATGGGGGGGGGGGTCGCCCATCTTCCTGTCCACCATCCCCATGTTCTAGGAGGCCAGGGCCTGCCTTCCTTGCTTCCCATGTTCGGGGAGGATGGGGAGGAGCAGGTCAGGGCTGCAGCCCACCAATTCAGGGGGGCCTGTTCCTACAGTGAGGGAGTACTTTGCTCCCACAGGGGCAGCAGCAGCGGGGCCTCAGGTGGAAGGCAGGGCTGAAGACTTGTCTCCTCCAGCCCTAGGTTCACCTACTGCCCATGTGTGCAGTGTTACTCTCCTCTGCTGAAACAACTTCACAAAGGCAGCAGAATCGATTCATTCAGTGGAGTGCGTATTTGAACAGCAACTGATGGATATTTTTGTGCCGTAGGTGGAAATACATCCCCTTTAGGCTGTTTCCTAGAATCCCAAAGAACTGCTTCAGGACTTGCTCCTGCTGAATTTCTAATCTGATCCACTGCTTCTCATCAGAGCCACAAGCTTTGCTTTCCATGTACTGCAAACCATGACCAAAAAAAAAGTGCCAGTTAGAGGAGTGCAGCTTTGTAGATTAACTGCATATTGAGGTTCAGGGAAGAGGGACACAGGACAGAGCTGGTCAGTCCACTTTCCTTATGGATGCTGCAGAGATGTTCAGCATTCTGGCTGGACTACAGCCTATCTAGACTTCTGACCTCTCCTTTTCCAGAACGTGACTAGGAGTGTTAATGATCATGAAGCAGTCAAGGGCCATGTCCTACATCTCATTCAAAGGACAGCCCCTCAGAGAGAAGAATGCCAACTACAGAGCTGCCATGATCACTCCCTAGAAAACTTTGTTTTCATCAAGATATCTCCTGTCTACCTACTGAGCAGGCCTGACCCAGTAAGTGTCTGGAACCTGGTGAGATTACAGTTCAGTGACTCTGCCACTGGTGCTTCCTTTTTCCCACATATTTCTCAAACTGGTTCCCATGGTGAAACTTAACATATGATTTCCATTAGCTTTTTCCATTGTCTTTTCCCATGGTCTGTGTCTCTCTACAACAAATGATTCAAAGTCTGATATCTTGGTTTATAGTGTCCAGCTCCGATTTAAATGCAGAGGGTAAACTAATCTGTTTGGACGGTGCACAAATACATTTTGCAGCCTGGTTTGATTGGCTTTATCTTGTGGTTGTACAATCACCTTTTAACATCATGAGAGACAGATGGGACAAGGTTATGCCTGTGGACATAATGTATCCGCTATGCCTGAAGGCCAAGTCAGGATTGTCACTGGTTATCATCTTTGCTGCCTTGACTTCATCTCATTTGCCACTCAGGATAACTCTGTTTTGTTCCCAACACTGCGGCACGTGTCCTGGGCAACCCTGAGGAAGTTGCTTTGATCTGTCTGTATCTCTGTTCCCCATCTACAACGGGGATGACACTATTCTTCTGCTCTTCATATGTCTTACCCAGGTACACTGGACAAACACAGGAATCATTCACTGTCCTCAGGAGCTCACAGTGCTCCAAGCACAATAGGCACTGATCCTTAGTGGGGGCCTCCGTGCACTCCTCTATACAGGTGTAACCATTGTGCCAGGTGTTTAACGACTATAGAAAGGGGCTGGGTTCAGCACATCTAGGGTCCCTCTTGGCAAATAACTAAATTACCTTCCGCCCCCACCCAGGAACCTGGCTTAATGAAAAGTGCCCTTCCTCGGTACCCTTATCAGGAAAAACTTCTCCACTTGCAAGCATATCAAGAAAGTTCATGAACAAATGAATCCTCCTTAGGAGAAAGGGAACACAGTCATAAACTTAGGAAAACACAGCAACAGAATATACATGCCAATAAAGAGCAGAGTGTCCTGTCTGTGCTTTCCCCTGCCTGCTCCCACCTTCACATCATTCTGGTTGCAATCTAATTCCCTTCCCACCTGCTAGTGAGGTGAAAGTCCTCTGTCTGCACTGCCTCACCCATCCATAAACCCCACCCTTGGTTAAATCAGCAAGTGACCATCCTTCAGTGTCACTTTGCAGGAACTTCTTCCTTCAGTGTGGTGCAATGCTCACTACGGTTCTAGCACTGTCGGAGTGATCCAAATCCTGGTGGAATCAGTGGGCTCCAATGACTTCACTGGGCTTTGGATCAGGTCCCACATCCATAACATTAATACAAGAATCATTTACGCCAGTAGGAATTGTACACACTGTAGTATTTAGCAAATGATCAGCCAGCCATCTTTCAGGCAAAATTCTTGTACACACCTTGCCACTAGGTGGCAATGCAGCGCAACCCCATGTCATGACTAGAACAAATATTCATTGTCTATTCTACATAGCAGAGGAAAGTATGGCAATTTGAGAGTTGTATAAATATTTCAACTACACAATGAAAACTTTGTTAGGAGCAGGTAAACTCATTTAAAATCCTAGCTGACATAATCAATCATTTTTGTTCATTTAATTTGTGCGAAGATGCCCATGTAAAACTCTCTGAAAATGTCAGAGAATGTGTACGTTAGCTGTGCCCCAAAATCCTTATTTTTGCACGATGCTTTTTACAGAATACTCATTTGTTCCTTACAGGCTCTCATTTTTTTATGGTTCATTTTTCCATTTGACTGGACTTTGCTTAAGATGGAGCATTTTGTTTGAATCTTATGATGAAGGGCTGTTCCTTACATAGACACAATAAAAAATGTAAGATGATGTGACTCATCATCGTATAAAAGTACCCAGCAGAAGGTGGGGAAATACCTTTTTTTTTAAATAACTAAAGAATATTAAAATGTAAATGATGTACAGTTTAGGGGGCTGTCTGTTTCGGTTTCACTTGGTGAATGTTCCTAAATTATTAATGATAAAAAGCTCCACTAGAAACTATTCAAATATTTATTCAAACCATCTAAACTGTCTGGAAAGACAATGAAGGAAGATTTTTTTCCTCTTAGTCTAGTTTCTGAGAGTGACTGGTGGTCACGTGTGTGTTTTGATTCAGATTAAATGGCTCAACTCATTTTTATTGTGTCACTTATTTATTTCATTGGGCTTACATCAGGACTAGATGGTGTGTAACATGTTGCATGCTGAAAGCAACTCCGAAAGCAATCAACAAGGTGTGTGTGTGTGTCTTTTCTGGAAGGCAGAGAAGACATATTGCTCTTATTTAATATATTTTGGCAAAAAGCAGGAGCATCTGCATATCTAACATTCTGTTTGTCAACAAATAAATATCCTCCTTTTATGTTTCCAGGCACTGATTCTCATTCTTTAGTGTACACTTGATAGTCATTTAGCAGGTCTCCTATGCAATATTCCATCATTTTTATCACTTTTAGAATATTACAAACATTTTTCTCAAACAAAAGCTGCTATAATATCCTGCTGTCAAAACATGCTAACAACCCTTATGGGGTGACTGCAATCAAAATTCATTTGCACATCTCCTCTGTTTCACAGTTACATGTGTGCGTGTATTAATTTCCCAGAAGGAGGCTGTGGACTTGCCTAACCTCAAGCTACTATCAGAATCCTCTGGTGGAAGCTCACAATGCCACTCCAGTCACACATGGATATCTTTTACTGCAGCAAAGATCCCAAAGGGACAACCACGTCGGGGCTGCTCCCACAATCCAGCAGTGAGAGGCCTCCTCTTGATGGATTTGCCAGAGCTGGTCAGGTTCCACTTCCTCTGTTTCCTTTCTAAAGTTTTTTGTTAAGGATACAGATATTAGCTGTGGTGCCTTCATCATGCCTTATTCCCAGGATGGAGATTTGCATTCCCCAGGCTGAATTGTCCGATCTGTTAAGGCTATTTTGTGCAATCTTAGCCATGTGAAATAGCCTTAAGGTTGCTTAACCAGCTAATGAGGAAAATGACTGGTTAAGTAAAGAATATGGAAGAAGTTTGTAGTGGATTTTGAACCTTTTTTCCCACATAAATACTGGCATATGACGTTAAATATCATTAAAAGCTAGAGCTGGGCATTAGCTACAAAAGGATCCTGATTTTCAGAGTGTTTTCCAGAGCTATTCTGGTTTTGGTTCAGCTTGTCCTAAAGACATGGTCCAATTGTGAAATTTGAAACCATATCTAGTTTCAAACTTTTCCATAGTTTGAACCCATCCCTAATAATGCTGCTAAAGATCAACAGGAAACAGGAAGAGAGACTGATTAGTCAGGCATCTTTATTCAACGGCTTCTTTATCAACCTTATCACTAGATGGCCATATAGTACTATCATCATGCTTCCTAAATGCTGAAGCTTGTACAATCAACTAAAACTTGCATTGTCCAAAAGCAAGTGCATGCTTTCTCTAAAATTGCTTCATTTTAGCACCATGGGCTTCACTGGTGTAATATCAGGGATTAAATTGGCTCTTAATATTTACATAATTGATTTGTTCTTATTCTCATTCTCCAAATTAAGGGATTCAGCCTTTTTTGTCATATTTCTTCCTGCTGCTCCATTACAAGACTATTAAGAGATTGTATAAGAAGTCTTGCCTTTCATGCTACAAGAAAGCATCTGTCATATCATGCCATTTTAAAAAGAATGTAGCCATAGCAAAATTAATGATGATCAAAACTCAAGAGGCTCATAAGTTTTCCAACTAAATAAATATCTACATTATTCAGTTTGTTTTCTCTAACGCTTATCTGATTTGATATAGCTTAGAAATGAGACTGGAAAAAATTCTTGGGAAGTGATTTAACTTCCAGTTATAACTCTCTATATTTCAGATTACACTCCTCAACTGTTGTTTTGGTAGGGCCATTTTAATTAATACTGAGCTCTTCTACAGTTCTTTTCTACTGTAGATCTCAAAGTATTTAAAAAAAGGAGGATAATTGATCATTCCCGGAACCAGAAGTTGAATCCTATTTTTTTTTCAATTCCTAGATGAGTTTCCAAGCCTTCAAGAGCAAGGCTATGACCCCACTTGCACTTGAACAACAAAAGTTTTGTTGTTCACAGGTGCTTAATCCTTACACACGAATCACAACATTTTTCAGGGGCACATGAAAGTGTGACTGTAGCTTTGTTGGTAAGAGCACTCTGCTGTTGACAAACCAATACATATCAACATATTTTGTTAAGTGTTGACAAATAGCTTTCACACAAGCTGACTTTTAGTGACAGGGCTGTGCTGACACACTGCATAAGGTAGCTGTAGCCTGAGGCCAAGGACAGCTAAATAATAATAATAATCCCATCTCTTGAGAGAAGGGTGTAGTTCACACACTAAATAATGTTATGCCCCTAGGATGAAAAAAGGAGCACTAGTCATTTCCTAAGTAAGGTGGCCATTCTTATGGCTTCACAAGCCAGAAAACCTGTGCATTCAATTGCAGTGTGACTTCCAGCACTGCCAGCTGGGGAAAACAACCAGCTTGTGGTTGAATTTTCTATTCAACCTGTAAGGTACCACACAAGCGAGAGGATTTTTCCTAGGGCAATCATTTACAGGCAACAGAAAAAGAACATAGGGAAAACTGTCACCCTGTTCAATAGCTGAAATCTTGGTTTGAATCTGTTGAAACATTGCTTGGGCTTGCTTTTCCACCTGCACAGATAATATGCCTCAAAATCAACCTCAGGATTTTGTAGTTCGCATGTGAAATCGTCTATTTGGTTTTTAAGGTGATCTCCTAGAGGTGGTTATACATGCTGGAAACTGGCCTCTATTACCTGAAGAATAGGCACAGCATGAGCTGAAGCAGCAAAAGCCACAATCTCTGTACCCTGCCAAATGTGCCACAATCTGGAGAAACCAAGTGTAGGAGTGAGTAGTAGCGAGATTTCCATGTCTGCTCTGTCCATTGCTTCCCTGCTAAGAGTGCTAAGAAGGATACGTATCATAAATCTGTGTTCCTGGAGTCCTTTCTCAGGGAAAACTCTCACTGGCTCCAATGAGGGATGGGGGGGAGGGATGGACAAGGAAACCCTCTGATGTAAAACAATCAGTGATTTCTATGCCCGGCAACTGCCACAAGGAGTGTGTCTGAGTGAAAGGTTAGAGGAGGGGAGACAGTTTCATCTGGAGTTTTGCCTGTGTGAAGGCTGCAGGCATGGGTCATGCCCTCTATTCCAGTTTCCCTGTCTCGTGTATGCAACATGCTCAGCACAGAACAGAGAATGTGCAAATCAAAGTAAGTTTTGTCCCTCACCCTGAGTGTTGACAATCAAAAAGATTTGATTGTGCATAGAATTAATTAGCTGTGGCCATCATGGGAAGAGTTGGGTATTTTAGAAAGGACTAGATTTCAGGATATGTGGTTGATAGGTAATGTAAGGCAGGTGTGGGGACCTAAGGCGCGGGTATCTGGGTTAGAATCTGGCCCCTGAGCCTCAGCACCCTCTCCCGCACACAATATTGGGGAGTTCATGCTGGCATTCCAACTCCCTCCACCCCACCCTGCTGTTCTCCTGCAGGGCTGGAGCACACAAAATCTACTAGCCTGGGCCCTCCTAGTCTCTGTGGTGTGAGGAGAATGTCTTTCTCCTTCTCAGTTGGTGGCCACATCAGTGAGGGCTTTTTTACTTCTCACTTGTTTTCAGTGAGTCAGCGCCCTCCCTCCCCCCGATCCAAAAAAGGTTCCCCACCTCTGATGTAAGGGATGATGAATAGCATGGCAAATGTTGTTAAGGCCCTTTGACAGATAGGATGAAAAATCCAGTGCTGTCCTTACGGGAGAGACAATGAAGGCGTCCACACGGATTGATGGATGAGGACCACCACTTTCACTGTCACATTTTGGAGGATATGGAAGGGAGCAAAGTAGGTGTCAGACCAAAGAAGGGCATAGTAACCAAGAAAGGAAACAGCAAGAGCCTGAGCAAGTCTTTTAGCCATTAGAAGCAGCAGCAGCAGCAAGTAGTGCTGGACAAAATGTCCAGATAATTTGATGGGTGCTTTAAACAAGGAAGTTTCAGAGGGGTAGTCATGTTACTCTGTAACTTTAAAAAACGAATAGTCCTGTAGCACCTTAGAGACTAACGAAAATATATATAAATAGTATCATGAGCATTCTTGGGCAAAACCCATTTCCTTGGCTCATCTCTCATCTGTGTGTGTGTGTGTGTGTGTGTGTGTGTGTGTGTGTGTGTGTATAAGACTTTAAGGCGCTACAGGACTACTTCTTTATTAGATAGGTAAGAGTATTGAATAAGTAGCTTAAAATCATGATTTTTTTTGTAATTAATAAAGATTTATTTGTATTTATCTCCTGGCTTCTGAGCCATTAGCTTGAACTTGTCATATTTTCAAGCATTTCTCTACAAACAAACTAGAACAACACATTTTTAATGGGAAGGTAAGCTTATCAGGCAATTTCCCGGGAGCTGGGACTCTAAGAAAAACACTGAATATCACAAGACTTACAATAAAACAGCTGGCCACAGTGCCTATCCAGTAGGCATAAAAATAAGCTCAGCAAGTTGGGGTTTTTTTTCCAGACCTGAAAGGCGTTAAAGAAGTTTGGTCCCTCTTGACCTGGTGTGGATTAGAAATTGTGTCTTAAAGATAAATGTTTCCTTTTTTAAATGTTAGTCTTATTTGTATGAGAATAGAACTGAGGGTATGTCTATACAGCCTGGTGACCCTCCCAGCCTGGGTCAACAGATCTGAGCAAATGGAGCTCCAGCTGAGACGCTGTATAGACGGCACTTAAAATGTGTGGCTTGGACTCAGAAGCTTTCTTGCAGAACACCGGTGTGAGCCCTGTTGTCCCAGGCTGGGAGGCTTGCTAGACACATCCTTGTAGACCACAACTGAGTTGGGAACCCTACTATGCTATGTGCACTGCAAATATCTATGTTCCTTCTCCAAACTGCTTACTAGCTAGATAGACAAGACAGGCAAAGAGCAGGGATAAAGGAAGTGGTGGTGTTCTTTGTTTACCGAGATGGAAACTAAAGCACAGATTCTGATCCAAAGTCTGTTGGAGCATATGGGAATCTTTCTATTCACTTCAATAGCTTTGGATCAGGCCCTCGATGACTTGTTTGGGGCTAAGAGGAATGCAATCTAAGAGCTGAACTCAGATCTATTTATTTCCAGCGTCTCAACCACAAAACCATCCTTCTGTCTCATTCTCCTCCATGTCCCCCATGTGTTTGCTGAATTAAAGGGAGGGGAATGTTTCTGAAAAACCTTTGAACATGCCTTTTAATAATTGGCGTCAGTGTGCGAGGGTTTCATTAGCTACAGTGGTATTGTAAGCACAGACCCTTAGGGATTTTGGAAACATTTCCTTGAATGCTGCAGAAATTTGCAAGTGGAGCAATCCATACACATTTGATCAATCTAATTAAAAACACCTTATTTCATTCTTGGAAACGCACAGCCGGAGAACTCGCATATTTAAAACATTGCTCTTTTCTGCTTCAGGCTTCAAGTGAACCATGTGGATCAAGTTCATGAACACGTGTGAAAAGTGCAAACCATAGCACTCTCCCCTCCTCCCCTCCCCCCGCCCCAGCTGGAACCAATGTAGTTACTGTAAATAAAATCCAGATGATAGTTTAAAAGACAGCAGCTACAGCTGGAGGCTCCTTTCTGTGGGTCGGTGGGGAGGGATGGCCAAGAACAAGTCTATTCAATCCACATGTAAGTTCTGTGGTGATAAGGATCAGAGGCTGGAAAAGTTCATTGAGGCGGTGAGTCACTTTTCAAAGGCTGGTGGGCCTTACCGACTTACCTTGGAATGAAGCACTGATATTAACTATTGACTTTTCAAAGTTCCTTTCACCAGTTCAGTTGTAGCACGTACTACATTATACTCTTATAGCCAAGATTTTTCCAAAGTAACCAGTTATTTTCAAAAGTGCCCAGATTTTCAAAAGATGGGTGCTCAACTCTTTCTGTTTAAAGTTAGCCCCTCCAAATCTTTATTCATTCTGGAAAATCTTGGCCTCCAATATAGTTAGGGCTGAACTCCTATTAGGAATATTTACCATTGACTTTTATGGAAATAGGATTAGACCTGTAACATCATGGTTAGCCCACAGAAAACCTCCTGTACATATTTTGTGAAATCTTTTATAATATTCTCGGTGTGAGTAAATATTCTATTGTAAAGTGTCATGTTGGCTATGTGCATACTTTGGGTGCTCTTTGTCCTCAAGGTCTCAGGTGTCTGTTTTTTTTAATTGATCCTGGTGGCTCCTGTCACCAGCACTGACCAGGCTATTAAAAGTCTGGTTGCGGTGCAGTGGAATTAGTGACAAATTCCTGCCTGCACTGTCTCCGCGCTGCTCTCAGAAGCCGCCGGCATGTGTCTGTGCTATGTGGACAGGCAATTAGGGAAGCTCTGTGTGCTGCCTCTGCTCCCAGTGCTGTCTCTGCAGCTTCCACTGCGGGGCGATGCTCTGTGCATTGCCCATGCCCACAGGCCCCTCAGTAGGCATCCCAGGGACATGCTGGTGACTTCTGAAAGCTGCACAGAGCCAGGGAAGAGAAGCCTACCTTAATTCTGCCACACAGCTGATTGGGAACCACCTGAGAGCTCTGCCCAGTTGGACCTGCAGCTGTTACCCACACTCCAACTCCCTGCCCCAGTCCTGAACTCCTGCCTGCACCTCAGACCCCTCACCCCCAGCCCCACTTGTGATTCCCCACCCCCTCCTGCACCCAACTCCCTGCCCAGGCTGGACCTTGAGCCCCACATTTCTGCTTCTCTCCTGGAGTCTGCATCCCAGCTAGAGCCCTCATCTGCTCCTGGACCCCAATCTCCTGCCTCAGCCCAGTGAAAGTGAGTCAGGGTGAGGGAGTGCAAGCGATGGTGGGAGGGAGGGAGCCAGTGAACTGGGGACAGGGCCTTTAGGAAGGTGCAAGGTAGGGGTGGGGCTTTGGGGAATTTAGTTTTGTGCAATTAGAAAGATGGCAATCCTAGCTGTGTCTGAGCCTGAAAGTGCTTTAGCCAATATTTGACTGTCTTCAATCTCGTGTGCTCTAGCCCCAAGCCGCCATGTTATACAAAAACAAACAAAATCTGTGGCTGAACTTTTTCTTGATTTTTCCCAATTACCACTCCAGTCACCATCCTCCCCACCCAAAAAGCCCCTCAGCTTCCACCCTGCTTATTCAAAGGGCACAGAAACATAATAAGCAAATGACTTTTGCAGCATTTAACTTTTAAAACTATTATCAGTTTCCTAACAATTAATATTTCTGTTCTTCTTCCTTGTGAAATCTTCAGAAAAACAAGGACAAAATGGAAGGTAGTTAACAGATGCACTGACACATACAGAGAGACTCCAAGAGCAACCCTTGGTGCACATGCGTACGTACTAACACAACGTGGCCATATCACCTTGTACCTGCTTTGTGAGTTGCAATTTGTATCTAGGCATTAGTAGGGCAGCATTTCCTTGCACTCCTGAGCTCTAAAAAGGCTCATTAGTTAACAGATACACAGCAACCTGCAACATCAGGAGAAATGAATGAAAACAAGAAAATGAAGATGCTTGTGTCCTCAGGTTCTAGACCCCAAAGGCAACAATACTGAGCACAATATAATCCAAACTAGAGCTGGGCAGAAAATTTTCATCTAAAGAGTTTTTTCCATTGAAAAATGTTTTTGACAAAACTGAAGGGTTTGAGTGGTGGGGTTTTTTTGGGGGGGGGGGGAGGAGGGAAGAGGGAAATCTTGATTTGAACAGCATTTAGCTAAACCCATCCAAATTGTGGTGATATGTTTTTATAAAAGCATCCATGTCCTCTTTCAAAATTGCCAGAACAAAAGTTTAGAAGCGTTTGTTTTGGGTCAATCAAAATGTTTATATTAAAAACATAGTTTCAAACAAACTTCAGAGGCAGGTCATTCTGAAACAAAGGCTTGGGGGGAGAAATAATGACATTTCATAAAGAAAACTATTAGATTTTGCAAAACTTTTTGGGCCAAATTCTCAGCTTATGAGTGTCAACAGAGTCTAGGGAGCTAAACCAGCTTTTCACAGCAAAGAACCTGACTCTCTAATGCCACAATAATGGTAGGTCCAAGCCCACCTGTCAAAGTCCTAGAAACTTAGAAATCTGGTGACACTTTGAGCCACTGTCTCTCTATCATCCAGCCTGTGGGAAGTGAATACAGTGTGCATAAGACTGGGATCATGAGAAGAGAGGCCAGATTCAAAGATACCCATTGACTTCACTTGGCCTTAGTGAGTTTGTGAGAGTAATAAAGATAAGTATTAATTTGTGGGGGGGGATGATGCATAGGCAAATGCAAGAGTTAACAGAAGGGAGGAGAAGGAAAAGAGGGTGAACTAGAGACTAGATGAAAGATCATCAGGAGATGTCCAAATGGAAATTAAGAAAAGTCCTGGAATAGAGAAATATACACACACAGCAGGAAATGAGACAGAGGTTGAGTATGTTGGCATCAGGGATGGAGGGGGGGGAGCTGGTTGAGAGTGTAGAATTGGGTATTAGAATAAGAGACCTATGGATAGGGGGTGTGTGTGTGTGTGTGTGTGTGTGTGTGTGTGTGTGTGTGTGTGTGTGTGTAAGAGTGGCAGCAAGTGTGTGGACAGTCTCTCACACTGATACCTAAACATTTTAAAAATTCTAGATAAAATTTCTCTAGGATGGTCAAAATAGAACAATCACTATGAGCATTCAATCTTTAATTTTAATTTGAGATTTCCCATTATGGTGCCAATTTGAATAGGGCGAACCTCTCTAGTTCAGAACTCTCTGGTCCAGAAACATCCGTGATCTGACATGATTTTATTTAGCTGGCTGTCCACTTATCATGGGTGTGGCCAAGTTTCCTTCAGTCCCATAAAGTTTGTTTGTAGCCACCAGTCCTGGCTCTCATTGCTCTGTGTTGTTTAGCTCTAGTTTACCCCTACATGTTCTCTAACAGCCCAGTAAGCAGTAGAAGGGTTGGTAATACTGCTAGACAATACTGACCTCCCATGGTCCGGAAAATTCTCCAGCTCAAAACTGGTCAGGTTCTGAGAGCGCTGGACTACAGAGTTTCAACCTGTATCAGTTGTGATGATATTTTGTGATGTGGGCATTAGTACCTTTGGAATTGATAACTGAATCTCTTCATGATAGTCACCCCCCATCCTCCTTTAATAGCATCGTAGGCCAAATTTGATCCTAAAAGTAAAAATGTTGTGCCCTCTTACTAAATCTTTCTATTCCTCTATCCCTAGTTCTCCCATCCTGATGCTAATTATTTTCAGGGGATCCTGGGAACACCTGGCATATCTTTGTGTACAAATGTCAGAATTCATAAGGGTATTTAATTGGTTTCTTTTTCAGAAAAATATCCTGTAGATATCTCACCTATTTTGTCCATCTATAACTACTTTTTGTACCACTGATATTTCTTCTGATAGCTTCCCTTTTGGGCTTATTAACTTTTAAAATGTGCATGTACTAAGTATACCTCTACAGAACTATTGTCTTTAAATAAATGTGCTTGATATTGGTTGGAAACTTCATGTCTACAGTAATATTGGAATAAAGTGAAAGGAAATAAAAGGCAGCCCATGGCAATTTTTTTCTTAAAGAAACTCATATATATGTTAATATTTATGGAGCGTATTCACCCCGGGTTTGCTCTTTTCAGTTTATGCAGGCATAGATACTCTGTGCTTCTGGGCCAATATTAAGCATATTAATGGCATGGTAAAAATATGCTCATCCACTATTTCTAATGACATCTGGTGATAATGATGGACCCCCCCTGCCCCCAGAGTCTATTCAAGATGGATGAAATAGATCAGATAAGAGATTATATAAATTTCTGTCCAAAACTTGAACTTAATCCAAGTTAAACGTTTATTGAAGAGTTACCTTTATTTAGGGGTGGAAGTGTATATATACATATGTACATTGGCACTTCTGGGTTCTAGCTCTTAGAACCATATGTGGAAGTTTTCAGGTTTCCTAACAAATGATCATGTGTGGAGTTGAAGATCTGTGTTGCTGACTTACTCTGACAGCCAGACCACGTGGGGTCACATTCTCTCTGGCTCAAAACTATAGACTCGTTGAGTGTCTTTTTGAAGCAGTAA
Source organism: Pelodiscus sinensis (assembly GCF_052426305.1). NCBI lineage: Eukaryota > Metazoa > Chordata > Testudines > Trionychidae > Pelodiscus > Pelodiscus sinensis. The sequence goes on from NC_143052.1 coordinate 113,643,009, forward strand.
AGAATACAGGAAGCCTCCCAAAAATTCCCTGTGAACAAATAGGTCAGGGAAGAACCCTGAGAGCTAATATTTTGCTTGTAAGAATAGTCCTGTCTTAGAGCTTTGATACTTGGTTTAAGAATAAAGGCAGATCTCAGGAAGGGGGATAAGTTTGGACAGTAAACCTTGCATGTGCATATATTAGGAACAGGACGACAAAACTTTGTAAGATTTTTACAAAGCAGTTTTGTAGATAAACTTCTGATAATCTGAGAGAAGGATACAGGCTTTGGGTAAAGCACAAAGATGGCAGGGAATCACAAGATTTGTTGTATCCCTGTCTCTACCAGGGCAAGTCACTTAAGCTCCCTGTGCCCCTGTTTTCCTACCATTATATAGATAATGATGATACTGGTCTACTTCACAGGAAGTTATGAGGCCTCCTTCATTTATCTACCTAACATGCTTTGGAATTCTTGAGTGGATACTACCACCGAAGTTCAAAGTAAACATTCTGAGATTTTATCTGATACACTCTACACAGTTAGAGTAATGCAGAGCAACCAAACTTAAGTGATATCAAGAGAAGTCCTTAATGCCTTTGAAAACCAGGCTGAAGATATTATGCATCACACTGGTTAAGTATGTTTGCTCGTATCACCCTGTAAATGACTGGACCAGACAGGGGATATATGGCAGATAACCGTACCAGATAAAAACAACAAATGGTCTGGTAGCGCTTTATAGACTAACGAAATATGTAGATGGTATCATGAGCTTTTATAAAGCTCATGATACCATCTACATGTTTGGTTAGTCTATAAAGTGCTACCAGGCCATTTGTTGTTTTTTTCTGTAACAGACTAACTTGGCTACACCCTGAAGATCCAGTACCACATAAGTTACTCTTAGTTCATGTGGTAGAGGCCCATGCTTTTGAGTCTGAATATCCAGAGTTCTATATCTTCATTGATAAGCTTAGTGCATAATGTTGCATTGGTACCAGAATATAAAATATTTCAGAACTTAGAGATGAGCATGGAACCTTTCTGCTTTAAAATATATCTTGGGTAATGTGTTTATCTCTTGTCTAATTTCTTAAGATTTCAAAATGAAATATGTACCATCCTATTCTTTTAATAACCACTTTACATTTGAAGCTTGTCATGTAGATAGAGCATGAAGCCAAAGCAAAGCAGTTGTTAGAAATTGTTTTAAATGATTTAGGGATAGCCATTTTTCATAGTTAACTAAAGCTAATTCTAAAACACCGAATGATCCAGAAGCTTTATTTCCACATTGAAATTAAAACTTGGACACCCTACGTCTGATATTAATTTAAACTCTGTGCAACTGGTGTTAATAATAATATTTGCATTTCATTTGGATTTGATTTCTTTGTAAAAATATTTGTACAAAGAAAACTGTCATGCATTTAATCTTTCTAATTGCATTTCTGGTTGGATCGTCCACATGCTTTTACTGTTAGTAAGTTATAATGCTTTTGTGCAAAATCTTAAGCTCCTTATTCAGGCAAAATTCCCCTTAAAATGAATGGGAGTTTAACCTGTACACAGGTTATGTCTCTTCTTTGTTTTTATTTGATTTTACTCTTAGTCATTCCATTTCAATGTATTTTAGGATGATCTATATCAGGGTAATTTCGATTCTGGAAGAAGAGGTAGGTTGAAGTGATAGATAAAATACAACGCTATTGACCAACCTGAATAGTCAGATCTGCCAATCAGCCACTAATTGAAAATATATAGCTAGCAGTGGATAGGTTAGTCAGGAGCTTGCCTTCCTTGCAGCTTGTCTTCAGGGCACGTTACTGCACTCCAGCTTGGGTGTAAACTCTAGTGCACATCAGCATGTCACTCATTAAATGTCTGTGGAGGCTCCACTGGTGCACACAAAGTTCCCAAGTGCAGGATGAGACAGCCCCATTTCCAGTGCTGGATTTCTTTAAAAAAAAAAAACTGCAGGAAGCAGCAGAAGCTTGTTCTAAATGTTGGTGTGGGGGGCGAAGGCAGGAGAGACCCGATGTGCAGAGGCCCTGAGAGGAAGCAATGGGGTTGTGGTGGGAGCTGGGAGGAAGATAGGGATACTGGGAAAGGCCACAGGAAGCATGGGGCCTGACTCCACACAGAATCTATCCCATCCCTGCATCCCTTCTATCTGTGCCTGGCAGGGAGCCTCTACTGTCTGGGCAGCCTTGCTACGCAGCTCCAAGCTTCCAGCATCTCCAGCACCTGACCTGTCCCCTGTTCTCCATGCGCTGCTCTGCCACTGAGTGCCTCCAACAAGGCTCAATATCAGCTTCAGCCAACTCAGAGGGCACTCTGCAGCCAAGGCAGGAAAAAGGCTGCTTAGGCCTGCTACTGGGTCCAGGCACTGGCACCAGGGCCCTGCTTATCCCCTGTGTGGAGGCTGGGAAGTGACTAGGATTAGTAGAAGTACCAGAATAGCATTCTGGCTCCCCAAATGACTGAAGGAATGGTGTTCTGGCAGGACTCCAGCACTGCCCATTTCACACTGCAGTAAGTCAACCCATGCTAGAAAACTTTTAGTGCATGACAGCATGGCCCACATGAGCAGTTAGTGTGTGGCATGCTGGTGTGCACTAGAATTTCTATTTCCATTTCTGCTTGCTAACATATTGTGTAGGCAAACCATAGAGGTGGCCATAAGTTCCTGTTCCTAGATATATCAATGCCATTAGCATTACAATTTAACACCCCCTGCAAAGCAATAGTTCTAGCGTTGAAGCTTGGAGATCTATGAACAGAAGTTGGTATAAGGGATACAAACCAGTTTTACAGGTGTCAATGAATTAAACATCAGACCGCCCAGTAGATTACGAAAATGTTATTCCTAATTTCTAGCTAAGGAACTGAGAGGTTATGTGGCTCACCCAAGGTCACTCCGAAATTCTGGGATTGAACCCAGCTCTCTTGACATTGGTTTTCTGGTTCAAGGACAGGACCTTTCTTACCTAATGAACAGTCATATCCAAGTCTGTGGACTAGTAATAATACTAACGGTTAAAGTTTCAAAATCGGCATGCAACACAATTTCTGTCTCATGGTAGGATTCTTCTGATATGTACCCATATAGGTACAGATTCACTTGTGTATCAAATCATGGTGATAGGCCAACATCCTTCCAAAATAATAATAAATGCTGCTTTTGTGAGTGCTGTTAGAAAGGGCCAGCCTGACAACCCTGAAGAATGAAGTCCCATTTTAACCACAGAGCCATTTGATAAGATTGCACTACTGACGACTTCTCCACAACACTTCACCCATCTGCCTTAAACCCAAATTGGAAAGGGATTACCTATGGGATAGAGGAGAGAAGATTGTTATCTCCATGTCCACTTAGTCATTGATGCTACTAAGATTGCCAACAAAGGGCTTAATTAATCCTGGGCGTAACCCTTCTGAAGTCAGTGGAGTTACCCCAGAGACGAATTTAGTCCAGGATGACACTTGTAAATCATGTAAATTGCTTCTGTGATATGGTCCTCTGTCCACTAGAATCAAGACTGACCTCAGTTCCCATAGGCCTCCATCCCAGGCAATTAGTAACACCACAAAGTGAGTGGTTGAATTTCAAGCCCTTTGCATCGTAATGGCTAGATAGTTACTGCCTGTAGTGGCATGTGTAATGGAAATAAAACACATACCACCAAAGTTTCTAAAATAACACTTGTTTTATTATAGATGTCCTTTTTCAAAGAAAATAAGTCAGCTACACCAAGCTGTCAAGGAGTATTCTTGAATTTAAAGCCTTTATATCTTTACAAATGCTTTTTCCCTCCTCTTGAAAGTTATGTAAATAGATCGAGCCATTAGAGAAAGAGAGAAGAAATAGAAAATCTATGCATACATAACCTTTAGGATCTTTTTCCCCCTTGAAACCTAAGAATTGCAGCAATTTATTTTACAGGAAAAGTTATGAGTGTAGTTGATGGGGTAGTTATAATCTGAGCATGATTCTTGACTTTACTCCACCTGTTTTGTACAGCTCTAGTGGCACATTGCAACTGGAAAGTTAGCTTATCTGACCTTTGGAGGATTCCCCATACAGCATAGGGGTGGTGCTTGCCTTGTTGTAGTGGGGTGCTTCCAAGAAGAGAGGGCATAGATTAGGTATCTTTATGCTCTGGTGCGCCTTGGTTGCCAGGAAGATGGACTGAATGGACGATGGACTAGGGGAAACACTAAGGTGTTTAGAGCCATTTCTGGCTCTCCATGCCCAGCGTTCAGCTTTATTGAAACTATCTCAACTACAGCTTTAAATCTAGCCTATATGCCTGAGCACATTTGAATAAAATCCCTTTTTATTCCACGAGGGTAAGATAAGTCACCTTATTTATAAAGGAAACAGATCTGGGCCCTAGAATAGCATCATTGGCATCCATCTGCTTCCTTTAATTCTTATCAAATTTAGTACTAACAATAGGTGTTGCCAGAGAAATAGCCCAGGAGAATGAATTCCAATTATCCCTGATATTTGGGAACAACCACATCTGGGTTGAAATCCAGGCTCCAATGAAGTGCATGGCAACCAGGTTGAATGTAATGGCTTCAACTCATTTGTCGCTTACTTAGTATAAGGGTTGCAGAGAGCTTCACCAACCCATTTCACAAAGGCCATCAAATACACTTTTGATCAGCTTTGAATTCCTATAATTGCTAATGGTATCAGGCTTCAGGCCCCCAAACACATATTGGCTCTACTGGATACTTAGGAGTTTTGGTGAAATACCTGCGAATCACATCAGTAAAGTCCATTTGGTCTGGGCCAAATCCTGAATAGTTTATTCAGGCAAAATGCACTTTGAGTTTGCCTGAGGCAAGAACTAAGGACCTTATTTTTAAAGATATTTGGGTGCCTAACTCCCAGGCAAAGGCATCTAAATATCTTTAAAAGTCCATCTAAATAAAAACTAAATGAGGACTTGAGGATCCGGCCCCTTGTTAATTGAAAAACAAAGTATCAGAGGCCTCCAGAGGAAAATGAACATGTAAGAGGTCAGTACAAAGAGCACTGATTTTATCTTATTTTTATATTCTTATAATCTACTCTGCGCATGGGCCTTCATATTCTTGTGTGTCAAAATGCATATAGTTATATATAATTTGGTACAATATATGTGCCAAATACATATGTACCCAAAGCCCCATATACAAATATCCCCAAATTTTGGGAAAGTTTATCTTGATACAGATCCAAATTTCATGTTTGCCTGTAATGATTGCAACAATCCCCTGGACCAGGTCCAAGTTTGATAACGTTTGGATCCTTTACCAAATCTTGCAGTGTGAAAATTTCTACTTCTGTAAATTTGTGACTTCAATGAATCTCAATCAATCATGATGAAGTGACGAAGAAACTACTTTAAAAGGAAGTGCAATATAAAAGGGAGAAATGCCATTCAAAAAGAAAAATTGGCAGTAAGAATAGAAGTGAAGGCTTTAAATTACTCTGTTTCCTGCTGAAAGATCAGTAGATATGGGTTCATCTTGTATTTGGGCCTTTCAACACTATTATTTTCTGGCTCATTTGAAAAATTGTAGGAATAGGAAACTTCTACAGAGCAGCCAACAATACATTGCAACACCTTGAGAAGCAGTAAATTAGACTGTAGTCATACTGTGTTGCAACTGGCTTGACAATCAGCCCATTAAACAGAGGCAAAACAACAGCATTCTTAATTAAAAACAAAATGGAAAAAATACCCAAATCACAAAATAGCCCCTATTTTTTCATCTGTCATTTACAGTAATCTCCAACCCGATCTTCACAAATAAAGGTGCTAATATTATTAGACAGTCTCCAGTCTGTAACAAGTAAGCCATGTTAGCTCAGCATGATGTGTTCTTTACCAAGGGATTTCATTACCTCCGCATAAACAAATGTTAACAGGAAAGACACATTTTAAATGCACATTGTTGAAAAGTTGAGATCATAATTTAGTATTTCTTTAGTTGAGAAAAGTAAATTTTGAAAATGTAGTCTAAGAGCGTTATGACATCCCATGTTCTTTCTCACTGATCTTCAAATCAAATTCCTCAGTACACAAGTAAACTAATCTCATTCCGCATTCTACCTCCCCCGTTTCCAAATCTTCAGTCTTGGGATGTGTAAAATGTGTTCTTTCAGGCTCATATGACATTATTAAAGGTGATTGGAGAAATTTAGGTCCTGAATCTGACAACACTTTCTCATGCATATCAAGTTAATCACATGCATGTTTGCAAGATGTAGTAAGGGGGTAGCCCTGTTAGTCTGTAACTTAAAAAAAAAAAAAAAAAAAAAGCTTAAAAATGAGTGGTCCTGTAGCACCGTAGGGTATGTCTACACTTGCAGACTAATTCGAAATAGGGCTGCAAATGTAGGCATTTGAAATTGCAAATCAAGCCTGGGATTTAAATATCCTGCGCTTGATTTGCATCTTCCCGGCTGGGCGCCATTTTTTGAAATTGACAAGCCCGGAATAACTGCCTGCATCTACACACGGCAGTGAAATGGGCATTCAAAATAAGGCCCTAGTTCAAAATACCTGTTAAACCTCATTGTAGGAGGAATAACAGGTATTTTGAACTAGGGCTTTATTTCGAATGCCCGTTTCACTGCCGCGTGTAGATGTAGGCAGTTATTTCGGGCTTGTCAATTTAAAAAAAAAATGTCGCCCGGCCGTGAAGATGAAAATCAAGTGCGGGATATTTAAATCCTGGGCTTTATTTGCAATTTCGAATGCCTACATTTGCAGCCCTATTTCGAATTAGTCTGCAAGCGTAGACATACCCTTAGAGATTAACAAAAAATACAGGTAAGTATCATGAGCTTTCATGGGCACAACCCACTTCTTCAGATGACAAATATGAAGCAAGAGGCTCAGAGGGTCAAGTATAAAGCAAGAAAAGAAGGGGAGGGGAGGAGGAGGAAAAGAAACCCTGTCAATTAAAGTGTCTCTGCTAAATGAGGCTAATAAGGTGGGTTGTAAGTGCCTGATACTTAGCTTTTGACGTTGTTTGGGCTTTGAACAGAATGGCCCATCCAAGAGAGATCTTGGTCCAGTCCCTGGCTAAATGTGTCAAAATTGCATATGAAGGCCAGTTCCACAGTTTCTCTCTCTAGTTGGTTCCTGTATTCTGTAAGAGAATAGCAAGTGTTGATGCATGAGCCAGAATAGAACCTTACTCTCCCATAGCTGTGTTGTCCCTACATTGCTAACCGGGTAATAGGGTAAAAGCTGATTGTTGTCACTGAAGGTAGCAATATGACTGATACATTTTGGGAAGATGTATTGAATGAGAAGGTAACCATTTTTCTGGTACTCTTCTGACCAGAATTATGCTTAGAAGATTATATTATAGTGTTGGCACCTGAAATATAGCATGTGTAAAAAGGAGAACCAAAAAAGAGAAATTTGCTCCACGATCAACAGTCTAATTTCACTGTCCCAAACGCAATGAAGTTCATAAAGTAAACCTAGAGCATCTGGGTCTTTAAAGTACATTTGACTATGTATTCCTTCAATGACAGTGATCAGAGAGATTTGTTAGTGACATTGTTCAAAAGAAAGTGAGCTTGACAGTCTCTGTAAGTCATTCCATATTTAAAAATTGATTTAGGACTCATGAGGAAGAGGAAACAGAGGTCTTACATGATTCTGCTGCCCCTTATGTGGTCATTTATACCCACACAAAGTTCCAACAAATCACATTCCACCACTTATTTGCCATTCTCCATCCATTCTTCAATCCCTTTGCACGGGTGTGAATGACTGGACAAGTTGCCAATCAATGGAGAATAAAGCTCTGAGTACATGAATTGAAGAGGGGTATTCATGAAAGGAAATAGATGCTCATACTCCTATTTGTAGATCCACTCAATTGCCTGTAGTTCTGCATGATAGTCTTGATTCCATTCCTAGCTGCCTAAAAGGGTGTGTAATGTAACTGCTGAGAGAGAAGCATAATCTGAAAATTCTTAACTACCTCCTAATTTTAGCTCCCGTGTGTGTCTGTCTCCATCTCCTCCCTCAAGGAGGCCCCAGGAATACAGCCAATAGTGAGTAAAGCAGAGCGAAATCTGAGAGAGTCTGAAGCCACAGGGATGGAGGAAAGGGAAAAATAATCAGATTAATACCATTAAAGCGAAAAATGTCTTCTCTGCTGGTTTAAACTAACCATGAACCCAAGCTATAATATTTAGATTTGTATTCGAAATGCTTGAAAGTTTGTGGGCTTTTGGCTTGTTCCATTGTATAAAAAGAAGCCATTTATATTATATCTGCATGTGAGTTTGGATTTTGAATTCTCACCCTATGCAAAATTTGAGTTTTAGACTGAGCCTATTTTTACTTTTAAATATCATTCTGGATAAATCAGCTAAGTGAACCTCATCAAAAACTCATGACTAGCCATAAACAAATCTCTAGAATTTCACTAGTAGATTGTTTGTTTATCTTTGTTGGATTCCTTCCCTCCTCTCCCTTTCCCCTCCCCCCCCCCCACCCCCAATACAAACATCTGTTCTCTGAGGTGGAGTGAAAAAGCTGTTTATGCAATACTCCTTGCCCACTTTTGCAGATCTGAGACACCTGGAAATACAGCCATATTTAGGTCCTTCAGACCTGTCAAAATTCACCCATCTCTGGTCGAAATCTCTACCGGCATGCAATATCTCCCTAGATTAAATACATACCTAAGAATATAGGCACTAGTATTGAGCTGGAAAAATAATACAAGAAAGGATGGGTCATAATAAAAGCAATTAGGTGTAAATGTAGTGCTAGTGAAAGGTGCCAGATTAACAATTTTGGAGAGTAAATAAAGCAGTGTCTCAGGTGATTCAGTTCTTGCTGCCTCTGCTGAGGATATCACTTGTTTCTGGACCGAGACTCATAGGCCTCTGAGCAGCCACCAGAAGATAATGATTTTCAATTATCGTCAGTCAGGGCTGCATTGAAACCAGGAACTGAGAAGCTGTCTCATTACCAGACCCTTGAGTCTTCCAATTCTTTGGACATCCTGTCTCTGATGCTGGACAGAAATGGTGTGGGGCACACTACCACTCTAAAACCATTTAAATCAAGTAGACCAGAATCTGCTCTATATACTCAAAAAGGATGAAGTGATTTTTTTTTTTAAATAAAGCTTTGACCTTCCTTACCCCAAACTACCGGTAACCTGCTCTACAGCGGTTTTCTACTTTGTTACAATTCTTTTAGCTGCTGATTTTGGTGAGCATCTTGTTAATTGCCTGCTTGACGTGGGTGGTGGAGCTCCGTCTTCGAGTCTTGCCCTGGACCATCTTACGACGCCGTACCTCACGGCACAGCTCGTAGAAGGCCTCCATGATGTTGCCTTCACCTGTACAAGCAGAGCACTCATAAAACGCGCATGCCAGTTCTGTGGCTAGCTTTTCTCCTTCCTCTGTGCTGACTTGCCTGGAGTGGTCCAGGTCTGCTTTGTTCCCCACTAGGATCAGAGTAACATTCTTGGGTTTTTTAACTTCATCCAGCAAGTTCTTAAGTGGCAGCACTTCCTCAAAGCTGCCCCTGTCGGTGATGTCATAGACTAGCACAAAGCCTTCACCCCATCGTACGTGTCCTTCCTTCTGAATAGCATCCTCCTGTTTGAAAAGGAGGACACCAGTTTAAGGAAAAGATTATACATTGGTTAAGTACAGTTTGGGAAAATAGTACCAGCCCTTCAGGTAGACATCCATCCACTAGGCTCACCTCTCAGTGACTGAGCAGCATGCAAAGCCATTTATACATGGGCAAAGTAGATGTAAAACCACAACTCTCCTAATTTTATACCCACTCTGCAAAAGTGGAGATGACCGCACAGGTTGCAAGGCAGTGGAGAATCAGGCCCTCTGGAGCTGCAGCTGTGAACATAGTTATGTCGTGTGCCCGTGAAGAAGATTTTTGAGGAAAAGTCTGGTAGCTTTAGGCAGGTTTCTAGTGGTTTTCAGTGTGAACACCTGCTGGTGTTTTAGAGGGAAAGGTTGCTGTGGGGAGGGTGAATCTACATGGTTTGTTTTCATGAGTATAGCTTATATGTCCTGGTTGCACAGGTGTATGCTCAGCTAGCTATGGGCAGTGGCTATTTGGTCCCTATATCCTGGTGTTGCAATGCCTTTCTACGAAGTTAGCTCAGGGACACTTCCCAACTCTTGGGTGTCCACATGGGTCACTTAGCGCGATACTGCTAGACTGTCTGTATCTTGCCCTGGCAAGAGTGACAACCTACTAGGGAAATCTGGTCATGTGACTTGGGGCAAGCAGGTCACTGTTAGCATAGATGACTTCGTACTGATTTCATGCAGAGCCTTCATCTTGCAGACTTATGTGGGAGGCTCCTCGTGTGCAGAGACAGCTGGGGCATCTGATGAACTGCAATAACTTGGGGGTACCTGCCACAGTTTCTTATGCAGCCTTTGTTACAGTTAAGGCATATACAGTAAAGGGTTACCCAGCTGGCCACCCAGTTTTCCACATTACAAACTCAAAACATCGATTTGTGTGCAGCACTTGGGCCTGGCAGCCGCTGCTCAGGATAGCATGGGCTCTACTTGATTTAAGTCACTGGAAATGTCATGCATCTGCTTATTCCCACCTCTGTTCTCCTGCTTATTCTTGTATGAGAACCGGATCCTCTCAACTCTTCTCACTCACCTGACCAGCTGTGTCTAGTATCTCCATGGAAACAACTTCATCATCGATAGTTGCCTGATGGCGATAGGTAGACTCTTCAAAATAATTAAAAAAAAAAAAAAAAACAGTTTTAGAAGAGTTTAAAATCTAAATGCAGATTGTTAGAGCAGAATCTTCTGTATGTTACCATTCTGTCAGACAATTTGAAGTACTCCATTGATGTGATGTAAAGCTCCCCCAGCATTCATGCATTGGAACTTTTTCATACCTAGGCTCAGCCTACTTCTTCTTCTTCTTATAGCTAAGGCCTAAGGTGTTTCTTCCCATGTAACACCCCATAACTTTCTTTTATACCTCATCTCAGAACTACAACTGTCCACAGACACCGCCTTTGTACTATGCACATGGGATCTCTGCAACCCTAAAAGGTCTCAACAATTTAAAAAGCTAATCAACTCGTTGTTCCAGTAGTATTCATGGGCGTCAGTCTTCCTTTTGGACAAGAATATATACAACATCTGGGACATGTTGCCAAAGCCATTTCTGAGATGGAATGCTTTAAAAATAATAACTTTCAAAAAATGTAACTGGTTTCAGCGACTATGGCTCTATTTACATCAGGGCTGAATTTGTTCCAAATTGTTTATCCAAACTGGAACATGGCACTGAAGCTAACACTCTTATTATTTTTTTTAAATGGATTTTTTCCCCTTCAGTTTGTTTTTTTTTAAGAGGGAAAAGGGCTAAATCACGTTAAAATATCTTTCAAACAAACAGCATGAGTTCTTTTGAAAAGATTTTCTTATAATGCCAAACTAGCCAATAATATTGAAATCGGATACAGGCGTCTATATTTCAGTATATTTTACTGATGAAAAAGTTCTCCATTAAAATAGTTGCTGCAATATATATTTTTGTTACCACTAGATAAAAATGTAAAAGCGCACACATGGTAAAAGATGGCATTGCAGCAGCCAAGAACTGGGTGCAAGATCTTTATAATTAAAAGAAGAATCCTGGTTTTACTTAAGAGATATCTCAGAACTGTAGTTAGCCTGTATTTATAATCTCTTCCTAGAATACTTGATGTACCCTTCTCCTTGTTGCTTGTTCCAACAGATATTATCCTATTTACTAGTATTTCATATGGGGGTTGGAGTTTGTTACTATGGAAGCTTTTTAAGTGATCAGAATCTTGGATTTGTGCCTTACTGAAAGCATAGCAAGAGAGCCTGTTAAACCCATGCTGTGACAATACATTTTCTACTGATGTGGAGGGAAGAGTGCCACCTCTTGAAACACCAATGCCACTTCTTTGGAGGTCTCCAATTAAAAGACCGACCATGCCTGTCACTGCATAGCTTGAAATCTGACCAGATCAGAACCAAAAGTGGTGTGACTGCAGAACAGGAATCTACTCCAGCTACCCTCTAAACATAGCCCTTCCGCTGTGATAAAATTTTGGAACAGCAGGATTTATTTTCAGAATGTTTATTTGAAACATGCTAAAGTCTTCACTTTCTCCTTTTCTAGCAAAGTCTCAAAGCAACATGTTTGATTTTTAAGAATTGCCAAGAGGGGCTAAACAGACGCACTACTCCAGTAGAGGAAAATAAGGGTGTATTTGCTGCCTCTGAAGTTCTGGAAATAGGCAACTAATCAAATAAATAATTAGTGACACCAAGACACTTGTTTTATCTTAATGAATAGATAACACTTACGTGTGATAGCATTTGACCTATAACTTGGAAAAGAGTCCATGTTAATATTTAGCTATTACTTTTGCCAACTAACAGATGGCCTACATCACAAGTCAAATGCACGTGTTATAAAACTGAAGTCAGTAGGAGATTTATATTTTATTTTGTGCAAATCTCTTCAATGGGAATGGGAGGATGTGCTTATGGAAACTTATTTACTGAACCAGAACTTCTGAAAGGCTTTATTTTCTATTAATGTCTCCCTTCCCTACTGAAGGATGCCATTTCTCCAGAATAAAGTCTTTAAACTCTCACACTATTCTCTTCAACCCCAACACCCTCTTCTCCACCCAAAACAGTAAATTGCCCTCATTACTCAAAATACTTTAAATGGTGCAGCTGATATGGCAAATGTGAAACACCCTCTGTCAATTAATCAGGCAAGTGGAAGCCAAATGGCAAGTGCCTTTGTCTTCAGTTTTTATTTTAAGATTTCTCAGGAAATTACTGGTGTTTGTTGTAAAAATGGCCAAAATTTGGTGCAAAAATGAACGTCACCATTTTCTGAGTAATAATCAGGATTAATACTGGGGATGTGAGAATGGGTGGTAGGAAGCAATAAATAGAGAAAAGTAGGCCTGGCAGCGAAGAGGTGGAGGAGATCAGGTTGCCTTCTCCATCCCCTCCAGGTCCGGGCCCATTCCGGAAAACGAGATGGCAGTTCAATTGCCTGGTTAGCCCTCAAAACGGGATGTAAATGAGATGAATGTAGAACATACCTCTTATTCTGGTCATCTGCCCTGAGATGAGTTTTATTTTGGATACATAGCACTGATACAAGTAAGATGTGCGGACTGTTGATTGTTGTTTTTGATAAAGATGTATTTGTTTTTCAACCTGAATAATATTTATGGATTTGGGGGAATTTAAATGATAGTTAGCACTGTCTGGATATATGTGAAAAAAGCCATTATTAGGCTAAAATTGACAGGTATGACTTTTAACTGCATGGGTGGAACCTCCTAAAAAGCCAGTGGATTAAAGCATGGAGCTACTAGCCATGACATGTTGACTTGAATTCCCTTTCTGAATCTAACTTTGCATTGCTGTAGAACTTACAGTACCTTGCTTTACAGTAGTTCAATATCATTGCCCCTCTGAACTGTGCATATGGAGACAATGTATCAGAGAAGCTAGTAAAGTATATTGACTGGGAGTTGGAATGGTCTAGTTCAGTGTTTCTCATCCAGTGGTATGAGTACTCTTAGGGGTACTTGAGAGAAGTCTTGGGGGGGAGGGTATGTCAACACAACTGAAATTTGGACAACCCTAATTTTTATTTTGTTTTACAGCGCTTTATTATTTTTGTACTTTTTGCACCCAAAAATTTCATTGCCCGCCCAGCTATAATTAAGTTGTTTAAAATTTTGTGTGTCTGAAAACTTTAGGTACTGGGGGTGCTTATAATTTTTTTTAAAGGTGTACCTTTAAAAAAAAGGTGAGAAACACTGGTAGAAGCATTACCAACACTTCCATTGCTTACTAGTTGATAAATCTAACAGAAGAGAACTGTCTTCTAACTATAGTTATGGAGGATATGGACTTTTCAGGTGACCATGGGCAACTTCTTGAGCCTTGGAGTCTCTTCCTGTATCATGCACAATGCAACCTGGTAATAATTCCATACTGCAATTATATGGTTAACATCAAGAAGGTGGAAGGAAAATGTTATAGTTGTGTTTCTCTGTCCATACATGCTTGAATCAAAGTAGGATTTTGCTGAAGCCTAAGAAGCCAGACCAGTGTCAAGCCAATCAGCATCAAACAATGAAATGGACCCATAAAATTTACCATTTGAGCCCAATTTATTATGAACTTTGAAAGTTCTTGTTAATGATTGGGTTGTGACACTTCATATATTTTGGGGAATTTAAACAAAAAGGGTTGCTGGCCATATTGCTTTGGACCTACAGTTGATCTCATGACACTAATGATTTCATTTTGTATAATAGTGCATTCTGCAGCACTTTTCTTCAATAATATTTAACGCTTGCAAAATTCATCATTTGGAACATTAAAGCTCATCCTTTAAATAGTTAGACCATACCATTTCTGAAGCAACATTAGTCAGTTTATTTTTTTAGTCTACAGTATATTGGCACAAAATTCTCAGATACTGAAAGTCCTTTACAAGGAGAAGCAAAAAACTTACTGAAAGCTTCCCCTAGGCTCATCTGTGCTATCCTGTTAATAAGAGTATTAGAGAATCACTTTCTTTTTCTGAACAATGAGTTAAAAGTCATTATGAAAAAAATAGTAGAGAGAAAATACTGAAGTACATGGTCCACTGAAAGCATATCTGAATGTCCTCCAAACCCCGAGATTTTGATAAATCTGATAGCATCTCTTTGCTGTATTTATAATATTCAAGGGAGATTTGGGTTATAGTAACCTGAAGAATGAACACATTCTCTTGTCCTGTATAAAACTTAATTGGTCAATGCATTTGTTCCAGAGGGCATATTTCAATTCTTAGTGAAAAAAAGTCCTCTGAGATCTACTTTGTAGCTCTTGGACCACATCCTCAGTTGGCATAAATACTCTTTAATGGCACAAAAACAACTTACAGCAGCTAAGGATCTTTTCTCCTGAAAGTCTCACTCAGTACAAGTTGAATGCTTATGGGGAGAGCAGAAAATGGGGGTAGAGCACTGTCTTACAGCTCTGAGAGGAAATGTTTTCTTTACGCTTTTAGGAACTTGTTTATAGTAGGACTAGGCAAACCAATTTGGATGAAATAAACACCTACACAAATGTATGCCCAAACTTGAACATTATCCAGGTCTGTTAAGTACAGATGGGTCCAAATTCCTTTCTCGTCCAGAGTTTTGGCTCATGTCCATCTCTAGTTTCAGTGTTTAAAAAAGTCAGCCTAACTGGAAGGTGAGGGATAGAAATAGTGTGAGAAAGTTTGTGCATGTGGTGTCTTGTGCTTCCATGGAACCTGGAAGCTCTTAAGGCCTAGAGAGAGAGCCTGTTCTGTGAAATTTCCAGACCAGTAGACCAATGAGACAGAGACAAGAGGAAATGAGATGCCAGCATGTGAACTTCTGGTTACTTAATCACACTGAACATTTAAAAACTTCATTTTCCCTCTGATGGAGAGATGAATAGGAGACTGTGCTGTCAAAAGGAATGAATCAAAATTTCCTCTGTTATACTCATGCAACTTCATGGAGGTCACTGAGGTTTCACGGTATGTGTGCCTGCAGAATTGGTCTCCATTTCAGTTGAGAATCATGAATCAGTGTATACCCAATATGTCTCCATTCCATAAAAAACCTAATGTTGTCTCATATTGTTTCCAGTGGATTTGCTCCAGCTGCAAGGGTAAATTTCATCTTTCTCTGCTGTTCTGTGCATCTGCTCACTTGCTTCCTCTCAGCCTTTTTTCACAATCTTACCACTACTGGGAACCAGAAACAACTTCTCTGTAGTGCTTACCATGTAGAATGTGACTCGCCTGCCCCCCATCACTTCTCAAACCCAGGGGTGGACTGGCCCGGTGGGATACTGGGAATTTCCTGGTGGGCTGTCATCCAGTGGGCCGTTGTGTCCACATGATGTTGCCCCTCACGCTGAGCGGCTCCGCATCTGCGCTGTATGCGGCACACAGAGCCCGACCTGCCGCCTGCGCTGAGTGCCGGGCTTGAGGGGCACACAGAGGTGATGTCATGGGGAGGGCCATTCTCAACCCATTTCCCGGGCCTATTTTGATTGCCAGTACGCTCCTGCTCAAACCTCATCTAAAAATACTTTTCTTCCTTGCTGGTGACTCTTAACTGCCTACTCCATCTCTTTATTGCCTTTTGGCCATGTTTTTATTTTACTGGAGTCAGTAGAAGTAATGTTTCTGGACACCAGTGGAGGATCTAGCCCTGTTTGCTTATACATTTTTTCTTTTTTATGCTGAATGCATTCCTTTTCTTATTTTTATTATTTTCATAGATGCAGAGCCATAAATATGCATGGGGCTTTCTATTCATGCTTTGCTAAAGTTACACACTGAAAATCGTGAAAGGTGAAATTTTTAAAAGCACCTAACAGCTTGGCTCTATAAATACTTTGGGCACTTCAAGCTAGTATGAGTAGATTTACACTCCACCTTGTCACAAACTAAATGCCTTTGTGGATCTTAGCTGCAGCACACTAGAATTTCCCTAGTATGCTTTGATGGATCTCACTTTGAAATGGGAGTAGTTTAAAGCAGTTGTTCCCAAACAGGAGTATAGGGCCCCCTGCAGGCTGCAACTAGATTTCAGGGGACGGAAAAGCTGCCGCCCAGGGCAGAAAGCTGAAGTCCCACCACGTGGTGCTGAAGTCCGGGGCCTGGCAGGCAACCACCCAGTGCTAAAACTGAAGCCTAACCAATGTAGCTTCTTGAGGTCCTCTGCAGTATGGAACCCCAGGCAGTTGCTCCGCTTGGTTCTCCCCATATCATCAGCCCTGCCTTTATAGGCAGAAAACCAGTTATTGTGGCACAGGTGGGCTGTGGAATTTTTAGAGCATGTCAGGGAGAGGGAACTTAGAAAAAGTTTGAGAACTCCAGGATTAAAGGACACTTGGGGAATTTTTAGTGAGAGGGCAGCAGAATCTACATGGATGCTTAGTGCACGGCAAGCTAGTGTGTGGTAGATTACACCCCAGTTTGTTGTGAGCTAAGTGTTTGTATACACAGGCTCTGATTTTTACAGGTATTTGGGCATTCCTGTTCGGACCGCCCTGATCTGGTACCCTTGGGACCTAATCCATCCTGAATGACAAAATTTGCTAGATCAGGGAAGTCACCTGTCACTGGCCTCCTGGCCCACTGCCTCTCTCCGTAGCAGGCTTCATTCCAGACCCACTGCCACTCGGATGCCATCCCGCTGATCACAGTGGGCTGGCCAGGGCTCCCCGAAGACATAGCTCCCCAGCTGCCATGGCCCCATTTCTGCCCCACTCAGTTGGGACTCCTGGGGGATGGGGCTCAACAGGTACCATGGGTCCCCCTGCTGCCCTGCCCTGGGAACAGATTCCCTGGCTGCTGCTGGCCCTGCTGATGGGGTTCCCTGCCACTGGATTCCAGACAGCTCATACTTCACAGTGCCAGGGATCTCTGCTCTGGCAACGTCTGTGGTCCTTCTGAACCATGGATTTTGCGGGACCAGAGAGTCCTGAATTTAGGAGGCTTAACCTGTACTACTCCCAGTGTCACAATGCCCAACTGATTTAGGAGCCTAAATTTCATTTCATTTTCAAAACATATTGTCCTTAACCAGTCCAAATTCCATTGCCTGTCAATAGAATTTAGATTCGAGAGCCTAAATCCCTTTTTTGAAAATACGCTCCCAAATCAGTTAAGCATTACGGCACTTAATATTGCAATGCCTAAATACCTTTTAAAAACCTGGCTCCTAGTGATTTAATCTCCTAGGCTCCTAAGTAATTTTTGTAAATGTTATTTAAGTACTTAATTCACTAAACATTTTAACTCCAAAAGTCAGGAATTACAAAATTTAAGGCTTCAACAGATAATGTTCTATGTCGCGCAGTGTAAAGTTTACAACACCAACAACAATATTAAGAAATACATTTTAATGGTACTGTGAGTGTAGACTATATGGTAGTTACATCTGAATTAAATGAACCCTTCATGTCTGAACAGCAGCCTCTATTCCTAACCAGCCTTGTTAAGGCCAGGCGGGGACATATGAAATAATATAAAAAAGAATGCAGGATTTGCTATGCTATGTTAAATAATTTAGCTGAGTCACTACTGACTAGCCTTAAATTTTTCAAATTTTTAATTTTTTTCCCTTTTTAATTCTCCCCGCTCCAATCCAAACTGAGGCATTAGTCCCCTGGGGGAATTATGTCCATGACAAGCTTCATGTTAAATAAACCATTCTTGCTGTAGTTGTACCTTTTAAAAATATTAGAGAAAAGGGTGCACTTTCTCCCTATAAACAAAAACTAGCCAAAAGGATGTTGCTCATAGTTTATTATTTTTTCATCACCTTAAGGCACAGAGTAAGCATGAGAAATTTCAGTCTTTCCAGCGAATGTTTCAGAAAATTACTCAGTGTAAATAGGGCAAAATATTTTTCATTTATAACTACTATGGGCCCAATTTAATACTTCCTTCTATATTCCATTTATTTAATTCTGTAAAGTATTTTAGGAAACTGTATATATGTAAAGAATGCTATAAAACAGAATTTATTTTATCACTGCCATCAGGAATGCTACATATTGAAACCGATACTAAAGAAAACATAAAGCCTACTAAATAAATGATTGCCACATTGTTCCAAGTTTCTTCCTGTGCTGGCTCTCTATTTTGAATCTGCCATGTTTTTTAAAGACCAGGGTCATTACTTTATAAAGTTCTAAGCCATTTCCATCTACTTTCTTATGGATACTTCAGACAAACCAGGAATATTTTCCTTCAGTTTAGTAGAGAAAGATAGAACATGATCCAATGACTGCAAGTTGAATCTAGACAATTTCAGACTGTAAAAAAGGCATAAAGTTTTAGCAGTGAGAGTAATTAATCATCAGTTGTAGCTGATTGCCCATTATGGACAATTTTTAAAACAAGTTGGCTGTTTTTCTGAAAGACTTAGTCTAGGAAAAAATTTTCGAAACGTTTTTGGTCTGTGTCATACAGGAGATCCGATTAGATGATAACAATGGTCCCTTCTGACCTTGGAATCTATAAACATAATCACAAAAGATAGACATTGGAATGATCGGTGAAATTCAATGAATGTATTGACCTTAGGCACTCTAAGTTGACAGAGGATTCAGTTAATCAGGGGTTGAAATGTTATATTTTTTGTATGCTACTCTATAAATCAACATAATTTCATAGAATCATAGAACACTAGAACTGGAAGGGACCTCGAAAAGTCATCGAGCCCAGTCCCTTGCCCTCATGGCAGGACCCAATACCGTCTCGACCATCCCTGATAGATGTTTATCTAACCTGCTCTTAAATATCTCCAGAGATGGAGATTTCACAACCTCCCTAGGCAACTTATTCCAGTGTTTAACCAGTCTGAGAGTTAGAAAGTTTTTCCTAATGTCTTGCCTAAATCTCCCTTGCTGCAATTTAAGCCCATTGCTTCTTGACCTATCCTCAGAGGCCAAGGAGAACAATTTTTCTCCCTCCTCTTTGTGGCACCCTTTTAGATACTTGAAAACCACTATCATGTCCCCTCAGTCTTCTCCTTTCCACACTAAACAAGCCAGCTATGTCTACACTGGCACCCTTTTCCGGAAATGCTTAAAACGGAACAGTTTCCCATTATAAGTATTTCCGGAAAAAGCACGTCTACATTGGCAGGATGCTTTTCTGGAAAAGCACTTTTTCTGGAAAAGTGTCCATGGCCAATGTAGACGCGCTTTTCCGGAAAAAAGCCCTGATCATCATTTTCGCGATCAGGGCACCTTTGCGGAAAAGACTACTGTGCTGTCTACACTGGCCCTTTTCCGGAATGGTTTTTCCGGAAAAGGACTTTTGCCCGAATGGGAGCAGCATAGTTTTTCTGGAAAAACACTGACAATTTTACAGTAGATCATCATTGCTTTTCCGGAAAAGCAAGCGGCCAGTGTAGACAGCTCGCAGCTTATTCCGGAAAAGCAGCTGCTTTTCCGGAATAAGTGGCCCAGTGTAGACACAGCCACCCAGTTCTTTCAGTCTCCCTTCATAGGTCATGTTCTCTAGATTTTTAATCATTCTTGTTGCTCTTCTCTGGACTTTCTCCAATTTTTCCACATCTTTCTTGAAATGTGGTGCCCAGAACTGGGCACAATACTCCAATTGAGGCCTAATCAGTGCAGAGTAGAGTAGAAGAATGAATTCTCGTGTCTTGCTCTCAACACTCCTGTTAATGCATCCCAGCATCATGTTTGTTTTTGCAACAGCATCACACTGTTGACTCATATTTAGCTTGTGGTTCACTATGACCCTAGATCCCTTTCTGCAGTACTCCTTCCTAGACAGTCGCTTCCCATTCTATATGTGTGACATGGGTTGTTCCTTCTTATATGTGTTCCTTCTATATGTGTGACATGGGTTCTCCTATCCTCCAAAGCAGTTGCAACCCCTCTGAGCTTGGCATCATCTGCAAACTTAATAAGTTTACTTTCTATGCCAGTATCTAAATTGTTAATGAAGATATTGAACAGAACAAGTCCCAAAACAGCCCTCTGAAACCCCACTTGCTATGCCCTTCCAGCAGGATTGTGAACCATTAGTGACTACTCTCTGGGAATGGTTATTCAACCTGTTATGCATCCACCTTATAGTAGCACCATCTAAGTTGTATTTGCCTAGTTTATTGATAAGAAGATCATGCGAGACCATATCAAGTGCCTTACTAAAGTCTAAGTATACCATGTCCACCACTTATCCCTTATACACAAGACTTGTTATCCTGTCACAGAAAGCTATCAGATTAGTTTGATATGATTTGTTCTTTACAAATCCACGCTGGCTGTTACCTATCACCTTATTATCTTCCAGATGTTTGCAGATCAATTCCTTAATTACTTGTTCCATTATCTTTCCTGGCACAGAAGTTAAACTGATTGGTCTGTAGTTTCCTGGGCTGTTTTTATTTCCCTTTTTATAGATGGGCACTATATTTGTCCTTTTCCATCTTCTGTAATCTCTCCCATCTTCCATGATTTTTAAAAGTTGATAGCTAAAAGCTCAGATATCTCTATCAGCTCAAGTAGTCCAGGATGCATTTCATCAGGCCCTGGTGACTTGCAGGCATCTAACTTTTGTAAGTGATTTTTAACTTGTTCCTTTTTTATTTTAACTTCTAAACCTACCCCCTTCCCACTAGCATTCGCTATGTTAGGCATTCCTTCATCATCAGGCTTCTTGGTGAAGACCAAACAAAGAAGTCATTAAGCACCTCTGCCATTTCCAAGTTTCATGTTACTGTTTCTCTCTCCTCACAGAGCAATGGGGGTCTACCCTGTCCTTAGTCTTCCTCATGCTTCTAATATATTTATAGAAAGCCTTTTTGTTTCCCTTTGTCTGTTGCTAGTTTGAGCTCGTTTTGTGCCTTTGCCTTTCTAATTTTGACCTGAATACCTATATTGTTTGCTAAAATTCATCCTTTGTAATTTGTCCTGGTTTCCACTTTTTATATGACTCCTTTTTGATTTTTAGATTAATATGATTTTTAGATTTAATTTAATATGACTTAATATAAAGCACCTTGATGGGAGGGTGTATGTGCACACTCAAAGATGTGTTGTGTGCCCTCATAACATTCATTATTGTTATATATAAGAAAATAGTGTTTGTGACTTGTTTAGTAAGAGCAGGAGGTAGGAAGGCAGAGTTCCTCAATGCTTCTCCTAGCTGTGCCACTGTCTTGCTGTGTAGCTTTTGACAAATTGCATAGCCTCTCTCTGCTTCAGTCCATCCTCACTAGTAAAATCACCCACCTCAAAGAAGGGTGGCGAAGTTTTAATGAAATAATGTTTGTAAAATTGTTTTAGGTATATGTCAGAAAAGTGCGTGAACGGGGGGCGCTTACTTTAGGCACTATTCATTGACGGGGTTTCAGTTAATCAGGGTATGGTTGAAATGTTGTATTTTTGTATCCTATCTATAAAGCAACATATTTCAATATGACTTACTATAAAGAACTTTGATGAAAAAGTGTACGTGCGCACTCAAAGATTTGTTGTGTGCTCTGATAACATTTATATTACTATATGAGAAAATAGTGTTTGTGGCTTGTTTAGTAAGAGCAGGAGGTAGGAAGGCAGCATTCCACAATACCTCTCCTTGCTGTGCCCCGCTCCCAAGGGTTCACATGACTCCATACCCCCTCTGCTCCCAGGCACTGTCTCCCCTCTGCTATAGGAACACTGGTGGGAAATCCTCCAGAGAAGTGCTTCCCTGCACTGCCATTCCCCCAGCTGGCAGGGAAGAGGAGTGGCAGCGCACAGAGCTACTTCCTACTCTCCCTGCCCCAGTGCAAATGAACCATGGGTGTTCCTAATTCTGGGTACCTGGAATATGGAGGTTCAGGTTTAATATAAACTTAATTGTCTGTAGCATTTCTCTAACTTCACTGTATTATTTGACTATGATAAGAAAAAAAGGTGTTCATGCAGGATATGAAAGACAGGGGATTCTGGTTAAAGAATCTTGGGACTTAAGTTTTAATCATCTTATGTTGCCATTAAGTTTTCTTGATACAACAGACAATTAGAGTGGGTAACAATATTGTTTGAGAAGTTCTCTGATACCAGTTTAAAGTAATCTATATAGTCTCTTTAAATATTTTGTGTATGTCTATATTAGAGTTCTGTTGGCATTGGTAACCCACCACCCTGAGAGATGGTAAATCGGTCAACAAAAGAATTCATCTGTCAACCTAACACTGTCTAACTGGGAATTAGCTTATGTCTCCCCAGGGCAAGAATTTTTCACACACAGCTTTTCTAGACCAAAATATTACCTGAAAATATATAGTCCAAAATTGCACAGGTCTGTGTTGTTCTGCCACGTTGCAAACTTATTTGGTGCCACTGTCACAGCAGGTCTTGCTCGAGGTTGGAATATCCTTGATTCCTCCCTAGGTTTGCCAGCCCTCCATGATTATCATTGAATCTCTGAGGATTAATGATTAATCTTTAAATGTTATCCCATCTGCTGAAACTTCCAGGCATCCATCCAACCAAAATTGGCAATGCTACTGCCTTCCCTTTTGTTTTGGATCTCTCCTTCTCCCCCCCCCCCCATAATGCACTTTCCCTGGGTGAATGTCATTTTATTTTTCTCATGCTCCTAATCGCCTTATATGCTATTTTTCTTTCATTATTAATATTTGCCGCCTTTAGGCTTTTATCACAGCTGTCATGCCACAGCATACTCTGAGAAAGATTAATAGATTTCAGACTGTCATCCCTATTCGTCAACACTGGTGAACTGAAATTCACTTAACTAATCCTTTGAAAGCCAATGGGTGAAATCTGGCAAAACTGAAATTGACCCAAGGTTTCTCTCACAAGACCGCTCATGAATAACTGCTCACCACTGCCACTGAGAGGTCATGATTTGGCCTCTGGATGACATGAATCTCTATTACAAAAAGCCAACGCAAAGCCTATCTACACCTGCAGGGCTTACGTGGGACTCAGGGCCTCTCTATGTGTGTGACTAGTTCTGTTCCAGAGAAGATACTGTCTGGCAGGCATGTATGTTCTTCTGGTGTCATGGCAACAGGTAGTGACAGAGCTGCCCCACAGCGTCATCCTGTAGCTGTGCCCTTGCAAAACTTCTACCTGCCTGCTGAATGCCACAGTGCTGTACCTATGATCGGCCAGTGAGGTGGCAAGCAAATGCTTATGCTGCCATTGCCTAGCAACCAGAAACCATCCAATCTAGTAGTACTTTGGACTTGGGCTGGTCCTCTCTGCAGAGGTGAATTTCACCCTGTATGTTTGGTTTGATGGATTTTTTTAAAAAAAAATCTATAAATAAAGCAAAAATAAAACCAAGGGTAAACATTTCCAGTTCTACATCAACATCCAGCATAGAGGAGTGTTGTTGATAATTAATGTTTGTGAAGCACTTTTAGGCTGTTGGTTAAAATGTGTCAGAGATGTGCTGGGTGTCTTTAGACTTTTAAAAACCATAACACTGTTCTTGTTTACTGTAATTTATGGGCTTGTTATAAACACAGATAAATGGCAATAGCCTCCTTGTTCTTAAACCTCTCCTTCCCCTAACTTATATTTTAACTGGAGAAAAACCCAAGATGGAAAACCTAATTCATTATAATAAATCAAAATATTGTGCTATATTTGCACACAGATGTTACAGAACGCTCATAGAAAAGGAGAGTGTGACCAAAACGGCAAGCTTCAAGAGCTAGAAACAAATCCACTATAATTCCAAAATTTGGGGCATATGAATTAGGTTTTCCAACTTAGGTTTTTCTCCAGTTAAGATATAAGATTGATATGACTTATCTACCCAGGCAGGAAAGCAATTAGTAGAGCCCTGCAAATATGTGGACAGTCACAGATATCCGTATATATCGATGCAGGTATCTGCAGACCATGTCTGAAGACTGGACATGTAGATACAAATTTTATCTGCACAATGTTCTAGCAATTAGCCTCAGTGACTTGGTACCTTTTAATAACAAAATAGAAAACACCTAACAAGGACATGATAGAGGGATGTGCTTAATTAAGCAATAATGCTCAAGGTGGAGGGCAGCCAAGAGATGACTGATGGCTAATGGTCTCTGGGTAATGGATTATGCTGACATTGTGATTCCTAGTCAGCTAAGAGTGAAAAAGTAAAATCTGTAATTGTATGTATCTTATTGAGGGTGATGCAGTTGTGCAGGGTCTCAGTTCAGAACAGCAGCACCTATATTCCCCCTCTGTGGTCCAGCAAGGGCATCAACTCTTAGGCTTCTGGCCTAAGACACATGTCTAATGTGACACATGTCTCCCTCCTTCCTCAGTTGGTATTTCTAAGCTAACAGCTCCTTGTCTGCAATAAGAATTCCTCAGCAAAAGCAGGCTTCTTAAGCGGCCTGCATTAATGTTCTCCTCAGAGACAGTACACAGCGTATGCTGTTACTACATGACATTTTCTAAGCAAGCACGTTTATCTTTAAGGTAAGAGCATTAAAGATAAAATATATTAAAAATAGTAAAAGAATCTACACAAATGTTAATAAGCTTAATAGAGATCAACTCCTCATTCTAAGGTGTCTGGCTGGTGACAATCCTTCAAACACCACTAATGGTTTATTCCATGATTACAAGTTTGTGATACCTTTTTGCTCAGAACAACAACTGGCCCAGGTACTTCCAAGCCTTCCTAGGACGGATTGGGGTTCCTCCTAAACAGAATGTCCTGTCCATTTGTTGGTTCAGAAAAAAAATCCAGAGTAAATTTTAATTCGAGCTGTCTATTCGTGCCTAATTTAGGGATGTTAAAAGGTTAACCTGTAAGCATACTGATAAGCTTGAGGCTTACCAGTTAACCAGCATTTGCCAGTTAACTCTGGTGGTGGCTAACCATGCCAAGTTGGAGCTGTCCCAGCCCCAGGACCCTGGCTGCAGTGGGACCCCACAGCTGTGGAGAGGCTGTGTGGTGGACCTAGCTTAAAACATTTAACCAGGTCAACTGTTTTAACATCCCTAGTACCAACAGACTCCCATATGAACCATTATAAGTGAGCACCTGCACAGATAGTAGTAGAATCTCTTTGGAAGTGTTACAACTTGCGTCAATTTGCCAAACCACTCCCAGTTGATAGTTCCTAGACTAGAGGGTCATAGGCCCACTCCGTTATGAAATTACATACACCCTCTCTGGCCCAGAATGATATGCAAACTTAATTCAATAAACTTTAGCTTAATACAATATGTTTTGTCCAGGATATGGAAGGAAATTGCCCAAGATGTCACACAGGGAACATGCACAGAAATAATACTTTGTGTGCAACCCGAGTGCTGCAAAACCATAACTTTAAATGAGAGCTCCATGCACCAAGGGTTCTTAGCAAAGCGATGCATCTTTTCATGCTTCCTCTTCATATGAGTGGCATCTCAACATTAGAACTAAGGACTTGTAGATGCCCTTATATAATACATGCAGAGGAAACATGGAGTCTCTCATTTTTTGTCTGAAAACGGTACTGAATCCCATAAACTCCTTTTCATCTAAGATGTATCGTTCTTTTCACAAATTACAGAAGGACCAGGGATTTTATTACTTCATCTTTTTTTCTCTTGCAGCCTCAGTATTTCTGGCAAAATCTCTTGTTGCTTAGTAGCCGGGTGGTATGCATCTGTTGCAGTTCTATGTTTGAAAAGTCACTTGACAAACATGCTTATTCTCACTGCAGGCTAAGTGTCACACTGATGCAGTTTATTTTGCTTTAAACAGAGAAACAGATTGATATAATCTTCAGAGAAACAGAACAAAACAAA
Source organism: Pelodiscus sinensis (assembly GCF_052426305.1). Taxonomy (NCBI): domain Eukaryota; kingdom Metazoa; phylum Chordata; order Testudines; family Trionychidae; genus Pelodiscus; species Pelodiscus sinensis. The sequence continues at coordinate 113,669,409 of NC_143052.1, forward strand.
ATAAACCTCTTTCCATAAAAAAGTCATAGTAAATCCAGCTATATGGCATGTAATGAGATGCCTAAGTGCTATAAGCCCCCAAAGGATGACCACAATTATAAGGATAGATCCAGTATTCTCTTTAGAGAACGCCGGTGTGCACACATTTGTTTTTCAATCTAAGTGCTTCCGTCAGAGGCTCTTATCACTGATTAATGTCCAATTGATGGCATTGGTTAGTTCTGGTATTTGTAGTCTCTTCCATCTGAACAGCTCAACATCCTTACCGTCACAGCAGCTGTATCAGATAGTTATCTCCAAAATTAGATGAATATGTAGAATTTAATTAATCATAGAATACTGGAACTGGAAGGGATCTTAAGAGATCAAGTCCAGTCCCCTGCCTTCATGGCAGGACCAAGCTCCATCTAGATCAGTATTTCTCAACTTTTTTTTTTTTTAATAAAGTACCTCTTTTAAAAAAAAAATAAGTACCCCCAATACCTACAGTTTTCAGACACATACAACCGTTACAACACATGTTTAAAAAACTTAATCGTAGCCGGGTGAGCAATGACATTTTGGGGTATAAGAAGTACAAAAATAATAAAAATGCTGTAAAAACTTAAAACAAACATTCAGTTTTCTCCAAATTTTAGTTGTGTTGACGTACCCCCCAGACTTCTCTCAAGCACCGCTGATCGAGGTCTATCCAAACTGTTCTTAAATATATCCAATGATGGAGATTCGACAACCTCCTTAGGCAATTTATTCCAATGTTTGACCAATATTTGCTTGCTTCGAATATATTTGTAGAATGTCTTCTTGTTACACTTTATGTCTTTAGTTAGATTGAGCTTGTTTTGTGCCTTCGCCTTTCTAATCTTGCCCCTGAATACTTGAGTCTTTTGCTTATATTCATCCTTTGTAATCTGACCTAATTTTCACTTGTATATGACTCTTTTGGAATTTTTAGATCATGTAAGATCTCCAGGTTAAGCTAAGGTGGTCTCTTACTATGCTTTCTATCTTTCCTATATACAGTGGAATAGTTTGCTTTGGTCCCTTAATGATGTCCTTTTAAAAATTGCCAACTGCCTTCAATTGTTTTTCCTCTTAGTCTTGCTTCCCATGGGACCATACCTACCAGCTCTGAGTTTACTAAAATCCGCCTTCTTGAAATCCATTGTCTCTATTTTGCTGTTCTCCCTTCTACCATTCTTTAGAATCATAAACTCTATGATTTCATGATCACTTTCACCCAAGCTGCCTTCTGCTTTCAAATTTTCAATCAGTTCCTCCCTATTTGTTAAAATCAAATCTAGAGCAGCTTCCCCCCCAGTAGCACTCTCAACCTTCTGAAATAAAAAAACAAATTGTCTCCAGTGCAGTCCAAAAACTTATTGGATAATCCGTGTCCTGCTGTGTTAATTTCCCAAAAGATGTCTGGATAGCTGAAGTCCCCCATCACTACCAAATCCTGTGCTTTGGATGATTTTGTTTGTTTTAAAAAAGCCTCATCCTCCTCTTTTGCCTGGGTAGATGGTTTGTAGTAGACCCTAGCCTGAGATAACCCTTGTTTTTTACCCTTTTTAGCCTAACTGAGAGGAGGTTAATGGAGTAGCAGCCCTGGAAGTTGAGTACCCTTTGTAGAAGGAAGGAGGGTTAGGAAGGAGACAACAGAGGATCACAAGAGGAAAGGTGATCTTGTGGTCACTTCCTCCTTCCGTAACCCCACGCAAGTCACTTAGCTGTACAGGTCCAAAGATGGATTCTACTTTTGTGTGCCTTAACATTTGGGTGTCCAGCTTCAGACGTTTAGGACCTCATTTTCAGTAGTGCTGAGCAAGCAAAGTTGTAATTCCTTAGCACTTGTAAAAACATCAGGCCCCAGATTTTCAAAAGAGGCCTGTAATTTAGGTTATTTTGCTGTTTGAAGGCCAAATCTGCAGCACTTCGGGCCCAATTCCAAGAAGTGCCAAACACCAGCACCACTGAGATTGAAACTGGTGGGAGATCTGGGTGCTCAAGACCTGTGGTAAGGACCTGCGTGTTTCAAGGTGGTCACCCAAAATTGGAGACTCCTTTTTAAAACTTGGGACTGAGGGCTGAACAGGGGCGCCAACAGCCTGCGTGGGCCTCTGGGTAAGCTGGAGGGAGGGTCCGTCTCTATGGTCCTGGAAAAGGCGGGGCACAGAAATAGAAGGGGCAGGACGGGGGCAGCCAGCCTTCCTCACTAAAGAAATACACAGAGCACATGGCATAGTGCTCCAGTGATTTAAAGGACCCAGGGCTCTGGCCACTGATACTGGAGCAATGGTGGCAGCCAAGAGCTTCAGGGCCATTTGAATCACTGGGCCCTAAAACCACTGATCCTTTTTCCCCTTTCATCCCTGCTGGTAGGTCTGGGGCTGAACTTTCAAAAGCAGTTCGGTGACATGACAGTGTGTGTCAACCTGTAACGTTTAGGTGCTTAGAAAGTCATTGCCATTCAGGAAGCCTGTGTTAGATGCTTTGGCTCCTTATATAATGACCGGGAAGAGTGAGGCACCTTCAAATGTTGTTCACAAAAGCCAGCGGGGAGCATCCTAAGCTCAGCAAGGTATGCCAAGCCCTGTCCTCCTCTCTCCAGGGATAAATGCCCATGTCCAGGCTGCAAGGCAATTTCTATTTCTGCCTGCAGTTCTTGGCCAGGTATTGCAAGAAGCCAATGACAGGGGTGGTCATTTGGGAGACAGAGTGAGCAGAAGCAGGAGAGTGACTCTGTTGTCTGGTGGGTAAAGCACTTGTCAGAATGTGGGAGACCCAGGATCCAGCCCCTCTGCTCCAATGACTCTCATTTATCCACAGTGCAACATGGGAGAAGGTCATCCTCTCTGCTCCTACCCCAACTGTTTTGTGTGAGCTGGCCTATGGGGGCTTGGTCCAGTAGGTAGTCTTTGATCACGCCTAGCAGGTACATGTTTAGCCTGAGGGGCTTAGGTGGGAGATGGAAGCAACAGCGTGACTACTCAGAGGTATAAACACAGACTCACTGCAGAAATGTAGGCACCTGCATTTAGGCATCTGCAGTGTTTTATCAGAAGTTCTGTGCATTCCAATGGCCCCAAGTGATTTGCACAGCTTATGCAGGAAATTATTGTCCGCAGAATTGTTCTTCCCTTCACCCCTATTGAGAATTCTTCCCGAGCAGAAAGCAGAAAGCTAACATCTTTATTTCCATGGGTCAAATCCTAGCCCCACAGCAATCATTGGCAAAACCAATGTTAACTCCAACAGGGGCAGGTTTTAAACCCATGTACCATCCAGCTTTTTTTCTGAATGTACGTCTACCTCTTGGCTATGCCATATCTGTTGGCTGTTAATTCTAGCTAGGGATTTACTTCGGAGGAGCTTTCACATCTTATGTAAAGGATGAATGAGGCTTTGGAATCTTTACTCCATACCTCTGCATTGCTTCTAAAGAGCCAGTACCTGCAGAACTCTGTACGTATTTAGAATAAAATGTAACCTACCTAGAGTGGGGTCATACTCCCAGATGAACCGTCTGGTCAGGAAGCGCACGACGAGAGCTGGGGGGACAAAAACATTTCTCATGAAATTTTTAGTCCCCTGACACATTCACTTTGGAGGGAGGGTCTTATAGAAATGCTAATCCCTGGGGTGACAGTGAAGAGGTTTCGTAGAATAGTCTTGACCCACCCATCCAGTTCCAACACATGTAAGCTTTGGCAATGGAAGTTTTCAATCCCAATGCAGATGTGGTTCAGAATTGTACAAACAGCAACTCCCTCTTTAGAACAGGACAAACCCGAATCTTGAATCTGACATTTTCCCAAATGTCTGTGTTCAAAATCAAGATCCTAATTTCAATGTTGTCTTTAGCCCAGAACTATGGCAGTTTAAGTTGGTAACACCCCACCCCCGATTTTAGTGTCAATAATACATACCTTTTTGGGGCTGTGGTTTAACAGGAATTAACTAATTTTTAAAAGATACCTGATTGACAGCTCTGTGGATGCTGAATTCCTTGGCTTACTTACAAAATATCTAAAATAAGACAAGGGCAAAGCATGCTCCCATAATGCCTATGAGCTCAATCCTTCTGGGACCAACCACAAGAGCTTATTTTAGAGCTGTGCTTTTTTTGCTGAGATTGCCAACAAAAATACCAGTTGGGATCAGGACTGGAATTCACAAACTACACACAGGCTGCTGAAGAACCTTCAGACAGCAACTTTTTTTTATAACAATCCTGTCTGACTTTAAATGTAAGCACAGTTCTTCACAGCAAAGAAGGAAAAGAGAGAGATTTTAGGCTTGATCCTCCTTTGTCCTGCTCCTGGTATAGCCACTGAAAAGCAATCATTCTGACTCAGTAGCATTTTACACTCTTTTTGTGCAAAGGAATGGTAAATTAGAACTTTGTTGGTGTTGGGACACTGCCGTGATGGTTGCCAATACTTTTCATATTCACACCTTCTCATCAAGTGATGGGAGTGGGCAACATCCACCCTGAATATATCTCATTAGCACTGGTCCTTAGAGTAACTCATCCACCTTTGCATGTGTATATCCCTGCCAAACTGAAGTTTCCATGTATTGCATCTGACCAAGTAGACTACAGCCTATGAAACCTTATGCCCAGATAAATCTGTTAGTCTTTAAGGGCCACAGGACTCCTCATTGTTTTTGCTGAAACAGATTAACATAGCTACCCCTCTGAAAATTGTTGCCAATACTAGAGCCTCTGTAGGTAAAAATAGATCAACGGGCTCTGCATCTTCTAAACCATTAGTGTCCTCAATTTTTTAAGCCAAAGTGTGCCATAATCCTTGTTCTGTAAAACAGTAAAAATTATGCACTAGAATTTCATTTTCAAATTAATTCTTACGTAATATCCAGAGGAGCTTTGGATGTCTCAAGTTTCTCCACACATCGCTATTCATGCAGGTGAATATATTTGAGGGAACAGAGTATGTTTAGTTTTCATTTCAAAATGGTAAACGATTCCCTGTTTTTAGCTAACCTGTTTCATATTAGAAAAAACATGTGAGACAAGGTCACAAGCCATTTATAATGGAGAACTCAATCCTGTAGGAGTTACCCAAGGAAAACTCCCATTGGGTGAAATTTACCCCTGTACAATGGACAATTATCAAATCTTTCTCTTGGATTTAAGTGGTCCATGTTCTGTGCGCTGGCCATCCACACAGGAGTGAATTTAATCTCTTGTACAGAGGACAGAATTCTAATTCCAGCAGCTGATGTACTATTCTTCTGAGTATGGAGGGATGGGAAATCAACCAATATAAATAGCAAACACTTTTCATGGATGTGGTGTGACTATGGACTAAGACTCACCTGCATCGCTATACACGTTTTCCTTCAGAGTGGTGAATTAGCAATGAGTAGTTTTAATTGTTTTCTTGCTTTTCTACTGCCATGACAGCACAGATGTTTTAGATAAGGAAAATACTCACTTAACACAGTATTCAAAGTTAATCTACTTATGACCATGGGTGTCCTTAGTATTTATCTTGGTATGATTAAATTTATCTTCTCTGTGTCCACCATAGAATCATAGAACACTAGAACTCGAAGGGATCTTGAGAGGTCATTGAGTCCAATCCCTTGTCCTCACGGCAGGACCAAGCACTATCTATCTTGAGTTATGTCTCATTGCATTTAACTGAAGTATCTGAACCTGCATACTGTGTGCCAGTATTCATTACTGAGTGAGGGGAAATACATGTGAGTGGAATTAATCTGTAGTTCAGGGAAAACATCAGGTCTATACACTATTTAGGTCCCACTCATGCCCTTCAAATAAGGGTACATCTAAAAATATCTACAGTATTTAACAACTTATGTAGACTTTGTCATATAATATTGCTGTGAAAATGAGTTGGCACTCCCCAGTTTAATTCTCCCCCTCCCTGTAGCTTATAACTTCTAAGAAACACACACCAATGAAGGGCCTGGTTGCTGAATATTGTCAGTTCAATTACCAGAGGACTCAAGATTTTTAAAAGGGATTAGCTGTTTGGGTTCCCAATTTGAAATGCCATAAAAGGTCTCAGGGTATAACTACATTACAGCCGTTTTTCTGACAAAACCTGAGTTACATCCACACTGCAATCACATTCTTCTGAAAGTATTGAAAGAACAGAGAGGTTTTTCCGGCATTGGTAATCCTTTTTCTATGAGGAAGAAGCCTTTTTGCAAAAGAGCTCTTTCGAAAAAAGACGAGTGGGGACGGGAAAGAGGGTGTTCTTTTGAAAGAAGAGGAAAAAGCACAGGTGCCCTGGTGGCCACTCTGTCCATAGTAATCACAGCTTAAATGTGAGATAACATCCATTCAGTGTGGACGCTCCCTTTCAAACAAGCAGATCTTTTTTTCGATGCGCTTTTGTGAGTGGATGTTCTCTTTTGGAAGACTTTTTTCGGAAGATCTCTTCCAGAAAAAGGTTCTTCCTAAAGAAGCCTGCAGTCTAGACATAGCCTCAGACACCTTCCTTCTGAAAATCAGGCCCCTTTAAGGTATTTCAAGTTGGGCATCTAGAAAAACCTGAGGTACTCAACGTAATTACTTCACCCTTTTGAAAAATATTGGCTTAGGTCTTTTAAATATCATAAACTAAATCTATAAATCTGATTGATAATTTGGTTTTTCTCTTGGGATGTGAATATTTCTCACCGCTGTTCTCCTGAAACAATGTATAATCTTTGCTTTGTCTACTTGCCATCTTGTAGATCCAGCTATAACATTTCACAACTACTTGTATAACAAAGTCAGTTAATGAAATCATAGTTATACATGCATACTGCAATGAATACATGATTAGTGCATCAGATGAGTCACAGTAAGTTTCAATTTTAGGAACAATATCTTAATAGCTTATATAAATATGATCATGCCTAATTTTGTCTTTTTTTATTACTTTTAATCTAGGATGGTTTAACTCTAGTACAGATAAAATTAAAGTAATGTAACTTGAAACAAAAGAATGGTTTGAATCCCCAGTTCTAGAAGTGACAATTCTAGGCTATTTACCAACACCAACAATTAAGAAAATCCTTTCTCCTTAATGAAATACACATTTTCAGAGTCGGGACAGAAACCCTGTTGCTTTAGCTCTGAAAAATGCAGGCCTCTTCCTTTGAACTAGAAGAAAAGCTCCATTGGCTGCTATCCAAAATGATCATTAGGTTCTTTCTAAAAGGCAACCTAGCAATATAGGGCAACACACACACACAATTTCTGATCCTACTCAAAACATTATTGGAACAAAACCAAAAATAGTTAATAACTTTGCATAATTACAATCTATTTTCTTCAAACCTAGCTGATCATGAGTTTTTAAGAACACGTACCTCCCCAAATTTTTATGTTTAGTTAGTATTAATAAGACAGTCCTGAGGGAGATGAGAACATTGGACAAAAATAAGTTTCAAATTGTTGTAATATTTTATTAAACTGTTTTTTTAAAAGGAACAGTTAGAATATTTCTGAAAAATATGAAAAAAAAATTAATCAACTTTGCCTTAAGAATAGATGAGACAATTTTCAGGCCAAACTAATTTTCTAGTCCAAAAGTTTTCAGAATTAATTAAGGTTTTATGATGCAAACAAGTGTCAAACTTAACTCTAGAAAGACTGTATTCTAAAATGTGAGCACCAGGGCTGAGGTTAATGTTTAGGGCTTAATCTTCTCGAAATACTTGATATTCAAGTTCATTTCTTAGGCCTGGTCTAAATTTAAAATGTTTTACTGATATTGTTATACCAGTAAGGGTATGATTTTTTTTTCTATTTGCACAATTATACCAATAAAAGTCCTAATGCAGATGCAGTTACATCAGTAAAAGATGTTGTACTGTGGTATCGCTTATTTCACTTCACTGAACTGGAATAACCTAAACTGATATTATAAATAAACACTTTTGTACCAGTATAAATGCATCTATGCTGTGTGGAGTTGGCCACTTAACTATGCTGGAATAATCACTTAATTGTAGGCAAGACTTTAGCCTTGACTTTCTATTAAAAAAAAATCCAAACTAGTAATTAATTCAAAGTTTGTACTGCCCTGGGAAAATAATATACGGACAGGGTTTTCCTGACAAGCACCCAGAAAGCATCCTAACTACAGTCTCTCCTTCAGAGAGTGGCATTCCACATGGGTTCTTTTAATACTGTGGCATTCTAGGAGAGTAGGCTTCTACTCGGTCATCATGGATCCACAGCATGTGACCCATCACAGTCAATCCAGCCTGAAATTCAAAATACAATGTGAAAAGCTGTTAAGAAGCTTCCCCAGCTATTTAGAAATTGGTATAGATTCCATATGCTAATGAAAGTTTTGCTGGTGCAGAAAATTTCATGCAACAGGCCAAAAAATTTTATCATAACTTCATGAACTCTAAAGGGAGCAAATTTCAATACCTGTCTTGATTTCACAAGTAATATTATAAGCAGCTCTGTTAAAAACCTTCCCAATAATTACTCCCTTTATTTTTATTTTATTTTATTTTATCTTATTTTTTTGGTCAATGGAGCACTATACAAATAAACACAATTCTGTCACAAGGAAAACCTAGATGCAACCTTATTTGTGAGGGCCCTAGCACAGAGCTATAATATGCCTTATGAGTACTCCTGGGGTGCATAATCATAGGTGGCTAGCAGCAGCATTTCACCAGTTATTTGTATAAACTCAGAAAAGGCACAGAGATGTGGTCGGCGTAATACTGTCATTGAGGGACGAGAAGAGTACAACACCAAACACTGCTACTTATTCAGGTGAGTACAGAAGTTCTTGAATTATGTTGCCTATAATTATTGCTGTATATTAAGCCTTGGAGAACAGTTGAAGTCCCATGTGTGATTTATGTTGAGATGGACATTTTTCTTACCTGACTTGCAAACCTACACTAAAAATAATATGTAGAGCCTAATACCTGGCTTTCTGACACACAATCTCTGCTGAAGTGGATCAGCTGCTGCCACCAAAAGCAGTAATGTGCTGCCATGTGGTAACAACTCGTGAGGGAGCCCGTGTCTAGAGCTGGATTTGCTCACCAAGAGGAAGGATGTTGGTCAAGAGAATCTGTGCTCTTGTTGTCCCATTTAAACACATTTTGTTTTTACACTTTCCGTATAAACTGAAGTATCTTAAGATGAGGGCATGGAAAACTGAAGTGGAGGAGGAAGTCAGCCAGTCACACATCAGAATCTAAGAGGAGTAAGATGGAGGTGAGGGATGTGATGGGGTGAGGACTGGGAAAGAGAGGTGGGGAAATAGCCACTCTGAAGGAAAAGATAGAGAGCCACCATCTGGAGTGGACTTCAAAGATAACCAAGGTATGACCATAGAAAGGGCCAAATGTCACAAGGAAAGGAGATAAGAATTGAATGCCACCACTGTGACCTTACATCTGCGTTGGTTTCAGAGAAAGGAAAGAGACAGGTTCTGGTGAGCACAAGGGAGCTGAAAAATAAAAGATCAATGTGAGATCTGGGGATAAGCTAGAAAGAATGCTAAATTGTATTTGTTTCCATAAAGGCCTCTGATTCTGTAGAAATAACACATAGTAATGCACACGAGAGAGAACAGAATGCAAGGACGGAAGGTGGGGAGAGAGCTGACCCAGATGGTGAATGGATTTGAGTGGCTATTTCACACCTCTTTTTCCCAGCCCCCATCACTCCCCTCCTCCCTCTGCTACTGCACAAGCTGCCTCTCTTCACACTGTGATGCTTGACTGATTTCCTTCCCCTGGCCATAGTTTCCACTGCCCACATCTTATGATTTCTGCACTCTTAAGGACAGGGCAGTGACTCGTCTACTATCCACTGATGATGATGATGATGATGATAAAACAGATAGGAGTCCCCCATGCCCTGAACCATGACGTTTGTTTAAGTATGAGAATCATCAAATAATAGAGCCCTTTGTGAAAAATCCAACCACACAATCTGATCGAAATTGCGATTGAAAATGTAATATTTTTCAGATGCTTTTTTCTGGTGCAGGCATTGCTAAAGCATCTATCCCTGTAGGATCTAACTGGGCACCATTGTATTTCTTTAGGAGACCATTAGTGCCTTCTCAAAAAGGAACCAACATCTCTTCTCCTTCTCTTCAAATTGAAGCCACATCTAAGAAGTTAAATTTAGGTGGTCATTTCCAGCAATAGTGTTATGGGGTCATTTCCAAAGGCCTGTGCAAAAAGATTTTTCTTGTAATACCTCTTGAAGGCTGCAGGCAGTGGCAGATTAGCCATAGGGCCTGTGCCCAAGGGCTTCAGCCAGTTGGGGAGGCCTGCGGAAAATGCTCAGTGCTTCTTCCAGGGAGGGCAGTTCGGGGCACGGAGACTTGCCCCACTCATCCAGTGCTCCTGCTGGGGCTGGGGACAAGCCCCCATTCACAGACTTAGTTCTCTGGCAGGAGAACTAGTGAGGGGGGACTGAAAGTGGAAGGGTGGGGAGGGGCCCCCACTTGCTGTGGCTTAGAGCCCCCCAAATGCCTAATTTTCCTCTGGTTGCAAGACTCAGCCTGATCTCTAATGGCAATGAGTTCCAGAGATGGCGGCCCGCCATGAAGAATAGCTGGGCCTCTTCCCTAAAACACTTCACTGCTTGTAAAGTGCTTCATCTTTCAAGCTAGCCAGGCAGGAAAAGTCAGACAGATAAGAATATAGTTTTCCTTTCATAGGCATGACACCCACAAAAAGGAATCCGTGTCACCATATTCAACTGGGATTTGAAGGCTTTTGTGTTGTGCAGGGTTCAAGTGAGGATAAAATCTGTTCCATCACTGTCAATCACTCACTTTCAAGGCTCCTGCCAAGTTATTCTTGGAAAAGAAATGTGAGTCTCTGTCATCCCCAGTGCAACTCTACTGAAGGCAATAAAGTTACACCAGAAATTAATTTGGCACTTGGGGTGTGATTTGCAAAACCAGCTCAGGGATTTAGCCACACAACTAATTAATTTCACTGGGAGTCATGTGATGAAGTCCCCCACTCAGCTTTAAAAGTCAGACCCTATATCTTTTGGACCATTATATGAAATCATCCAGTTGTATTTAGCTCTGGTTGGATTTAGGGTATGTTTTACACTGCAACGCTATTTCAGGATTATCTCACATATTCACAGCAAGCCCGTTATTTCGGGCTCACTATTCTGACATCTATGTAAACCTCATTCTCTGAGGAGTAAGGGATGTTTCAGAGTAGTGCTTTAGTTCAGAATTTGGTGCTATGTAGACAGAGTCAAATGACAAAATAAGCTATTTTGAAATAACATCGAAATAAGATACTCAATTTTCATTGCTCAAATGGCGTATCTTATTTCGAGTTACTGTGCTGTGTAGATGCACCCTTCGTGACCTACAAATGCTCTGGCTTCTGTTAAATTTCCAAACTGCATGAATACATGCCTTCAATTTATCTTGCCAATTAATGAAAACTGGGATTTTTTATGGAAAAGATAACTTTGGGATTTTTGTTTTATTTTTTTTTAAATAAAGATTATAGAGCTTAGTGTCACACTAAGAAAAATAACATTTCTCCCTAGTGAAAACACAATTCTTTTATACAAGTGTCTGAAACCATAAAGATGGACTTAAGGTAATCACATTATTTAAAACATCAGCAAGCCTGTGGTTATGATGATGTATCATTCTGAAACTATACGGATAAGAGACGCCAATGTGGCTAAAACTAGTTGTTATAATCATCAAAAGGCACGTTTGAAAAATAAACTACTTATTTTTAAAAATCATTTTTCTTCCAGTCCACTTCTTGTTTTTCCTTTTAGTGGCCCCTTATGTATTTAAATCTCATTAGACTCACATAACATGACAAGCACTGTATGATGGCAGCTAGAAGTATTGTGGAATATAGTGTGATCTGGAAAGGGTACTACCTCTTTTTGGACTGGATGATGGTTTTAAACCAATGCACAGAAGCATTTTCTTTGTTTCTAAAATTGCAGATCTCTCAGGAGAAATCTGTATGAACTTCTGTAAGCCTATTCTGTTCTCAGTTATACTGGTATGGAGTATAACCTCTGGCCCAACATTCATGACTCTGGACTGTCTTTCACATTCTTTCAGCTAACTAAAAGCTAGACTTAGAGATCAGTGGTAGCTGCAAACATCAAGGGAACATTTTTCTATGTGTTTCAACCTCTTTCAAGGATATACACTGTGATTAATCCCACTTAGGGTACAGCTAGACTGCGAGGGGGGGGTGTCAAGATTTAAAAAAACTCTGCTGCGTCCAGGGAACGCATTTGCTCTTCCACTTTTTTTTGCGGAAGAGCAAACACACTCTTTCAGAAGTCTCTGTATTCCTTGTTCCATGAGGAAGAAGGGGGCTTTCGAAAGAGTTTTTTTTCTGAAATTTGCTCAGTGTAGACGGGCCAAATTTTGGAAAAGCCGCTTCCAACAAAAGTATCAGAAAAAGATACGCAAAATGCAGAGCACATTTTGTATATCTTTTTCCGATCGATCTAGATATACCCTGAGTTTAGCAGGTTGTAGTAAGCAAAACTGGGACTTGAATAGGCTTATGGAACAGGATCAGCAAAAACAAAGAAAGGAAAACATTATCAGTATCAAAATAGAAATTATTGCATGGTCTCATTGTTCTGCTTAACTAGGGGTGGGCAATAATTTTTGACAAGGGACCACTCCAAGATTTTGGTAAGTGGTCAAGGTCATACTTTTCTATCACTGAGATGCAAGGTCTGGGATGGAGGTTGGGTGCAGAAGGGAGTTCATGGTAGGGGACTGGGATACAGGAGAGACTGTGGGGTCTGGAGGGGAGTATGGGTGAAGGAGGGGGTTGTGACCTGGGGTAGGGGATTGAGGTACAGAGTCTCGGGAGAGGAGTACAGATGCAGAAGAGGATTCTGAGCTAGGAGAAGGGTGTAGGAGGGAGTGCAGGGGCTGGGAAGGAGTTGTGATCTGGGGCAGGGTGGAAGGGGAAATGAAGAGCTTGCTGGGAGCGGGGGCAGTGTGTGAAGTCTCCCCTTCCTTTCACAAGGGATGTCTGGTGCTCATGACCCCAGCAGCTGGCTGCTTTGAGCAGAAAGCATGCCTGAGGGTCCTGGGAGGCTGGATCCAAGGGTTTGGTGGGCTGAATCTGGCCTGCAGGCCGGATCTTGCCCACTCCTGTGCTAATTAGTACATTTTGCTCGTTGTCTTGAACCGGAAACACTGCAGAGTTAGAGACTGTGTCTACTTCTATGTTTTTGCAATGATGGCACAACAAGGCCCTTATTGAGGCAATAAGATATATGATATGATCCGTAAGAAGAAAAATGCAGATGGAGTGAGATTGGCTTTCTGTGTGCTGAGAGCTGTTGTACTGCTCTTCACTCTCAAGAGATTGTATTGCTTAGGGCAGGGGTGGGGAACCTCAGGCTGGGGCGCTGAATGCGGTCCCCAGCTTGCGTGGATCTGTCCCCTGAGGCTTATGGCTCCTCCCCCCCCCAGCACTGGGGAGTCCATGCTGGCTCTCCAATTAGCCCGCTGCTCTACCATGGAGCTAGAGCACACAAAATTTACTAGTTTCTGGTGCGTGAGGGGAATGGGGGGAAGTGTCTTTCTCCTCAGTGAGGGTTTGCTTTTTTTTCTTTGCTTCTCACATGTGTGTGGACCCTGATTTTTATTCTGTGGCTCAGTGGCCCCCAACCCAAAAAAGGTACCTCAACCCTGTCTTAGGGGTACTGTAAGCTGGTGAGCTCCTCCCCCAGCCCAGGAAAGAAGCAATGCCATGCTGGACTCTTTTGGGCCCTTAACTCAGGGCTCAGTTCATTATCTGAACATGAAACTCACAAAGGGACACAAACCAAAGGGCTTTTTCCCTGACTACAGCCAGCTGTATAGGCCCAGCAGCCTTTCCCCCCTTGCATCTCTGTCCATCCTGGAAAGAGGCCACACTCTTCCTTTCAATCCCTGCTGAACTGTGTGACAGGCAGGCAGCCCTTAACCATTTCCTGGCTCTTTCACCCTATTGCTGTCATCCAAGGAATTTGTCCAAACATATCGGCTTGGGCTATGATTCTATTAGATCCCAAAATAGCTTGGAGATTAGCCCAAAACCAGACAGTACAATGATTCAGCCACCCCAGAACCGTAAAAGGAGAGTGGAGGGCTTTGGATTTTAACCTTAGACCTCCGTCTGAATTCCACTGTCATTTCCCAGTTCTATAAGGGACCATCAGATATCCCACACCCCAGTTTTGAGAGACTTGAAGTACAGATCTTAGATTTGTATACAGGCCCATCTTTAGGCTAAACAAAGTTGGGCATGGGACATCCTTGGATGACACAGCATCAGAGAATGCCTGGAGAATAGCAGAATGTCAGCAATTCTCCAGGTATCTTTCCCGCAGAATCAAAAGGAAAGTATGTTTCGGCAGGGTGTTAGGAGACACTGGGTTCTTACAGATGAAATATATATATCTATTATCCTTATTTTTTTCATTAATACGACTAGGGGGTAGCCTTCTTCAGGTTTGAGTGTTCACCCTAGTGCCCCGGCCAAACACCAAACTAGGTATCATATTTTGCTTATCATATTTTGTTTCCCTCTATCTTCAGTCTGGTATGATATTCTGCTTTGCTTTCTGTCCTAAAGTGGTGAGCAGTGATGTTGTACAATGTTAAATGATGGTTGGGTTTCACCCTAGAGATGACTTCATTTTAATGTTGGGTGAAACTATTGATGTAAAAAATCAATTTGTACAATCTTTTGGGAATTTTCTGGTTGAAAGGGTCTAGATAGAAGGACTTATACATTCAATTTATTCTATAAGGGTGATCCGGTTCATACAATGTGCCTGGGCTTTCAGAAACCTTTGAGAAGCAGTCATGGCATGAGAGGGCCTCTCGTGGGTCAGTAACTAGTTACAAGACAGGAAAAAAGGGTAGGAATAAATGGTCAATTTTCAGAATGTGAAGTGATAAACAGTGAGGTCTCCCAAAGATCTGTCCTGGGACCAACACTATTTAACATATTCATAAGTTATCTGGAAAATAGGTTGAACAGTGAGGTGGCAAAAATGTACAGATGGTACAAAAATTACTCAAAATAGTTAAGTCCAAACCTCACGATGAAATTTTGCAAAGGAATCTCCCTTGCCTGAGTGACTGAGCAACAAAATGGCAGATGAGGTTCAGTCTTGACAAGTGCAAAATAATGCACACTGGAAAACATACATCCCCATTATATACATAATGATGGGGTCTAAATTAGCCATTATCACTCAAAAAAAAAAATCTTGGAATCAACAAGGACAGTTTTTTTAATACATCCACTTGTGTGGTGTGTGTCAAAAAAGCAAACAGAATGTCGGGGATCAATAAGAAATAATAATAGAAGCATTTCATAATGCCACTGTAAAAATCTATGGTGTGCCTATACCTGGAACACTGCATACAGTTCTGGTTTCTCTATTTTCAAAAAAGATATTGGAAAAGATACAGAGAAGCCCAGAAGTAAAACGGGGTTCAAAAAAACAATTAGATACATCCATGGAGGGATGCAGCCCCATGCCCTTCATGTCCCTAAACCTCTGAATGCCAGAAGCTGGAACTGGATGATGGGGTGTCTCATTTTTCTAATTTTGTTCATTCCCTCAGAAGCATCCTACACTGGCCGCTGTGGGACAACAGGTTAATGGGCTAAATGAGTCTGACTCAGTATGGCCATTCTTCTGTTCTTCATTCAGCAAGCTAATCCTGGTCTTTAGGGTACAAAGAGTTTTATCCAATTAGTAGTCTCCCCTCGACCCTGCCCTTTGCAGGCTCCTGAAGAAAGCACTGCACTCGAGTGCATGGGGTGTTGAGTGAGTGAGGATTGTGGGATGAGAAGGGGCACGGGAGTCCTTCCCTGGCCTTTCCCCCGCCTCAGCTAGCATTGTCCTTCTGTCTCCCACAACAGCCAGTAGCCCATAGCATGCTGTTACAATATAAAGTTATTTAGTTTACAGATCTCTTCTAATGTAAAAGAGAGATGACCAGACTGATTTGTCACAGTTGTTCTAATAATTTTAAAATATAAGATGGCATATCCAGGAATCTGCCAGTCTTCCACTCCTGCCTTACTATATATCTTACATCACTCCTTCAAAAAGGACTAATCTTTCTGGGAGGGCATTATTAACAAATGATTTTCCAAAATTTACTTTTAATGTTCACACCTGCAGGTGTTGTGTGTATGGGAGAACTGATCCACATCCATACCTTTTCTAAGGTGTAGAAATGGTTAATTTTTGTGTTTAATTCTTCATATATCCCATCACTTCCTGGTTTTGGCTGGAGTTGGACAGGGAAGTAACAACTTATCAAGAGACCACCTTCTCTTGCTGCAGTTAGAGCCCAAGTGTAAGCAGGAAGTGTTTGAAAGTCTCACAAAGGTATCTGTCTTCCAAGTTTTCCAGAATTATGACTGGCCAATGAGGTTTAGATAAATTCAGAATGTTAAATTCTAGAACTACTGTTCACACTTATACAGTGTTCACAGAGTAAATTCAGGAAAACATGTGATGGGGAGGGCATTTTTACAGTAACAATGACTTTTTTGAAATCTGACATTATGGATTCCCCGTCCTCTTTTATAAGCCTGTCCCTAAAAAAGATTCTTTGCAAACACTACAGTACCATTTCTTACCTGGCCTGGAGAATGCACATAGGACATTTTTTGGGGGGAATCAATCATGTCTTATTATACAGTTGGTTCATTTCATACCACAGTTCCTTGTCTAACTGGAAATTTGGAGGCAGACTGTGTAAATATTTGCTTTGTGTGACCTCTTTGAGCTGATGGGCTGACCACACGCTATATGGAACTTGCAACTGGGGGAGTAGGGCACCAAAGTAATGAATGGAGAGAAAAGCAAAAAGAACAAAAACTGGAGAGCATGATGTAGGACACAGTGATCTTCAGATGTCTGTCAGTATTTATTGCTAATATACATTCCTAAAACAATCTCTAGCACCCTCTGGAAAACTGAGAAACATGTTCTGCATGCTGCTCACACGCCTGATCTTTTATATCTTTTATTTTCCTGTTCTGTTTATCGTTAAGACATCTGCTCCTGCTACTTATTTACCACCTGCTGTCCAAAAATTCTCTGTTTGTAATGCAACAATGTACACAGTAAACAACATTAATGTTACACACAGAGGATTAGAGGACTTGGTGGCAGAGGATCTCTTATGAAACAGATCTAATTTCCATGCAAACGTCCATGGTCACAAAGGAGAAGAGAGGCAGAAAGAATGTGATCAAATAGAAAAGAAAAACTGTTTTTAAATGCTATGGGCCATATGTTTCTTTGTCTTTGAGTGCCACAGTTGCAGGGTTTATAAAAGATTGGCACAAAATACTTTGTACAGAAAGAAGGGTAAAATGTGATGCAAATCCAGATCTTCAGAAGGCAAAGTGTTCACAATCTACAAGACTTCCACCGCAGAAAGAAACAGGAGAGTGATTAGCGCAATGGGAAGGAGTAAAATGAGAAATTACTAGCACCTCTCAAAAACTGAGACAGCTATTTTGTGGAGCAGTTGGAAGCAAGTGGATGGGAGGGGAGAGGGTGGGAAATAGACAAACAGGGACTGAATGTTTTTGCTACAATCTGATGTCCGATTGGTGACCTACATTGAATGAGATTTGTGGGCTGAACCTATAGGCTGTTCCCTAATAGGCAGGTGTTCATCTCAGAAAAGAACTCCAGTTGTCATAAAGTCTGTGCTATCCCTTTCCTCTTAGAGGAGGGCCTTGCCAATCAGAGCAGTGGCATACCATTGGAAAGTGATGTGGTGACATTTACACCCTCTATGTTGTGAATTGATGGAGGTTTTAAGGCTCCAGGGCTGGCCCCTTATTTTGCTAACAGTGCTAAATTTGCTTATTTTTCCCATGTAAACTAAAAAAAAAAATCTTAGATTTTTGTCTGCAAGCACCACTTTATAACACTATTTTTCATGAGTAGCAAAGTGAGTGCTATTATTAGCATCATGTTTGGGATTTGGACGTGCTGCCCTGGGAACAGCTTACAGAGTAAACTTTTAAATGGCGTGGGGGAAATGAGCATGACCTAAATTTAAATTGTAAAATTCTAAGATGTAAAAGTTAGCTTTCATTTTCAACAGTTAAGGGTATTTAATTATAAATACTATAAATATGCCAAATTAAAATCCCCAGTAGTAGATCATGAATGATATAAAATCACTGGCTTAGAACATTCATGACAGCTACCAGGAGACCTGGCTCTGTACCCTTGGAATGTATTAGACTTCAAGGAGTGCTCTCCAGCTGTGTGATACTGTAGTTCACACCTCAGGGTCAAATTCTGATACCTTTCCTCATGCTGAACAGCTCTTTACTGAATCATGGAATTATGACATAGGAAGAGTCTAATCAGCTTGAAGAAGGGCAGCTGAATCAAGCCTGGAAAAATGAGAGATCCAAGATCTCTAGTCCACACAGGCTGGATTGTTCTTCTCCTTATCTCATTTAGTTTTTTGTCTTGTTTAGTTTTACATCATCCAAGCAATGGGATTTTGTTTCTCCTCTCAGTCGAAACCTTTAAAAAACAACCTTTATCTTCATTAGATAGACATTAAAGATCCCACTATACCTGTCTGGCATGATGGTTTTTAGAACAGCCCACTAGATGCCTGTTTATATTTGTAGGCACCTACATACTTTTAAAAACCTGGTAAAATGGGGATAATAGAGTTTCCCTGCCTGGCATTGTTTTTTGACAATAGGCATTCAAGATGGTGAGGAGCTCACCAGGTGCTCTGGTGATATGGGGCTATCTAACTACCCAATATAATGGGTGTATTCTTTTATTGAGCTGGAAGCTAAACTAATTTTGGTTTTCATGCATATTTTAAAAAGGATTGCTATTACCTTAAATTATAAATGCAATGCGTTGTGACAAAACACAAGTTGACCGTGAAAGCCTTCTATAGCCACCTGTTTTCTAATGCTTTCTAAACCAGTGGTTTTCAGCCTGTGGTCTGTATACTCCTGGAGGTTTGCAGACTTTGTCTAAGCTTTCCAAAGGGGTGCACACCTCCATTTGCAACATTTACTGCTCAGTAGATGGGGAAAAAAGTTGAAAACCACTGTTCTAAACTGTGGCTCTAAATATGTTGGCTCTTCCTTTTTACTGGTACATCCTGAAACAAATACTTCAAAAGGCAATGATTATGGGTTATATCTTACAAACAGATCACCTGCAAAACACAAAGAAACAGTCTCTTTGGGCTATAGCTTAAATTTGGTGAATGGGGGAAGGAAGTGCACATTAATTAGCACAAAGAAGTTAACCAAACAACAAAACAAGGAAAATAACCTCATCTTGACTAAATATACATTTTCCCTATTACTCACGATCCACTTCAAGGTCCAGTCCATTTCCATGCCCTGTATTCATTATGGGCATGGTAGTTCTGCCTGGATTTAAACCATCCTGCTTTTCCCAGCTCCTGGCTTAGAAAAACTCACTCAAAGAGAAATGGCAGCAGGTATATATTTACCATTTGAATTTCAACACTGTATCCCATTGCTTCTTCTGGCTTCCTGCCAACACCCTTAGCTACCTGAGTTTAATCCTTTAGTCCCCGAGTGCTGGCTAGCACTACGCCTATCCATCACAGGCCCACTTTCCTACAGAAGAGAGAATCATATGAGTCGTCCCTGCTCTGTCCGCTGCAACCAGAATCTAAGTCTGAGAAGGGCTATAAGAAGGGATTTGTTTGCCCCATACCCATCCCTAGCTCATGCAGCCAAATAAAGGCTGTGAGAATCTAGCCCAGAACAAGCACCAGGAATGGCATGTAAGCTCCAGGAATGGCAAGAAGACATGAAATACCCACTAGTCGAAATGGGTAAGTATGTGTTGGTGTGTGGGGTGTGTGAGACACAGATGCACATTTACATTCCCATCCTTGGCTACATAAAACACCCCCCACCTTTTTTTTTTATCCTAGTACATGTTCATTTTAGGAAACATAACATGGCCAGGGGAGTAGACAGATAGAAAGGCGTTCCCTATAGCCTTCTACCCATTCCACTATATAAAGCCATCGTGAGTGAAAATGTTCTCTACAGTTAGTACACAGGACAGAAATTCTTGGAGAGAGATCTCCAGCAATTAGGAACAAAGGATTTCAAGTGCCACAGAGATTGTTCTAAGAGGATCTTATACTAAATGGCAGATTTACATTGGGCTCTTAAGCTGTTCAACAGCTGGGAAGTCTCCTGTCATTGCTTGCTCTTGGCCATGAATTTATAGGCTGCAGTTTTTTTGTTACTTAATCCATCTTCCTCTGTTTTAGCCTAATTTCAAACCCATTTAAGTTACTGGGAGCCTCCCCTTTGGCTTCAGTGAGATCTGAATCGGACTTTGTTGGTGACTGTGTGTAAGGCGAGCGCAGTGGTTTCCCTCCGCCACCCACACATGAAGAAAGAGAAAGTGAGATGAAGGAGCTGGTGCTTGTAGCATGAATGTTAAATTCCTCCACTGTAGAATGATTTTTTTTTAAATCTTCTGATCTTCCCTGTGAATCCCACAAGTACTAACTTATGCTAACACTGTCATCAGCTACTGATTTTAAGGCTACCCTGGCTTTGCCTTTCAAGGCTCTTAGGGCTTATCTAAACTTGAAAGTGTGTGAATATAGGATGTGAATGTAAAGCATAATAGCTGTTCTGGGATAGCTAATAAAGAAAAGCTGTGTCAACAATCCTTTAGAACCTAGGCCTTGCTCCTACTCCCATGGAAAGAGATAGACAGTGACTCTGATTTCAATGGGAGCTTGATCAGATCTTTAAATTGCAATCTGGATTCCCAATTTCCATGTTCCAACTGGGGTTCAAAAGCTATCTTTCAAATGCCGGCCATGTCTAAGATGCCTTGCGCTCAGAAAGGAATCCCCACCCCCATCTACTCATCGATGCCTAACATCACACCACTGATTAGCTACATTGCAAGGAAAAAGCAAAAGTTACTGACTGTCTGCAGAGGTAGAGTTCTAGAGTGATAGGACTAATGTGTTCTGTCTTGGCAACTCCTGTGTAATGGGTGTGATTAGTCCCTTCTCTCACCTGATCCTCAGCAATGGTGTTTTACAATTGGCCTATTTTGGAGAAACACTAATGCTGTTTATACCTTGCCTTTCTGTTCCATTTTTATTAACCCAATTACATCAATTTATTCTAGCAAATCTTTTGTTTGAGCTACGCTAATTGCTAAAGATAATGTGTAGCTAAACAACAACAACAAAAGCATTGCCTACACAGAAACACAAAGTTAATGATACTTAGCCCATAAAGCAATCTTACATTACGACACTGCTGTTGCCCTGGTATTTACTTATTTCATCAAGTTGATTGCTGATTTCTGTGTAGTAGCTAAGAGCCTACCTAATTAATGGCAGATGGACACATTGTAATTAGCAGATGACTAATGAATCCCAAAAGGTAGTCTGCATTGCTGGCTTGCTTGCCAAAAAAGGTTGAGGTGAAGATATAACTATTGTATAATAGAGCCCTGTGCGGCACTCTAGGAGAACCCTGCAGCAGGACTTAGGAATCCATAGGTCCTCCAGGACTCATTGCCATAATAGAGGAAGGGGGTGGGAGTGGGATTCACAACTAGTCCAGCACAGGGTTCTATTTTACAGACTAAAATGAGAGGAGAAAGAAAAGGCAGCTAAAAACATGCATATGATTTTTTAAAAACCTCTAAAGCCATCTAATTCCATGTATTGTACATTACCATTAATCCTTGGTTGACATTTTTCTATTGAAATGTTTTCAATGAAAAAAAATAGCTTTTTTTTAAAGGCAACATTTCCAATTTTTTTACAAAAAATCCAACCCCCCAAAACCAGAAAACAATTGGGGTTTCAGTTATTCTTTCTCGCTCTTTGCTGCATTTTATATGCCCTGGAAAAACCAAAACCTGAAAACAATTACTTAAAAAAATTTGGAGTCGGGGGTCATTTTTTCACCAAAAAATTTGAGGGAGAAAATAAATATTCTGAATTTTGTTGAGAAACATACTTACTATTTTTGTCCAGCTTTAATTAATAGTATCACTGTAGGCACTTTCCTTTCTCTCATATAGATGTGAAAGTATGTAGAAAATAAAGTGATTGTATCACTCCACCAAGCACCATCCTATTCCCCAATGTTCCTTATGTTCCATTAGATCTGAATGAATCTTTCCTATTAGTAATACAGTAAGCAGGCTCAAATCCAACCATACAGATGACCAGCAGAAGATTTAAACACAACTAATGTCCTACTTAAGTTCTATTTTGAGAGCTTAAGTAGTGCAAAGGCCTTGTGACCAACCCTCTGCAGATGGATACATTTCACACTTATGATCAATATCTGCATAGAACACACACAGAGCACTTCAACTTACACAATCATCAGACAGCACAGTGGCCCTCTTATTGTAGGACACAGATTTTGCTTTTTGGGATAGTTCTCATAGATATTTTGCTGCATAGATGTCCAGGAGATCAAAATAACTGTGATTTTTGTATTATTTTTTCCTTCATTTGGGTCAGTGTAAATGTAAGATAGGGAATTTGCAGGCATATTGGTGTAAATTTAGGAAACTGGCATATGCCAAGGTGAATAATGGATCAATTTCACCAATGTCTCCCCTCTCTTGAAAAGGGAAAGTCCTGGATCTAGGCAGCACAGAACTTTGGAGAAGTTTGGATCTGCATTTTTCAACTTGAGCCCATCTTTGATTCGGATATGCAAGGAAGAGAGAAAATTGACCTCAGAGCATACCACCAACATATGCTGACTGTAATCTAAGGGCTAGGTCTTCAGCTACAATTTGTATATAGTACCAGTTGAGTTCTGTGTCTATAGGTGGGACAAAGATTACCTGAGTACTTCCTTGTTTCTAGGACACGCTATACAGGGCCATTCCCCAGGCATACATTAGAACACACACACAAATCGCCAATTAATGCAGTATCCTGGACAAGCTTTCTTTCCTACAGCCTTGCAGATAGCAGGGAAAAGAGCTGGCATCTGTTCTGGCTTTATGCCACTAGAAAATCTCTCTTGCTCTGGATGATCCAGCTGTAGAACCATATTCTGTTGGCAGTGCATCAAAAAGTGGCTGCAATGCATCTTCATGCCCTAGGATTCTATCCTGAACTTCAGTGGATTTTAGTCCTTGTTGTTAATCATAATAGACTTGAAAGCAGGATTAGCAGATGGACTAAACAGTATGCAGCTGGGGCTAACTCCCTTTCCTAATTAATAATATTTGTTAGACTATAACTGTCTGCTTCCTACCTGTCCTAGTCTAAAATTTGCTACTGCTGTGTGAGGGGCTGGACTGGTTAATAGTGCTTGCTTTTTAAAGATCTCACTGTATCTAGTGTCAGTCAGAGAGACTTCTACACAGAACATGGCATGGAATAGAGGCAGTAGTTCCAAAGAGAGAAAGAAACCAGAGTTTGCCCTTGGTTACACCCATGGAACACTGGAGAATCCTGATAGAAATGTAGCCGTGTTAGTCTAGGGTAGCTGAAACAAAATACAGGACTAACAAGATGGTTTATTAGATGATGAACTTTCGTGGGCCAAACCCACTTCCTCAGATCAAATAGTGGAAGAAAATAGTCACAACCATATATACCAAAGGATACAATTAAAAAAATGAACAAATATGAAAAGGACAAATCAAATTTCAGAACAGAAGAGGGATGCGGGGAGGGGGAAGGTAAATGTCTGTGAGCTAATGATATTAGAGGTGATAATTGGGGAAGTTATCTTTGTAATGGGTAAGATAACTAGAGTTTTTGTTAAGAGCTCGGCGTAAAGTGGAGAATCCTGTGCTTTTTGTAGTCACATTCTCACTGGGTCTGGCAGAAATGCCCACTCTGGTTACCTGTCAGAGCAGTGGTTAAAGTAGATCAATGGAGGAAGGGACACTCACAAGTGTCCCAATGTTATGTGGTGATTCCGTTTAGGATCAGCTTGTGGAGGTGGGATGTAGCAAGGGCATGAGAGAGGAGGATAAGAGAAGGATTGAATACAAACAGTTTGTCCTCACACAGGTCTGAAGCCAATGTGTGCTTCTATATGCTAGGGTGTGAAGGTCTCCAGTGCCTCCCCACCTCAGTTTACACTAAGGTATGAAATTCATATGATTGTAAAAGTCATATAGTTTGAGGTTCTGGAGGGTTTTCCCAGAAAATTTGAAATGCCCTCTGAAATTTCTAACATTTCAGAAGAGTGAACTTCCTCGGCTCTCTTTGGCTGTGTCCAGACTCAGGGTTTTTTTCAAAAAAAGTAGCCTTTTTTCGAAAAAACTTCACCTGCGTCTAGACTGCAGCCGCGTTCTTTCAAAATTAAATCGAAAGAATGCGGCTTTTCTTTCAACGGCGGTAAACCTAATTCCACGAGGAAGAACGCCTTCTTTCGAAAGTACTCTTTCGAAAGAAGGCGTTCTTGACAGCAAACAGGCTTTTTAGAAAGAGAGCATCCAGACTCACTGGGTGCTTTCTTTCGAAAAAGCGGCTTGCTTTTTCGAAATTCCGCATGCAGTCTAGACGCGCTCTTTCGAAAGAGCCTCTTTCGAAAGAGGCTTGCAGTCTAGACATAGCCTTTGTAATGTGATAGAGGCAGCTCCGGGTTGTTCCTGTTCTTCTTTGCAGGATATGGAACAGGGGCTGAGGGTAGATCTACACTTAGGAAAACCAGAGCGAATGAGGTATTCCCAGCTGAGACAACCTGTTTTTGCTTGACATGTTTTCTTGCTGCTCTCCCACATGGAAACACGTTGGCAGAGGGCTAAGTGCCCCAGAAATCCTCAATCATGGCCCATGGGGTACTCCCATTTCAGGTTCCCCTTGTAGAAAAATACCCCAACCTGATATTCTGGGTGTTATTAACAGGAGTATTGCATGTAAGATGCAGAGGTTAATTGTCCCACTCCACTTGCAATGGTGATGCTTCAGCTGGCTCACTGTTTTAAAATCTGGGCACCACACTTCAGGAAAGATGTGGGCAAACTGGAAAACTCCAGTGGAAAGCAACAGAAATGGTGGAAAATTTAGAAAATATACCTGACCTATGAGGACAGGTAAAAAAACCTGGGCATCTTTAGTTTTGAGAAAACAAGACTGAGGGAAGACCCGATAACCGTCTTCAAATATGTTCAGGGATGTTATAAAGAGGATAGTGATCAACTGATCTCCATGTCCACTGAGGGCCAGACAAGAAGTCATGGATATAATCTGCAGCAAGGTGGGTTTAGATTAGATAGCAGGAAAAAAATTCTAACCATAAGGGTGGATTAGCTCTGGAATAGGCTTCCGAGGGAAGTTATGAAGTCCCACCATTGGAAGCTTTTTAAAAACAAATTGAACAGACACCCAGTAAGGACAGTCTAAATTTACTTGATCTTGCCTCAGTGCAGGGGGCTGGAATTGATGACCTTATCAGGTCCCTATTAACGAGGGCAACAATCAGAGGGATTCTGGAAGGAGAGAAAAAGAGTGCAGGATTATAACCCCGTGATAGGAAGTGCTTGCGAGAAGTGAGTATACTCTGCCACACCCACTTGTGCACAACTGTGAAAATGTAAACAAATTTTAAATATTGAAATGAATGAGAGAAAAGAGAAATTTGGATTCTGTCAAGCCTGCATGTCCTTTATACCTTGAGCGATTGTGAATTTGAATTATTTTTTCGAGATTTTATATTTTGTGCTTGTTAATCCTTTACTCTGGGTGTTAAGTGTAATTCTACCAGGGAAAAGAGCAATCAAGTTTGTTTTGTATTTTCTGTTGAATCCATCCACTTCTTGATCTTTTCCATTTTTAAAATTTGTATGGATTTATTCAATAAAAGTCAGCCTGAATCTTTATCTTTAAACATAGATGGTTTCATCATTTTCTTTTATGAGCTCTGAAGAGTTCAGTTAACTTTTTTATCACTAATTTTTCTTGTGCATTTCTGAGTCCTGGATGAGAACAGAAACAAAACTTCTGAAATATTGTTGAGAGCCCTAAATCACTTTTGCAAGCACAGAGATTTGGTTAGGCTTCTGCAAAGTACACAAAATTTGGATACGTATTCGGTCCAAACTTTTGACACTTTTATACACACATACAAATGCATGTTGTAGTCCTGCAATATCTCGAATTGGAACATACATGTTACTGCACATGTGCAGAACTGAATATCCAATGATGTCCAAGCTGACTATCTGAAGGAATGGTGCAGACCCTTAGCTAGTGTACCTCCACATAGCTCCATTGAAGTCAAGAGTTTCGATTCCCAGTGAAGTCAACAGAGATATGCTGATTTATACTAACTGAATATCTGGCTCGGTAACACTGGATAATTTTTACTGGAAGAAAAATAAGTTGTTCAATATTGAAAAATTAAAAACTCGTCTCCTACCTTCTCCATACATTAAACCTGAACTCAGACCAGAATCTTTAGGGGATTTGGAAAAAAAAAGTTAAGTTGGAGATGGTGAACAACCTTTTTTTCCCTCCAGTTTTGTGCACCTCCGTATTTTCCTGTGTTCAACTGGGCCTGGAAGCAGTAACTATGAGATAACTGAAAGAGAATGTTCTTACATATCTTTGGATATCAACTCAAATGAAAAGGTGGCAATAATCTCTCAAGAAAGTGTGAAATTCTCAATTGGATTTCTAGTGTAATTATGCTCAGATGACCATCCAAATATTAAGTGCCTACCCAGCCTCAGTCTCTAAAATGTTCTGGTACTAAGAAATGGGCCTGAGGTTGCTTTACTTTCCATTGCCCTCATGAAAACAGCGGTGTTCCAGAGAGGAACGTTGCAGCTGGATAGTCCTGGGTTCTGACTATCGGGCATTGGGAATCAGAGCATTCTTAGTGGGGGATCCCAGATTTAGAAATCCCTGCCAAATGAGACCAGACAGACCAGGTCTGACAGTGTTCAGCTCCTAATGTGTTTCAGGCTTTGTCTTCTTAAAATGTGCCTTATCTTAGCATATGTAATTACAAATACTATTATTGCACATCATAAAAACTTCTTGCTCTTTTAAAAAAATAGAGAATTTTCTCTGACCATCTATGGATATGTAACCCCCTGGTAAATAACATTTCCTTTTTCTATCATTCTAAAATTATACATACCAGTTATTAATTTGATCTGATGAGCCCATGTTCTCACATCACACAACTGGCCAAAAATGGAGGAACTGAGTGGATTTCACATTGCCCTTTATAATTTCACATCCTCTTCAGTTCCCCATTCTTGCTTAATTCTCTGTAACCTTTGCAATGCAACATTTGTTGCACAGCTAACATTTTTACTGTCCTTCTCTGAGCCTTTAAAAACTCCGTTATAGCTTATTTAAAGTGAAACCACTCAAACAGGCTACAGTTCAGCATTCGGCAAATAGATAATGATGAAGATGAGCCATTGTTCAGTACAACTTCATTATAATACTTGGTTATTTTCCTAAGCTTTTTCTCCTGTACCCAAGCAGTGGAAACCTTTTAGAACCTATAATACTGAGACACTGGTAATCATTTTCCTACAATAAGAGCAAAGCTTGAAGAAGATAAAATTGCAGCCCTTCTTTAGAGAGATCTTGTAGTTTAACCTATCATCACCCATTTTATTTTCACTAAAACGTATTTTGCTTAGTGCAGGAAAGAAGTCAGCATTAGCTTTTTGTAACAAACTGTGTAATAAGAAATCACAGCTCACATTTCTGTTCTGAAATGTGATTTGTCCTTTTCATATGTGTTCATTTTTTTAATTGTATCCTTTGGTATATATGGCTGTGACTATTTTCTTCCACTATTTGATCTGAGGAAGTGGGTCTGGCCCACAAAAGCTCATCATCTAATAAACCATCTTGTTAGTCTTTAAAGTGCTACATAGTCCTGTATTTTGCTTCAGCTCACAACTGGCTGTCAAAAGTTGTGTGATGGGCCAAGTAGACGTCTGTTGTTTATCTCCATCCAGGTAAAGGCTCCTGAGGTCTGAGGCACATGTTAACTAATTAATTAGGCACCAGTTTTGCAATCTGGTGCCTGTTTGAAGACCATTGTGACTGAAAAGGGACTCATTAACTGAAAAATCTGAGCCTTGTATTGCTTAGGTACATAAGAATGGCCATACTGGGTCAGAACAAAGGTACATCTAGCCCAGTAGCCTGTGGGCCGACAGTGGCCAGCACCAAGTGCCCTGGAGGGGGTGGACCGAAGACAATGATCAAGCGATTTGTCCCGTGCCATCTGTCTTCAGGGACACTATTCCTACCCCCTAGCTAATAGCCTTTTATGGACCTAACCTCTATGAATTTATCGAGCTTCTCTTTAAACTCTGTTATAGTTCTAGCCTTTACAGTCTCCTCTGGCAAGGAGTTCCACAGGTTAACTACACGCTGTGTGAAAGAAGAACTTTCGCTTATTAGTTTTAAACCTGCTACCCATTAATTTCATTGGGTGTCCTCTAGTCCTTATATTATGGGAACTAAAGAATAACTTTTCTTTATTCACCCTCTCCACACCACTCATGATTGTATATACCTCTATCATATCCCGCCCTCCAGTCTCCTCTTTTCCAAACTGAAAAGTCCCAGTCACTTTAGCCTCTCCTCATATGGGACCTGATCCAAACCCCTAATCATTTTAGTTGCCCTTTTCTGAACCCTTTCCAAGGCCAAAGTATCTTTTTTGAGGTGAGGAAACCACATCTGTACACAGTACTCAAAATGTGGGCGTACCGTAGTTTTATACGGAGGCAGTAAGATATTCCGTGTCTTATTTTCTATCCCTTTCTTAATGATTATGATTATGTCATCATTGTCTATGCTTGAGTTCAGGGGAATATATTATCCAGCTCTAAGGAGGCCTGCTATATTCATTGTGAGAGACTGACCTGGTGGCATTGCTACTTATTTGTCCCCCGCACTGCTCTCTTGTCCTTGCGTAGTTTGGCTCTCTGTGTTGCCCCATTAATGCTATCCCCCACCTACCAGACATGATAAACTGCAGCTTAGAGAGGCCAGCGCTGCTGTATCTAGAACTTAGGAGGACCATCAGATGGAGGAGCTGCAAACTCAGCTTCTCAGAAAACTTCCTTTCACTCCAACTCTCCCACCTGTTTCCAACATGGGGAATGAAGAATGAGGAATTTACTGACATCCTTTTCTGAGAAGCACAGCTGGAAGATTTAATTTTGCTATGACGCTAACTTCTCCCTCTAGTGAATTCCCCTGTGGGAATGGAAGTGACCAAGCCTTTCAGACTGGGACTTTTGCTACTGAAGAGCGTTGCACTGCAAGGAGCACAGAAGAAGAGAGGATGGTAAGAGTGGGGTTTTGGTCTGGGGTGTAGCCAGGAGAGGATAATAGTATGGTAAAGAGATTAGTGTGTAGGAGAGGCAAATGGGAGTAACTAGTGGAACTTGATGGTTTCTTTTCTTTGCAGCATCAGTCTAGATTGAATAAAAGGAAATAATGTTTACTATCTGTGTTAAAAAAAGTGCCACACATTTGGGGTCCTATGACAATGGGTACATACATGAAGTGCAGAGTTTGAGGTGAATGCTATAGCTCATAGGAGCCAGATAAGTGGCATTCTTAAAGACAAATTAAAGCAGGTTATTTAAACCTGTTTCCTGGAAGAAATATTAACTATTTCATCCATAGAACGTTCCGTTATTTGAAAACTCTTGTAGAAACTAAATCTGGAATTGAAATCCTGTCATTAGAGTCCTGCATTAAGTGCAAACCTCAATGTAACATTAACTGTAGTCACCACTACTTCATCTGCCTTACTGAAGAGCACCCATTGGTTTCAGTGGGGATTGCATGAGTGTAGAAGGCCAACATGTGATCCTCCATTCTAGATAATGCCACCAAACCTCAGGCCACCATATTGGTTTCACTGAAAATACTCTGACACAATCTAGCTCAAGGTCCCAAAAGGTGAAAGGCTAGTAATTTTTTAATTCAATCTCCAACTGCTGAGTGAGAACATGCAGTGGCCAAATAACTGCAAGCTCAATTAAACAGCCAACCTTTATTATACTGCAAAACCTCCCTGTGGTTTTATTGCTCCCGAGAAATACAACTCCTATAGCAGTGTTTGTGGGAAATAGCATTAAAACTGTCTCTTCCAATGTATTAATTATGATCTGTCAGGCACATTTTGACTGGAAACAGCCTGCCTCACAATGAATGTATTTTTGGCTGTTTAAAGGATATTAAAACAGGAACAAAAAAGTATTGGTTAATAGTTATCATTATGCGTGCGTGTTTTTAAAAGGAGAATTCAAAAATCTCAGCAGGGAGCTTTTTTTTTAGAGCTTGACATTACGAGGCCCATCTTGCTAAAATTAAATTCCCTAAAACAATGACGCTTTTTGTACTGGGTTGCGAAGTTTGAGTTGTTTCTTGGCTTAATGATTTAATATCTAGAGGCATGCATTCATCGCTCACACATCAACATGGCCTTCTCTCGAGCGATTAAACCTCTGCAGTTTATGGCTGTATATTGATGTAGCATGCATGAGTCACATATTTACAAAGGAGATGATACACCAGGGGCCAGTTGCATAGCAAACAATGTGCTTCTAGGTTCTAAAGCCCCTGCATGCCATAAAATAACAGAGTAATCACAACACAATCTCTTCTGAGTAATGTAAACAATATAAGCTCAAAATACAAGCGTGCCCATGACATTACAAGGAATTTCTGAGAGAGCCACAGGAACCAGGGAATGACCTGAGGCACGCACTAATTATCACACTCCATCATCCCAGCATCTCCAAGTAACTCCTTCTGCCTGCTAGCAAAGGCCTGGACATGGGGCAAGTGTTCTCCTGCAGCGAGGTCAGGCACAGAACTCTTGGCATTTCTAGCAGGAGGGCAGTGGCTCCCTGGGAGCCTCCGGAATGCATCTGCCAAGAGGATGTGCTGAATCAGTGTTTCTCCTAGTAATGCTGGCCATGCCACCTCCACAGCCAGTGCCGTCTACTTTCTGGGCTGTGGAAGCCCATCTACTTATCCCTCTACCTCTCATACATAGGCGGTTGTGGGCCCTTTGCTCTCTCTCAACTGCTCTCCCTGGCAGGCTTTCTTCTCCAAAGACCCTGAGGGCAGCTTTACAACCGCAAAGGCGCAATAACCTGGGAGTAAACATGACATTTTAGTTAAGCTTCAAGCCTTAATTATGCATTCCCTGTGAGGCAGGTGATGTGATATAATATTTTTTCCAGATGGTTAAACTGGAGCATAGAGAGCCTGATTTTCCTCCCACTGATACCTGTTCCACACTGGATTCACTCCATTTATTTCAATGGAGATACTCCTCATTTACGTCCGTGTACGCGAGAGGACAGCTAAGCCCTTGTCAAAAGCAACTCGCTGATGGTGGCAATGCAGTCTGTCTGCTTAGGTTCACCACTCCCTGCCCTGTCCACCCACCGAGTATTTGTTGCTCCGTATGGATTTGATTACGTGGGAAATGGCTGGCACACAAGTCTGAGGTGTATACTGGAAGAGGTGGGGAAGGACTGCATCATCAGATTGGTCCTTGAGTGTGCATGCACTTGGCCTCTTGCTGTCAGTGTGTCTGGCTCAGCTGGTTACATTTCAGGGGTGAAGGAAAAGGGGTGGGTGGGTGTTTAAAACTAGACTAGGAAAACAGGACAGACAATTAAATGTTGGAATTTTTTGTCAGGGACACCAAGTGTCTCTAAGGGTATGTCTACACTGCCACCCTAGTTCGAACTAGGGTGGCTAATGTAGTCATTCGAACTTGCAAATGAAGCCTGGGATTAAAATATCCCGGGTTTTATTTGCATGTTCCTGGGTGCCGCCATTTTTAAATCCCCCGTAGTTCGAATTCTCTGCCCGCGGCTACAAGTGGCAGTTTAAAGTTAATCTGAACTAAGTCCTTAGTTCGGATTAACTGTTACACCTCATTCCACGAAGAGTAACAGTTAATCCAAACTAAGGACTTAGTTCAGATTAACTTTAAACTACCACATGTAGCCACGGGCAGGTAGTTCGGACTAGGGGGATTTAAAAATGGCGGCGCCCAGGAACATGCAAATAAAACCTGGGATATTTTAATCCCGGGCTTCATTTGCAAGTTCGAATGACTACATTAGCCACCCTAGTTCGAACTAGGGTGGCAGTGTAGACATACCCTTAGAGAAAAGTAGTACATCCTGGACCTAGGCTGTAAGTAGCGGTTAATAACCTACTTGAGTAGATAAGGGTGGCGCAAGTCGGGATTGAGCACACTCAGCTCGCACTGGCTCTGAGATTGCTCCGGCTCTGCTTTTTAAATGGAATAGAGCTACCAGGCTCTTACTACATTTAAAAGGCAGAGCTGCAGTGGTGTGGGACTCAGTGCCTCTGCCTCCCCTGACCTCCACCCCAGCGGAGACGGTGCTGGGGGGACCGCTCCCCCAGCATCGGTTCCTGCTCCCCCTCCCCCTTGCTGCCTCTGCATCCATGTCAGAGGCAGCAAGGAGGGGGAAGCGAGTAGTTAAGTAGTGACTAGGCTTATCGAGTAGTTGACTACTTGCCTAGTCACTTACATCCCTAGCCTAGCTACAGTAAACAAGACAAGGAATTGGGGGAAAAGTAGGCCGGGGGTAGGTGAAATGGCAAAGCTATAACATTACTATAGATAACAAATCTGGGTACAGACACACAGGCTCTCTGTTCCCCTGCTTTTTCCTTATTATGATCCATGGATGAAAAATATGAATCTGTCTTAAAATGAAGGAGAAATTTCAATCAGCTTGTGCTGGTGAGGGAATACAGGAACTTCTACAACTTTATTTTGCTCGACCCCATCTTTGCTTACTGTTACAGTTCTGCTGGTTTGCACTAGCGAGGCCAGAACACAGAAAACGCCTGATAAAAAGAATATACCTGCTCTTGTACTCATGAGATTAAACAGAAACATTCACTGCACGTGCTCAGCATCAACGTCTGTGGCACTGCATTAATCTTGTTATATACTGGCAATTCCTGGCCCTTAAAATACACCCTGAGCAAAAGCAGAGTCGGTCAGACAGGGAACAAGAGTGTCTGAGCAGATACTGCGAGGTTATTTCTACCACCACTCTGCTATCCTATTATGCATTTTATTCTTGTCTAACAACATCTGTTTGGAGAAAGGGAAATGCATACAAATTGCGGGAAGGGGAAGCATCATGCTTATTCATTGATTTAGGGCTAGACAGTGACTTGGATTAAGTTCTTATTCAAGGGTGTAAGAGCTCTGATTATACCCCTATACAGGCTCCCTATAGTGCAGGTAACAGTAAGGAAAGTTACTAATCTTCTTGATCTCTGTCCCTGAGGCAGGTGGGTGGGAAGGACTGGGGGATGTCTGGAGCTGTGGATCTACTCCCCCTACAAGATACAGTAGCAGGGTCAGCGTAGATTGATGGTTGCATTAGTAATTGGATACCCACATACACCAGCATTGTCACTATCCCCCAACAGAGCAAGAAGAGAGTAGAAGTGGAAATATGACTCAGCTATGCCTCCCAGGCGGTTTCTGAAGTGATACATCTTATGCACTGACATTTGATTATGACTGTGCCTAAAGCCACAATCTAGACTTTAGAAATTTTATAGCTGCCCAGCACCAAGGCATCTAGGCTCTTTATATCAGCAACCTTCTTCTTCAGCAATTTTAATGCTACAATATTTGTGGCCCATTTTGTTGTTTTATAATTTCAATAAAACCTTGCATATTAACAGAGACCCCCAATTTCCTGTTGTTGGACAGGTTAGTCAAACAAGTATCATAGTGTGAACTAGAGTATATGGGACTGGGAGTCTGGCAAAGTGCTGGAGGGAGCATGTGTTGGGATATGGGCCCTGAACTGGAGACAGGTAGTTTAAAACCCAGTACGAGCAGCGGCAGCAATCCAGCAGATCTTATCTCCTATGATACAAGATCAGAAAGTAGAGCTGTGCCAATGGACATGACAAATCCGGTGTACAGTCAGACAATACTCTGTTTCTGGATACACTCATTCTGTCTGCTCCACTTTCCTGCGTATACTTACTACCTCTCCACCTGCTCGCTCTCGCTCTCTCTCTCTCTCTCTCTCTCTCCCACCTTCTTGAAAGCAAAGTCTGGGTGCCCAACATCACAGGTGTCCAATTAAACACCCCAACCCTTCTGTAAAATTTAAAAGCACAATTATGCCCCATAAATAGAAGCCAAAATTGTCCATTCTAAAAACTGTCATTAAACCCACTCCCCTCCCCCCTTAATTCTCAGACTGAGCTTGTTTTCCATGTCTTGGCAGTGATTGCTCAATGAATTATAGTCTCTGGTAACTTCACTTCTAGTCATGGCATGGCACCTAGATATATTTTTTCTGCCTTTTACAATCTTGAGTCGGAACCTTCAAAGTTCTTTCTAAGGAGGACACTTAGGTCTGGGTGAAACAAAATACAGGGCTATGTAGCACTTTAAAGACTAATAAACCATCTTGTTAGTCTTTAAAGTGCAACATAGTCCTGTATTTTGTTTCAGCTACACCAGACTAACACAGGTACTATCTATCACTTAGGTCTGGGTTATGTAAAGTCCTTCCTACTAACAGTTGGCAAATACATGAGTACATCTCACAGGTGGAAATTTAGTGCTGGACAAACCTTGAAATCTTGGGTAGCCAAATTCACTGCTGGCATAAATTGGAGTAATTCTATTGACTTTCATGGAATTACTCATAAATATACTAGCAACATATTTGGCCTCTTATTTGGGTAAACACTCTTGTTTTGGAATCTCCTCCAGACCTATTTTGTGTGTTCTGTTCCCTCCTTACCCTGCAGCAACAACCCCACTGCTGCCTCCTAGCTCTTCCAATTGGTACCCTCATCTCTTGCATCTGAAACAGACTGTTCCTTCTCCTCCAACTCTCAAGCCCATACTGTTAGTCCCACAAAGTAATCAGCAATAGCTCGCTAGTCTTTATACTCTATGAAAAAATAAACTTTTAGAATGGGTGGGAAAATGCCATTCACAAACACAATTAAGGGAGATTGGAAACGATGCACTGGCCATCCCCATTTGTATCTTTTTCAATCTCTTGTAGCTTCTAATTTGAGAACCAAATTTCTGTGACCCATGTCATCCCAAGCATCCATTTTCATTTATGATGGAGCAAACTTGAAGTTTAACTTTTTTTTCTAAATTATCTGAGTGCCAAAAGTTTGGGGACAGATAGTGTGCTCCATGGAAGCCAATGAAACTATGCTAGCTTATGCTGCCTGAGGCTCTAGCCCATCTGTGTAGGTCTAGAGAGACATTTTCATCTTCACATAATTCAAAAGGAATATGACGAGTAAACTAAAAATGGCTCCACTTTAATTTCTCAAAGCTTTTAAAAGGGATCCATTCGCCTTTTGGTTGAAAGTAGGTGAGAGACATTGCAGTCTCAATGTTTTGTGGTGTGTGAATTTTTAAGTTACGAATGACTGAAAATTGGAGTTTGTTAGCACAGAGGGCACTTTCAGTCGTATTCTATGTTTATAATAGTTGAGTTCATGACTCTTGCCAAGCCCAAGAAATGTGTATATTAAGCTTCCCATGGTAGGAAAGTTAGTATTACCTCAGAGAAGCAATTACAGCCTCAAGGGTTGTCATGCTACAATGGAGGCAAACATTTTTACAACCATGCACTTTATCCTATTTGGGGCTCTCACAAACCAGAGAGTAAATTTACAGCTGCTAAAATGTGCTGAGTAGACAATGCTGGAAGTTTTCTACTATAGAATAGCTCCTCTGTGTACCATGTCTCCCCGCATCTTTCTCCACTACTGGGGATCAGTACTGAACTGGGGAGGGGGCAGCACCAAGGGCTTGTCTTTGCTGTGATTTTGGCTTGAGGTATAACTTGTTTTGCCCCTAACCCAACACCCCTGTGCACACACAGATCTCTAGCTTGAATTAAGTGGGGTTTTATCTTAAACTCGAGCTAACTGGTCCCTCAGGGGTTGGGGGTTGAAACTTGAGCATTGGTGGCTCTTAAGCTAGTGGGGTTGTAGCCAAAGGTGGGAGCCTGAGGTAACACAACTCATCAGATGCTAATCCAATCACTCTGTGCTGCTAATCAATATCACTGTGTAACAGGTGTGTTGTTTCACAGTGTTGCCATTTACAATGGAGCTAGGCTAGCTCACGTGGAGTCACTTGACTACACTAATTCAGGAAAGGCAACCCCTCAGAGTGAAAGGATAGAGCAGTGTCCATGTCCTCTCCTTAGTCTGGGCCAAAAACCTGTTGAAGAATTCCAGTGCAAGCCAGTTATGGTTGTGCTTTTGTGATGTAATGATCTGTCTCTTAGGAGCAGGACTGAAATCATCAGCTCATTTACAAATGTTGTCAAGAAGTCAGCAAACGAAAAAATGACTTTGATCAAAAACAGTTTGGACTAGATTTGAACCAATGGTTTAATAATGAAAGACACCCTAACCCCACTACTAATCACCCAATGATCCAGACTACCTCCAGTGGTTAGACTGTAGCAAAACCTTTCCAGTTCCCCTTTGACAGAAAGTCAGACGTGGGAAAAAATAAAATAAGCCATGTCTGTTGTCATCAAAAACGCCTTTCCCCAGGGAAATCGAACTTGTGCACCATGGGATATGTCTGTCAACACCCTTGCATTTCGCAGCTCCCCGATGATACTCGACGAGAACACACTGTAAACTTCTGAGCCAGCAGCAAAATATTCCAATCAGCAATGTAATGCTGGTCTGTGTAGAAGATATACATAAGCAGTTCCCAGGGGTATAAGTGATACTGAAAATTCCACTATAAACCATATTGCAGAAATGTATTTCTAAGAAAAACAGCAATATTTTAAGCAACAGAGGGCTTGTTTTACCACTGTGTGACTCTGGTTTTATGCCAGTGTAAGACCACTGTAACTGCTAATTCTCTCTTATACTGGTTTCATACTGATGTAACTTCATTTGCTTCAGTGAAGCTGGTTCTGATTTACATCACTGCAACAGAGAAGATAATTAGGCCCATCGGCTACATACCATCTTTATTCTGCCTGCAACTCTTCTGTTGATATTAATGGGAATTCTGCACATGGAATTGGGAGAGCATCTGGTCTACAGTGTTTTTACACTTACATTCTTAAAACATCCATCATAATTTATATCTCATTTGTACTAGCTCAATTCATTTTTAAAACTATATTCCATTATAGATTGTTACATCATGTATATCTGAGAGGAAAAATGGGGGGAAAAAATCAAGATTGTTTTAATGCCACAGTAACCATCCATCATCTCTGGATAATTAATAATCTGTTTAAAAGGTAAATGGAATTTAGAGTGTTATTTCCATCTCATCTAACTGTGGCATGCAAGGAAGTGGTGTCTTTTATATGCAGGCCAAATATAATGGAAATAGGTCTGCTTAATTTATTGGGTTTGGGGCTAATACAAAAGAAATTAAGGTTAAAGGTGGGAGATGGTATATCATAGCACTTAGAAAGAGGGTATAACATAAACAGTACCAGTATGCTGTGTCCCTAATATTGACTGGGATCTGCTTAGAAGGCCAGATCTTACTCAGACAAAATTGGCATTGATATTGATGAGAGTTTTGCTGGAGGAAGGACTGAGGGATTTGGCCTACCCTAGACTTGGATATAACAAAACACCAAGTAGCTTGGTGGAATGAAGGTCCTGAATTGTTTCAAAGCATTACCACATGAAAAATGTAGGCCTAGGTATTGTGAACTTTCACTATTCTCATAGGGTGAGGGAGCAGAGAGACAGTCAAACGAATAGGCACAACTTACATCCTCTTTAAACCCTCCAGGTAATCCACAAGCCTTGGATTGAGCCTCTTCCCTATAAGATGTTTCCACTGTGTATTGCCTATTACCCAAACACCTGTCCAAAATCTATAACATTTGTTGAAAATTTGTGTATGTCTATTTTTATCATTTATACACCTGTAGCAAAAGAACATTGTTCAGGTTAAAAAGTCAAGCCCCCAAAGGTAGGAAGTACCAGCACAGACAGTTCTGGTGGAACCTTCATTCAATGCCTATGCACTACGACAGCTATGCATTAGGACAGATTTTAATTACATGGCTGCATCCTATTTTCTTCTGCCGGATTCCTACCTCATTCAGTGCATCTGTCCCTTCCCTAGCCTTGGCTCCTGGTCCCGGTCCTCTTCTCCTTTTCTACCCAGTCTTGGTCTTTGTCTACACTGCAGGAGGTAAGAGATCTTCCACGAAAACTTCTTGAGCAAAAGCGCATCCGCACCTCAAAAGTGCATCGCAAAAGCGATGTGCTTTTGCGCAAGAGAGTATCCACACTGCATGGACACTCTTGCGCAAAAAAGTTCTGATTGTCATTCACAGAATGGCCATCAGAGCACCTGTGATTTTTCTGTTAGGCTCTTTTTGCACAGGAAACCACTGTTGAGCATCCACACGCACCTTTTGTGCAAAAACACTTGCAGAAAAAGGAATTATTCCTCATAGAAAGAGGTATACTTACACCGCAAAAAGTCCTCTGTTCTGTCATTTTAATGTACATTTTCTTGTGCAAAAACGCGCTTGAGGTGTGGACGCTCTGCAGGTTTTTGTGCAAAAACCCTGTAGTGTAGACATTGCCTTAGTCTCCTTCTCTAGTTTGGATGTCTTCCAATGTCAGCCTCCTTATTCAGGCCCCCCTCCTGCTCCAGCTCCTAGTCTCCAGTTTTCCTTGTCAGGCAATCCTCCTCCCAATTCCTTGTCTAATTTCAGTTTCCCCACCCCCTCATAGTCAACTGACTCCAAGTCATTTCCTATTTCCCTCACTGGCTTCCTGTCGTCATACCCTCCCCAGCTCTCAATATCCTTGTTCAACCATTCCAAGCATTGTTCTTATAGTTTGTCTTCCTAATTATAGAATCCTAGGACTGGACCTCCCGAGAAAGGTTATCGAGTCCAGCTCCCAGTCCAAAGCATCCCCTTTCAAGTCCCAGTCTCACCAAATGCCTTGTTCCTAGTGCTTTCTTTCCCTCCTCATTGGACTTTTATCCCCACTGCATTTAGATTAGCCATCTCTCTCCTCCATGCTGTCTGGGTGCCAGCAGGAGCACAGGAGAAAGTGGTTCCCAGTTCTCTGTTTCAGTGTCCTCCTCAACCTTGCCTCAAAACAGCTGTTTTAGAGGGAGTCTGGCTTTGCTTTGGATTTCTGGGCTGAGGCATACTCATTTGTTTTATAGAGATTATGCATGCACAGCTTGGTCAGCACTAGGAGCTGAGAGAGGCTTGGACATGCTCAGTGAGGACACAATCTGGAGATTTTAGTTGCTAGAATTAAAGTTTTTACTGAGCATGTGCAAACTGATTTGGGCAGATTTTCACAAGGATAGCAAAACACATGTATCTTTCACAAACCTCAGCTCTGTCACTTGTTTACAGGGTGACCTTCAGCAACTCACTGCCATCTATGTGCCTCAGTTTTCCCATCTGTAAAATGGGGCTAAAGATATTCACAACCCGTATGTTAGTATTTTTATTATTTATCGCTGCAATGC